>NC_000083.6:87636987-87936987 GCF_000001635.26 Mus musculus
CCGACGGTGCGGGCGGGCGGGACGAGCGCTCGGATGAGGCGGCGGTGTGCTGTGCCCCGCGGGGACGGGCGGCCGGGATGGCTGAGCGGCCACCGCCCCAGGTCTGGCGACTCCAACTTGGGGTTCCAAGTTCCAAGGCGCTGGCCTTCGTTGCTGCGACCTACCAGTCAGCCCTCCCTCCCTCCGTACCTGCCCCGGTCCCCGGATGTGGGCTCCGGGAGGGGACAGGTAGCTCCCCCGAGGCCGCTATGCACCTGCGCGTCGGAGGCGGGCCCGCTGGGACTTACTGGCCGCCGGAGGTGTGTTTTTCCTTTTCTAAGAATCATGACTAATGAATGCAGTGTTTATTGTAGGGAGGACAGATACAAAGATAAACTGTAAAGACCTTTCTAAAAATCGCATAATCTCTCCACTCTAATTAAAAATCGTGCATATTTGTGTTTCGGGATACAGGCAAATTTATATAGCTATCTTACCAACATTTCATGAAGGAAGTTTTCTACTTTAGGCTTTTATTTTTAAAACTGGGTTTGCATGAAGAAGGACGATTTGTGGGAGTCCGAACTATTCTTTAACAGTGACTTGAGTGATCTGTAGAGAGAAGGATGTGGAGTTCAATCTTAAGTACTTCTTCTTACTATAGAGTTTGCTCCAATTTTTGATTTATTTCTAAGATGGTGTCTGGAAGTGGAGACTTGAACAAAGCGGTCTGGAGAGAATTTCTTTCCCTTTTGTTTCTTTCTCAATTTTTTAAGTTAAATATAATTTAGTTCTGTTTTCTGGGAAGGATTTCATTTCCAACTGGGAGACGTGGCCTATATCCATTAATTACATTTTAATACAGTTTAATCAAGCTATAGTTTTCTGATCTCTTGGGCTAAATTGTAACTTGAGGGCTGGGATGTAGAGTCCCTGACCTTGGTTCCCTAGCACCCCATAAACAAGGCACCTGTAACCCCAGACCTTGGGAAGTGGAACCTGGAGGATTAGCAATTCAAGGTCATCTTGAATTGGCGTAGCACCGGAGGCCAGCCTGGGCTAAAGGAGCCCTGTGTAATGAAGAAAAGCTTGAAGAGGAACCTACTGGGCCCCAAGTAGGCATTCCTTAGGAAGTGACTTGTCCAGGAGGAGCCATAGATGGCAGATCTGGTGTTGTTGACTTCTGGAGGAAAAGATAAAATTACTCACAGATAAGTGTGTAGTCGTAGGTAAAGAGAGGGACACTGGAAAGTGAGGGGAACAGACAGGTGTGGGAGCCTCAGTCTGTAAGCCCAGCACCAGCACTTGAGAAGCTGAGGCAGCCGGAGGGCTGTAGTGAGCTTGGGTTGTAAAATCCAGAAATATCCAGAAAAGGCGGGAGGGAGGGAGGGACTCGGAAGAAGGAAAGGGAAAGATTCCTTTTTTTTTTTTTTTTTTTTTTTTTTAATGACATGACCATTTCTGGCTCAGTGGGTAAAGTTACCCCTGAGTTAGAGTCCCAAGGCCCACAGGCAGAAGGGGGAATGGACTCCCACGTTGGCCTCTGACTTCCACATTTGAACTGTGGCATGTGTGTATGCGTATGTGTGTACACACAAAATACATAGCTAAATGCGCAGAGTAAATGAGTGAAGGTTTAACTTCAGAAAGGAAAGCCCAGTAGTGCAGCCGCAAGGGTTTATTTCCGGCTGGGCTGGTGGTGCAAGCCTTTATTGAGTCCTCGCACTCTGGCTGAAGATCTGGCAGGTAGGTCTCTGGTTGAAGGCCTGGTCTATGCAGAGCCAGGCCGGCCAGGGCTACATATTATGTATATAGTTATGTACATAGCTGCATGTCTGTGATTCCAGACCTTAGGATTGTGAGCTTGGGGCTAATCTGGAATCTATAGCAAGACCCTGCTTCAAAAAAAAAAAAATTAAAAATTTAAAAACAAAGCCAGCAACAACGAAGTTGTCCACGGGTAGTAATCTACACCTCTTAGCCCAGCACCGAGGAGACCAAGGACAAAGAATCTCTAGTTTGGGGCCAGGGAAATGGCTCAGTGACTGAAGGTACTTGTGGATCAGGAGGCTTAGTGACCAGAGTCCCAGGACCCAGGAAGGGGAAGCGAGAAGCTCTACAGCTTTACCCTCTGACCTCTGTACTTACCCCTCAGCGTGCCCTGCTCCAGCCAGGGAGTAAATGCAAGGCAGAGAGAGAGAGAGAGAGAGAGAGAGAGAGAGAGAGAGAGAGAGAGAGAGAGAGAGAGAGAGAGACACGACAAGGGAAGAAATACCCCACAGGTGTGCTAACCTGTCATGAGCACAGTCCAAAGCTCTCTCCTTGGCACTGCCAAGGCACCCCCAGTCTTCCTCCCTTGGGGCCAGTCCCACCCCGCAGAGTTCTTGGCCACATTTCCTTAACAGACTTCGATTCACTCTGCTTAGAACAAATTTTCTCTCCTGAAAATTAACAACATACAGGAAAGGGGAAGTGGGAACTGGCCAAGATTAGACGGTGTGATATCACAAAGTGGCCAGTGTGAGGCGACTCACACTCAAATTATAGCTGGAAAATATTCAGAGTTGCATCTCTTTTGTCATTTAAGAGAGGGGGGAGGGTCTATCTACATAGTTTTGGCTCTCCTGGAACTTACCGGTGTTGACCAGGCTGGCTTTGAAGTCACAGACATCCACCAGCCTCTACCTCTGTCGGGCTGGGATTAAAGGCATGCACTATGATATCCCAGCTTTTTGTTTTGTTTTGTCTTGTTTTTTGAGAGATAGCATTTGTATGACAAGGCACATAGGTGGAGGACTAAAGGCGTGCGCCAGCATTTCTGGCTCAAGACCACTTCTTAAAGGCATGATTGACAGAATGAGTTGACAGTTGGAGCTACATTTTAAACTTAATTTTTTTTTTTTTTTTTTTTTTTTTTACAATTTTCTAGACTGTGTCTGTGACAACTACAAGCTGGCAACAAGTTGCTCTCTGAATGAATATGGTGAATGCCAGTGTACTTCCTATGGTACACAGAATACTGTCATTTGCTCCAAACGTGAGTAAATCAATCTTCTTATTGCCTGGAAGTTTAATCTCGATAATACTTTTCAAATCGAGGCTCCTCGAGTTGTTTTATTGGCTCTAATCTGTTATTTTGTGGAAAGTATCTTCAGCCAGTAATTCAGTGCGGGGGGGGGGGGGGGGGAATAGAAGGGCGGGTAGAATGGAAGGGCGCGTGAATAATCCTTGGCCTGGATGGCAGCAGAATAAAAAGCTGTGCTCTGGGCACGTGAAGCCGCGGCTGTCTCTCATTGGGCGTTACTGTCATCGCCTTTCCAGTGGCGTCTAAATGCTTGGCGATGAAAGCAGAAATGACTCACAGCAAGTCTGGGAGGAGGATAAAGCCCGAAGGGGCGATCCAGAACAACGATGGGCTGTACGACCCCGACTGCGACGAGCAGGGGCTCTTCAAAGCCAAGCAGTGCAACGGCACCGCCACGTGCTGGTGTGTCAACACCGCCGGAGTCCGAAGAACCGACAAGGACACGGAGATCACGTGCTCCGAGCGCGTGAGGACCTAGTGAGTGAGCTTTCCAGTGCGCTTAAGTTTAGCTTTGAATACCAAATAAGATTTTTGTGCCTCGGAATTCAAAAAACCGGGAAAAGCCGGGCGTAGTAGTTCAGGGCCAGCCACAGTGAGTTTGAGACCAGCCTGGGCTACTTGAGATCCCTTTTGGAGTGACAAGTGTCCATCCTGTCTCCGTGCCTCATGAAATGGCAGTCACCAGCCTTGAGTTGGGCTTTATTGGCCCTAATCCAGTTATATTTGTTTTCTTGGCTCTAATCCAGCTGTGTTGTTTTGTGGAAATTGCCGAAGCTTTTTATCCTCGGCAAGTCATTAAGTGTGAGGAATGGAAGGAGGCCTGGAATGATCTCTGGCCTCAGGTTGTGACATTTCCAGAGCTGGCTTCTGAGTCCTGTGTAGACAGGCTGGGTCTTAGGTTTTACGGAAACGGTAGTGGGCGTGACATGGGTTACTGAACCTCTGGTCCCCGTTTTGGAGTTGGATTAGTGTAAAGTGCGTGTGAATGGCTTAAACTGAACGCACTCATGGATTGAGTCCTAAAGCGGGGCTGTTTGTGCTGGAGACAAGTGGTAGAGAAGCTGGGGCTCTCTCCCCAAGCACAGAGGGCAGAGAGATGGCTGAGAGCAGACAGGAGTCCCGTCAAGCCGAAGCCACTGTTGGAAGAACCTGGGAAGGCGGCAGGCCAGCTGGCCTCGTGTGCTGTAGCCGTAGCAGCAGTCAGTGTCAGAAAGGGCGTTTCCTTGTGGGTTCACTTTCTCGCAGGATATGGGAGGCAGGTTCACCACAACGCTTACAGGTTCTGTTAGCTCTCATCCCTCCCTGTCCAGAATTGGAATTCTGGCCTCTTTGGAAAACAGCGTAAAAAAGTTATACACAGCTGACACCATCTTGTCTTACAGCTGGATCATCATTGAACTAAAACACAAAGAAAGAGAAAGCCCCTACGACCATCAGAGCTTGCAGACGTGAGTGTGATTGCACCTATACTACTGTATTTATGCACCTTGACAGGAAAACTATATAAGTGATCATGTGTCTTTCCCAGGCCCAGATCACATCACGATGGGCTTCGTCCCTTTACAAGCTATGTCTGCCAGGTTTCGCTATTGTGAAATTACCATTTTCCTTTTTGGAGTTTATGAATAATCCATTGACAGATACGTGGGTATTGTGTAAATGTTCTGCTCCTAATCAGACTGACACTCCGATGGCTGATGCTGGCTTGAACCACTTACTGTGATTTAAAATTACATTAATTAAGTGTGTGTGTGTGTGTGTGTGTGTGTGTGTATGTGTGTATGTGTGTATGTGTGTGTGTGTATAAAATAATTAAAATTATACAGTCTAGCTACCATTGCACACCAAGTCCCAAGTCAGCTAGGGCTAGCTACATAATGAGCCCTCTTCTTTAAAGAAAAAAAAATAGAAAAAAAAATGCTATATGCACATATACATATATATTTAAGTACAACAACTATAACAACTAAGTCCTTGAGCTATCTACTTAAGATGTAGAGATTCTATTATGGTACAATTTCAAAAAACGAAACTTGTAAATTATTTGCAGTGCGCTTCAAGAGGCGTTCACATCTCGATATAAGCTGAATCAGAAATTTATCAAAAACATTATGGTAAGTTTTGTGGGGGGGTTCTTTTTTTTGTTTGTTTTTTGTTTTGTTTGTTGGTTGGTTTGTTTTTGTTTTTTGGTAAACGAGCTAGTTTTAGCAGCAAGTTGGTAGGGGAGTGTGGTTTGAGTATAAATGACAGCCACTGCTCCTCTCTCCCACACCCAGACAGGGTCTCTCTGTGTAGCCCTGGCTGTCCTAGAACTCACTCTGTAGATTAGGCTGGCCTGGAATTCAGAGATCAGCCTGCCTCTGTCTCTCAAGTGCTGGGCTTAAAGGCATGTTCCATCACTGCCCTGGCGAATAGCCAGTGATTTTTAATGGTAGCTAAATGAATTTTAGTATCAATTTAAATCCTGGGCACTTAATATGGAATCCAAGTAGTTTTCCTTCCATCGACCTCACAAGCTCCAGTGTACCCTTAAGGACACGTAAAGGACAAGTAGTGTCTCTTCTTATGCGGAAGCATGCTGCTCTTACACCTCGAAGAGTGCTCTGGGATTGCCTTCTCTGCGCGTCCTGCCACAGGCTGTCCTTACCCAGTGTCTTGGTTTCCCTTCCTGTTGCTGTGATAAGGTGCCCTGAAGAAATCGAGTTAGGAGAGAGAGGGTTTATTGGTGGTAGTTTGAGGTTTATTTTACTTGTACGAGTGTTTTTGCCTGCGTGTGCATCACGTTTTTACCTGGTGCTCCAGGTGTTCAGGAAAGGCCATTGGACCTCCTAGTGTCCGTGTTACAGATGGTTAGCGGCTAGGAATTAAATCCCTGTCCTCAAGGGCAACAAGTGCTATAAACTGCTGAACCATGTCTTCAGCCCCAACAGGGTTTACAATTCCAGATTAGAGTCTCCTTGTGGGAGTCAACTGCAGCAGAAACTCACTGTGTGGTGGCCATTAAGCAGCTAGCAACATCCACCATCAAGAGCAGAGAGAATGAATACACGCGTGCCTGCCTTGCCCAGCTTTCTGTTTTTCTTTATAACCCAGGCCCCAGCCTAGGAAGTGGTGCAGGCCATAATCTTCCCACCTTAATTAACATAATAGAAATAATCCTCACAGATTTGCCATAGGTCAACCCAATATAGGCAGTCCCTCATCGAGACTCAAATGCTTCTAGATTTTAGTTGACATTTAAAACTAACCATCATACCTAGTTGGTCCTTTACTTAACTCTTAAAAAAAAAAAAGCTGTTTGCATTGCTAGTTTACTCTCTTAGATAAAGTCCTCTAAAAGATTTTTCAATTACTAGTGATAAATTATTCATTAATGGATGCATCCTGGTGGGTGTAGATTACACGAAATAAAATTCTATATTCTGACTGCTGAACAAACTCTTTCTATATTTTAATCATATTAATTTGTGTTTTCACTTTTTCTCCCCAGTATGAGAATAATGTTATCACCATTGATCTGATGCAAAACTCTTCTCAGAAAACACAAGACGACGTGGACATAGCTGATGTGGCTTACTATTTTGAAAAAGATGTAAGTACAAGCCGTGTAATTTTTAAAGCTTAATACTTTTTTATTTTTGTTTTTTGAGACAGGATCTCAATATATATATCCCTGGCTGTCCTGGCACTCAAGATACACACACACACACACACACACACACATATGAATTCATACGTAAACATACATACACATACACACACATATACATACACACATCTATCTATCTATCTATCTATCTATCTATCTATCTATCTATCTATCTATCTATCTATCTATATCCCTGGCTGTCCCTGCAGTCACACAGATCTGCCTACCTCTGCCTCCTGAGTGCTGGGGTCAAAGGCATGCAGAACCATGTCCTTTTTGAGACAGGTTCTTGTAGGCTGGCCTTGGACTCCTGATCCTCCTGCCTCCATCTCCCAAGTTCTGGGCCCTGTCTACAAAGAGAGAGTAGTAATTTGGGAAAGCAGATGCTATGAAATTACCCTTCCAAAGATGAGCTTTACAAGGAGAAAGGGCCTTGCAGTCCCAGGGGCTGTGGTTGGACCACTAGGTAGGAGAGCTTTATGAGGGAAGGTGCATCATTCCAGAGCCTGGGGGTCAAGGGGAGGACATAACATCTACACTTTGTGTAAAGTGGAGCAGGAAGATGGCTTAGCAGAGTGAAGACCATGTCCTGTTCTTTTAGAGGACCTGTGTTTGATCCCCAGGCCGCTATCACCTGAAGTTCAGAATAACAGATGGCTGGTGGGTGGGCACTGCCACTTGGGAGGCAGAGGCAGGCAGATCTGAGTTTGAAGCCATCCTGTCTACAGAGTGAGTTCTAGGATAGCCAGAGCTGCACAGAGAAACCCTGTCTTGAAAAACGAAATCCAAACAACAATTGAAGACAATAAAAGTAAATCTAAAGCAGAGAAAAATGTAAAATGAAAGAATAGAGATGTCTACCATGACAGGAGCAGGCTGGCGAGAGAGCCCTTTCTTTCGTAGCTTTCTCAGAGACTGGGGAGCTTGGCCATAGTCAGATCATGTTTGGGAGGGTGTCCAGGTATCAGCATTGTTAGGAGCAGAGAGATGAGGAAGCACAAATCCTGCTAGCAGGTGATATGGAAACCAAAGCTGGTAGGAAATGCATGGCCTGCTATCTAAGGAGAAGGAGGGACAGGTCTGTGATGTAATAGTGTCCCAAGTGCTAGACTACAAGTGTCACTATGACTAGTTTATGTCATACTGAGGACTGGTACCTGGACATGCTAGGGAAGCATTCTGCCAGTTTCTAGACCCTCTGACTCCTGTTTTAATCTTTGCTGTGTTAGGAATTAAACCCAGTATGTATTCCAGTATGCTGGGAACAGTCTAGAACAGTCTACTACTGGGAACAATCTAGAACAGTCTAGAACAGTCTACTACTAAACTGTAAACTATGTATACCTAGTTTTCTCTTTTCTTACACTTTTTATTTTCTCTTTGTTCTCTCTCTCTCTCTCTCTCTCTCTCTCTCTCTTTCTCTCTCTCTCTGTCTCTGTCTCCTCATCCAATATTCTAATAATTTCTATGAATAGGAGTCAGTCCCCCATTTTAAAGGCTGATTCTCATTCTGTGTAGGTGTGTGTGTCTTTGTGTATCTATGTGCATGTTAGCACAGGTGCCTTGAGACCAGAGGCTAAGCGCTTCCCCAGGACCTCGATTACAGTTACAGTTTGTTGTGAGCTGCCTGATGTGGGTTCTGGGAACCAAACTCAAATCCTCTTCATAGCTGAGATGTCAAGTCTGTTTTGTCTTTCTTTTTCCCGTGACAGAGTTTCTCCATGTAGCCCTGGCTGTCCTGGAACTCTCTCTGTAGACCAGGCTGGCCTAAAATTTATAGAGATTCACCTGCCTCTGCCTCCCGAGAGATGGGATTGAAGGTGTGCACCACCACTGCCCAGATTCCATTTTAAAAACATGTGAGCACCCGAGGTGGTAGAATACACTGTAATTCTGACACTGAAGGCTGAGGCAGGGGGACTGAGTTCATAGACAACTTTGTATATAAGTATATGTTTGTTTAGTGTTTGTTCTTTATTGTACCTCTTTGTTTTGAGACAGTCTTACGTTAGTCTAGGTTGACCTAGAATTCATGGTAGAGGGTAGGCTTCAGCCTGAGTTCTCCGATGGTAGGGTTACAGATGGAAGATACTGCACCTGGCTAAGCGTGTGTTTATTACAGTGAGGTATTCTGCAATTTACTTCAGAATACTTTGGGCATGGAAGATGAAGGGATAGAAGAAAGAATGAGACTGAATTGGTCATGTGTTGTCATGTTTTAGTCTGGAGGGTGGATTCACAGACTTCATTTCTCCTTATGTGGATGGCATTTTCCTGTAATAAATCCCTGCCTTAAAGTTTCCCTGGATCAGCTTGTTAGCATGGAAACCAACCGTGAAGATTCTTGGCCGTTCTCTTCTGGCCCGCAGTTGGTATGCAGACGCCGGTGCCTTGCAGACTGTCTAGAACAGTCTCTACTCTCCTTCTCCTCTGTAGGTGAAGGGGGAGTCCCTGTTCCATTCTTCTAAGAGCATGGACCTGAGAGTGAACGGAGAGCCGCTCGATCTGGACCCCGGGCAGACTCTGATTTACTACGTTGATGAAAAGGCACCCGAGTTCTCCATGCAGGGCCTCACGGCCGGGATCATCGCTGTCATTGTGGTGGTGTCATTAGCAGTCATCGCGGGGATTGTTGTCCTGGTGAGTACAGGGATGAGTCAGGGCTCAGGGAAAGATGGGTTCTTATATTGGCCTGAAAAACTACCCGTGTTTGGAATCTTCAGTGAAGGACTGTATTGCGTTTCTGGTTCCTCTTTACAAAATAGTCATTTCCTAAAGCTGGAAAAGATTGACCGCTCCTGAGAAAACACCTCAGCTGATGAACACAGCCCAGTTCCCTGCAAGGAATTCCGTGCTCCTGCCGGAGCACAGCAGACTAGAACTCCCAGATCAGTCACTGAGATGCACAACACCACACTTATCATTTGTTTGGTTTTGGGTTTGGTGGTGCTGCAAACTGAGCTCTGGCCCCAAAACAACACAGAGCTTAAGTTAGCAAGAGAATAATCAAAGTATCCATGTAGCAGTGATTCTACATAAATAACAAATTTGCACCAGGCACGTATAATGAATGGTACATGCTCCTAATCCCAGCACTTGGGAGGTAAAGGTGGAAGTCTCAGAGATTTAAAGAAGTCTGCTTTATCCTGGGAAAGAGGGAAGGAATTTCTGAGTGTGGGAGGGTAGAAGGGGCTCCAAGAGGAGAAATATCCTTTATTTATTTTTATGTTTTATTTATTTTCTTCCATATATGTGTGTGTGGTATATATACTTCAGTATATGTGTTCACATGTGTGGGGACACATGTGTGTGCAAGTACCCATAGAGGCCTAAGGGTAATGCTGGGAATCTTGCTCTCTAGCTTTCTGGTTTCCCCTTTAAGATAGACTCTCTCAATCAAACCCAGAGCAGACTGATATGGTGAGGTTGGCTAGTCAGCTCGCTTTCAGGCTGGGGAATCTCATCTCTGCCTTCTAAAGATGGCATTTCAGGTCCGTTTTCACACTTACCCACTGCTTTTGTGGGTTCTAGGAATCCAAATGTGTGAGTGTCTCGTCTTGTATGGAGGTCAGGGGTCAATGCCGGGAGTCTTCCTCTGTGCCTCTCCATCTTTTTATTTTGTTATTTTATTTATTTATTTGGGCTTGTTGGGACAGGGTCTCTCTACAAAGCCCTGGCTATCCTGGAACTCATTGGCCTTGAGCCTGGCCAGCCAGAGAGCTCTGGGAACTCTGTCAAGTCACTGCGTCCCAGCACTAGGCTTGCAGACACATGGCTACACATGGCTTTTTTTTTTTTTTTTTTTTTTTTTTTACAGGGACACGGGAGGGAACTCGTGTGCGTGTGTGTGTGTGTGTGTGTGTGTGTGTGTGTGTGTGTGTGTGTGTTCCCCTGCCTATGGAGTCTACCCAGGCTGCTGGATTCCTGGATTCAGCTGATCACCTGACTTTGCAGGGACACTAGGCATGTGCCATTATGTCCAACTAAAATTAAGCATTTTAACATTTGGTGCTGGGGTTCGTGGCTCACACCTGCAGGCCTAACCCTCAGAAGGCTGAGCTCAGCAAGAGGACTGAGAGTTTCAAGTTGCCTTAGGCTTCTACCAAAAGGAAAACATATTTTCATGACAAATTTAATGTAAAGCAAAAAATAGAAATAAGCTAGGGAAGTATGATGTGTAAAATAAAAGTGGATGTTCTATGTAACATATAATGAATTCTTACAATTTGATGAGGAAACCCAGAGAAAGAATGACAGCCACTGGCAGGTAGAGGCCTTGTGCTCGAGCCTGGTTGAGGGGATCCTAGTCAGCTAAGTGTAGTTATTATGGCCAGGTGAGCGTGGCCAACTGGCAGGCCTTCTCTTCTCAATTCCCTCTGCCGTGTCAAAAACTGTTAGTTTAGCCAGGCAGTGGTGGCACATACCTTTAATTCCAGCACTTGGGAGGCAGGGCAGGCAGATTTCTGAGTTCAAGCCCAGCCTGGTCTACAGAGTGAGTTCCAGGACAGCCAGGGCTACAAGAGAAACCCTGTCTCGAAAAAGCAAAAAAAAAACAAAAAACAAAAAAACAAAAAAAACTGTTAGTTTACATTCCTGAAACTAGCCCCCAAGGCCTGTTCCTTTTTTTTTTTTTTTTTTTTTTTCCTTTGGAAGAATTATGTAGCTAAGAATGACCTTCAACTCTTAGCATTTTTTTAAAGATTTATTTATTTTACTTTATTATATGTGAGTACACTGTAGCTGTCTTCAGACACTCCAGAAGAGGGTGTCAGATCTTCTTACGGATGGTTGTGAGCCATCATGTGGTTGCTGGGATTTGAACTCATGACCTTCAGAAGAACAGTCGGTACTCTTAACCACTGAGCCATCTCACCAGCCCCCCCTTTTTTTTAAAAAAAAAATTAGATATTTTCTTTATATACATTTCAAAAGCTATCCCGAAAGTTCCCTATACCCTCCCCCTGCCCTGCTCCCCTACCCACCCACTCCCGCTTCTTGGCCCTGGCGTTCCCTTGTACTGGGCCAAGGCCTATTCCTATTTGACCATTTTCTCACTTGCCACCTTGTGAGGTTAGGATTTTGTGTGTATGAGTAGTGTGCAACAAAGCTAGACACAATGGCAAGGTGGCTGAGGCAGGAGAATTGTGGCATCAAGGTTCAAAGCTAGCCTACATAGCATAGTCTTATCTTTTTTTGATTGTTTTTTGAGGCAGGGTTTCTCTGTGTATTTCTGGCTGTCCTGGAACTCACTCTGTAGACCAGGCTGGCCTCAAACTCAGAAATCCACCTGCCTCTGCCTCCCAAGTGCTGGGATTAAAGGCATGTGCCACCACTGCCCGGCTTAGTAGAATCCTATCTTAAAACAGCAACAACCCCTTCCCTCAATATAAGATTGGTAGTAAGTAGGTACAGATGGCTTATAGGAGAGGATCTTCAGCGGGCAAATAAACACACAGAAGTCTAATTGTCAAATAGAAACCCAAGTAGAAGCTCGGGGAAGACGCTTGGCTGAGTGTGAACACTTTCAATCCCCGTGCTCAAGGAGAGAGAGGATAGCTCGGGCCCACCTGGTTTCCATAGTGAGTTCCAGGCCAGCTAGGGCTATGTATGCAAGGAGGGTCATGTGTTGATGTCTGTGAGGATAAACGAGAGGACAGTGTGAGTATTCATTATCTGAGGATGAGTGGTAAGTGAATGTGTGGGGTATTTTGCCTACGTTTAGTTAACAATTTTTGTTTCAGCAAGGTACCTCTGGTACTAATAGAGCTGTTCAGAGAATTGGTACCGTGGGACCAGTTTTTAGACACCCCCCCCAAAAAAAAAAAAACTGGTACACACGCACTTAGGTGTGTTCAAAGCACATATGTTAATTTTGCCACTTTTGAATATTAACAGTAATGGTTTTTCTTTCAGGTTATATCTACAAGGAAGAAATCAGCAAAATATGAGAAGGCTGAGGTAAGTGGATAAAAGGGTATGCTGAGTGTCTTATTCTGAGGAATCAGTGCCCCTTTCAAGACACTGGCAGTTACACTGAAGTCCTGCACACGGTAGACTCTTAGGAACAGTCTTGGGGTGAGTTCTGTGACAGGCCACTTCATACTACTTTCTGTTTCCTTGACAAGTGGCGCAGAAGCCTCTGGCTTTAGATTTTGGAGTCTTGTGGAGGTATATTCTAGTGAAGCCATGTATATTCTAGAGAAACCCAGTATGAGTGCTGACCTGATTTCCCGTGTCTCTACAAGTTTATAATAATCGTTTGAGTTGGGCATAGGATGCACACCTTTAACCCCCCAGTACTAGGGAGACAAAGGCCAGCTAGGGCTACACTGAGAAATAATAAACTCAAAATTTATTTATTTAGATCCAGGGTCCCTTTACATAGCCCTGCTATTTATTTAGATCCAGGGTCCCTTTACATAGCCCTGGCTGTCCTGGAACTCACTCTGTAGACCAGGCTGGCCGCAAACTTAGAGAACCATCTTCCTCTGCCTCCTGAGTGCTGGGGTTACAGGTGTTAGCCACCACATCCAGCTGAAAACGTAACTTTAAGACCCCCAAACATTGAGGGGGTGGTGTTGGTGTACGCCTTTAATCCCCAGCGCTCAGGATGCAGAAGCAGGGGATCGCTGAGTTCAAGGCCAGCTTGGTCTACTGGCTGAGTTCTGGGACAGCCGGTTCTTTGTTGCTTCTAAGCAAAGAAACCCTGTTTCCTCCTCTGTTGCAGATAAAGGAGATGGGTGAGATCCACAGAGAGCTTAATGCCTAGCCGTGCTGAGTGCTGAACTGAGGAGGGGCCGCCCGACCGGAAGTGGCAGAAGAGCTCGGACTGCAGATGTATAAACCTGGGGAAGATGAAGACCTGCGAAGGGTTACTGCTTTGATAGTTACTTTGTTAGTTTCACATTTGTAACAGTGAAATTTGTACTCGTAAATACAAGCAGCTGGACACCGGCATTACCGATCGTAAAATTAGACGAACGTCTTATAGGTGCAGGTCCAGTGTGGTACTCAGAACTTAGCCTGCAAAGTTAAGAGAGTTGATGCTTATTATGACAGAGTGTGCGTCGCAAACATTCCAACAGTAGAATGCGGTGACTAGTCTCATTTTTTTTTTTTTTTTGTGATTAAGGCTGCCCTTCTATATACCTGAGTCTTGTACATAATAAACTTTTTTTTAATGAAATAAAACATTTTAAAGTGAGTTTCTAAGTTTGTTTGAATCAAATTTTCCTAGCATGTGCATAATTAAGATAATAGATGTCTAAATGCTCTGGCACTGCTAACTGGTACAAACCTGTAATTCTGTACTTGGGAGGTAGAGGTAGGAGGGTTAGCGCTTCCGAGGTAGCTGCTGTGTATCTGCTCTGCCACTGACTGGCCTTGACTATCCAACACCCTATCTGAAAGAAATAAAAATCAAACTTAAGAAACGTGGGTAAGTCTTGTGTTATGGGAGGCTAGGGAATGAGTGTGGTTTTGAAGGCAGCCCAGGCTATGTAGACACAGAGTTCCAGGCTACCCAGCGAGACCCTGACCATCAGTAACATATTGTGAGAGTTGGGGTAGTGTGGGGTGGTTGGGAGGGTTGTTCAGTGGTACTATGTGCTTACCATGTGAGAGGCCCTGTGTCCAATTTGCACTACCAGTGTCTTAGTCAGGGTTTCTATTCCTGCACAAACATCATGACCAAGAAGCAGTTGGGGAGGAAAGCGTTTATTCAGCTTACACTTCCATACTGCTGTTCATCACCAAGGAAGTCAGGACTGGAACTCAAGCAGGTCAGGAAGCAGGAGCTGATGTAGAGGCCATAGAGGGATGTTCTTTAACTGGCTTGCTTCCCCTGGCTTGCTCAGCCTGCTCTCTTATAGAACCAGGACTACCAGCCCAGAGATGGCACCACCCACAAGGGGCCTTTCCCCCTTGATCACTAATTGAGAAAATGCCTTACAGCTGGATCTCATGGAGGCATTTTCTCAACTGAAGCTCCTTTCTCTGTGATAACCCCAGCCTGTGTCAAGCTGACACAAAACCAGCCAGTACAGCCGGGAAACACTCTTTGTATTATACCCTTAGTACAAACTGGAGCTTTTCGTGAGTACTTAATTCATACAGGATGTGAAACAGCCCTTCATGTAGAACTTCACGGAAAACGTCCTGTGACTGCACACACAGAAAGTGTCTGGACAGCAACATCATTGCCGCTGACTCCAGATGCAGTGTGAGCCGCTGCCACCCCACCGGGATGGGCTTCTGGCCCTTCCCTCTGTAAGCTGCTCTCCTCAGCATCGTAGCAACGAGGAAAGTGATGAACACTTGTGTGTTAATGCTACTGGGCATAGTTTTGAGAACGAGAAT
The DNA here is from genome assembly GCF_000001635.26 of Mus musculus. Lineage (NCBI taxonomy): Eukaryota > Metazoa > Chordata > Mammalia > Rodentia > Muridae > Mus > Mus musculus. Next base: position 87,652,059 of record NC_000083.6, read on the forward strand.
GACGTATAGACAAAGCTATGAACACAGCGACAGTGGTTCATTTATGCTGTGCGATACAGCTGCGGAACTAAGTGATAGTAGCCTTTACAGGAAAAGTTGGCTGACTTCTAAGATCCTGGCAAAGTGGGGGATGGGTTCCTCCACCCCCCTTTAAAATCAGACCTCGATCGGGTCAATCCCGCTTGCTCTGGCCCAAAGATTTATTATTATTATTATTATTATTATTATTATTATTCATAAGTACACTGTAGCTGTCTTCAGATGCACCAGAAGAGGGCACCAGATCTCATTATGGATGGTTGTGAGTTACCATGTGGTTGCTGGGATTTGAACTCAGGACCTTCATAAGAGCTGTCAGTGCTCTTACCTGCTGAGCCATCTCACCAGCCCAAGCTCAGCATTCTTCTTCTTTTTTTTGGTTTTTTGAGACAGGGTTTCTCTGTGTAGTCCTGGCTGTCCTGGAACTCGCTCTGTAGACCAGGCTGTCCTCAAACTCAGAAATCCGCCTGCCTCTGCCTCTCAAGTGCTGGGATTAAAGGTGTGCGCCACCACACCCAGCTCCAAGCTCAGCATTCTTAACTCACCCATATTTTGTAATTAGATGATTGCAAGAGTAATAAAACTTAAAAAACAGCTGTGACCATTGTGGTCCTGCTACCCCCTTTATTGGATACAGTGATAGAAGCAAAATTTAACACACACACACCCCGCAAAGATTAGAAAGGAGATTTCAGTGGAAATTTATTTGTTATCAAACAGGCTCCGGATGAACTGTTTCAAGGAGTCTGTGGATAGGCTACTAAAAAAACAGCTAGTAGAATTTTCAGAGAAACCCCTCAAGCAGGGGTTTCTTTTGTCACACAATTGTCTTATGAGAACGCTAATGAAGCTCACTGTGGCCATCCAGCCATACAAAGCAAAGACAGACTTACCTGGATATATTATATTCGTCTTTGTGCAGAAATTGGACCCTCATACAATCAGTGTTTGGCTATGGTTGCTGCCTTGCAAGGGACTCCAGTACAAGTAATGCTTTCACAGCGCCAAAGTTATAAGGAATATTTTAAGTATAAATCATCTTAGGAAAGACTGTCCAAAAATTAGAGGCATAGACAGACAGTAGAATTGCTCCCCTGGAATCTGGCCTCACTGCAGGAGGGGAATTCTTAGGATTAAGAAATTTTAACATTTGAGTTAATGCAAAGTTCAGAGCCTACTCAGTGAGGTTTGTGTGGACCCTGCCTAGGGAAATTTTGAGGGCCTCACCTTGCCTCCAGGGAATTATTTTTAAGCCAAAACAGCATTATTACAGATCTATCCAGGTATTGTTCAAAAGAAAGTTTAAACTTACGATTTATGAAAGGTCAATGAGTCTGTGAAACTTGTAGAGGCATTACAATCTGGCCTGCCTACTCTATATAGAATTATTATGGATTTGTAAGGGTTTTTTTGTTTTGTTTTGTTTTTTTCCTTTGCATCCTGATAATTGTGAAGGGTTTGCTTCTAGTGAGCTTGTAATCATTGAAAGACTTTTGCCTGGGCTGGAGAGATGGCTCAGCGGTTAAGAGTGCTGACTGCTCTTCCAGAGGTCCTGAGTTCAAATCCCAGCAACCACATGGTGGCTCACAATCATCTGTAATGGGATCCGATGCCCTCTTCTGGAGTGTGTGAAGACAATGACAGTGTACTTACATATAATAAATAAATAAATCTTAAAAAAAAAAAAAAAAAAAGGCGAGCAGTGGTGGCGCACGCCTTTAATCCCAGCACTTGGAAGGCAGAGACAGGCAGATTTCTGAGTTTGAGGACAGCCTGGTCTACTAAGGGAGTTCCAGGACAGCCAGGGCTACACAGAGAAACCCTGTCTAGAAACAAACAAAAAAGATTTTGCCTTTAGGAATAGCTAGTAGGGGGCTGGTGAGATGGCTCAGCAGGTAAGAGCACCCAACTGCTCTTCCAAAGGTCCTTAGTTCAATCCCAGCAACCACATGGTGGCTCACAACCATCCCTAACAAGATCTGACTCCCTCTTCTGGAGTGTCTAAAGACAGCTACAGTGTACTTACATATAATAAATAAATAAATCTTTAAAAAAAAAAAAGGAATAGCTAGTAACCTTACATTATGTAAAATGACAAATTTTTTTGTCTCTGCTTCAATACAAGAAGCTAGGACTTTGAATCTTTAAGTGTATATTATTTATTATATGGAGAGTTATTAGCTAATCCCTCTGAAGGGAAATTTACCACAAACCTTTCCTGTTACCCAACGAGCTTTAAAACATTTGGAGTAGTTGTTGCTCCAGAAAAGATTCAGAGGCAATATCTTTTTCAATATTTGGGGCCTCAGTTATATCCTAGGACAACTGTGAGATAGAAAATTCAAGAAAGAAAAGAAGATTTGCTTACTTCAATTTATTTTCAAAAGCTTCCAGGAGATGTTAATTGGCTAAGAGCTCACCTTAAGCTCACCAGAGGAGGACTTAAACCTTTGTTGGATGTTGTCAAGGGGGGGATGCAAAATAACTGGCTAGAGGCAGATAGCTTTGCAGGAAGTAGAGGAAGCTTCTGTAATCAATTGTTATCCATTGAAACCAATGGTAACCAAACATTAGCTGCTTATGTTAGTTATTGTTACTCAGTGCGCCCACAGCAATTCTTTGGCAAAAGAGAGCATTAATGTGGATTCCTCTTTCTTCATCTCCAAGTAAAGTTTTAACATCCTAATTATGAAGCTGTTGTGGTGTTAATGAAAAAATTGTAGGATAGAATCATGAAAGCATTTGGAAAGAATGTCTTAAAAACCTGATGAGCTGGGCAGTGGTGGTGCACGCACACCTTTAATCCCAGCACTTGGGAGGCAGAGGCAGGCAGATTTCTGAGTTCGAGGCCAGCCTGGTCTACAGAGTGAGTTCCAGGACAGCCAGGGCTATACAAAGAAACCCTGTCTCAAAAAAACAAAACAAAAAACAAAAAAACAAAAACAAAAACCTGACGAGACATCTATTCCGTGTTTCAAACAGCAGTTACATTGGTTATTGCAGAGTACTGATATTTGGCATATTGCATGGTAAACCTTTTAGGCAAAATTGATAATTATTATCCAAAGGATAAGTTGTTAAAATTTGCTTGTATGCATGCTTTTGTATTTCCTGTAAGTCTATGTATGCATCTTATAAAGAGTACATCTACTATATTTATAAACAGCCCTTCTATGGGAGAGAAGTACATGTGATTGGATCGCATGTTTATTCTCATGAGTTTCCTTCTACTTCAGGCCAAATAATCGAACTATGTGCTGCAGTCACTGTTTTTAAAGTGCTAAAATCAGGCTGGAGAGATGGCTCTGAAAGACCCACCAAGTGAGGACTCTCCCACGTTCTGACTCAGGAGAGGCGATACCCCCCAAATCACTCACAGGAAATGGCCTTGATGCAAACCGCTAGAGGACTTTTTATTCCAGGCGGGCTCTGGGGCCCACAGTCATACACCAGGCAGGGGTAGAGGACTGTGGAACCCCGAGTAGCTGGGGGAGGGGGTATTTAAAGGAAAAAAACCACAACTCAAGGGGGTAGGGAGGGCGTTATTGGAAAATAGGAAAAATACCAGTTAAGAGTCATGAGGAAGTGGAAGTCACAAGGAATAATACCTGGTAATTGTGTGGTTATTTCTCAAGACAGTTTCTATGAGCCTCTAACAATAGCACATTTGCATAGCAGGTTTCAGGAAAGGTCAGGGTGACCGTTTTTCGTTTTTCCGTTTTTTTTTTTTTTTTTTTTTTTTTTTTGAACAAACACTCCCTGAACCCAGGAAGCAGGTTGGTGGAAGGATGTTGCTATCTGTTTTATGATTAGCATGCCTTGGAGCATTGAGTCACAAAGGTCACATTCTCAAGCGTAGGCCCAAAGACCTAGTCTTTTTGTTTTTATGTTACACTTTTTCAGCTCAACAGTTAAGAGCATTGACTGCTCTTCCAGAGGTCCTGAGTTCAATTCCCAGCAACCACATGGTGGCTCAAAACCATCTGTAATGGGATCTGATGCCTTCTTCTGGTGTCTCTGAAAACAGCTACAGTGTACTCTTCATATATAAACTAACTAAATAAATAAATAAAATCTTTAAAAAATAATAAAAGACAAAGGCTAAAATCAATCTTTTATTTGTATACTGATAGACTGAGTGTGTGTGTGTGTGTGTGTGTGCGTGCGTGTGCGCGTGTGCCTGTGCGTGTGCGCCCACATGTGTATCAGGGCTTACAATTGCTTGAAATTGTTTCTTTTTTAGATAGTGCTAATTCTCAAAATTTGCAATTGTTTATGCATAGACAACTAAAGACAAAGTACTGTTCCTTAAAAGACTGGCTTTAGACGTTTAAGAACTCATCCTGGACTCCCTGAACAAGACCCCCTAAGGCAATGCCACAGCAGATTTTTATCCCAGGTAGAGTATAAGCCTTACACGAGAACAATTGGCCAAATAATCTCATTCTTTACATCATCAAAATAGTTATGGCTTGAGATGATAATTTGGTATTTTTAGAGAATGTGCATGTCAAATTGTAAAGACTTGTTGTCAGTGTCCTCACAGTGTTCTCAGTGTCCTTGTTCTACCTGTACCACATAATGGTGTTAATTCTCGGGGACTTATGCTTAACCAATTATTGCAAATGGATACTCACATTTCTGATTTTAGAAAATTAAAACATGCACATGTGACTATTGATACCATTTCAGGCTTTCTAGCTGCAACTACTTTAACAGGAGAAGCAAATAAAAATGTAATTAGTCTTTGCCTGCATTATTTTTCTATGCTTGGTGTTGCAAATCAGATTAAAACAGATAATGGACCTGGCTATTACAGTCAAGCATTTGAGATGTTTTGTCAACAATTTAATGTTACCCATGTTACTGGGATTTTTTATAATCCTCAAAGACAAGGTATTGGGGAGCTTTAAAACAATATTTTCTTTCAAAAACAAATAAGGGGGAATTATACCCTTCAAGGTCACCAAAAGCACATCTTGACTTTGTCTTATTTAAAAAAAAATTTTTTGTGTGGGGCGGTGGTGGCGCACACCTTTTTTCCCAGCACTTGGGAGGCAGAGGCAGGCAGATTTCTGAGTTCGAGGCCAGCCTGGTCTACAGAGTGAGTTCTAGGACAGCCAGGCTGAAACAGAGAAACCCTGTCTCGGAAAAAAAAAATTTTTTTTTTTTGCAAACTTACACTAAAGGTCAGCCTGCAGCGCATTGTCACTGGCATCCAGTCACTTCCAGCTCATATGCCATGGTTAAATGGTGGAATCCCGTAACTAATAAGTGGAATGATCCAGATCCAGTTTCAATATGGGGGAGAGGTTCTGTTTGTGTTTTTTCACAAAAAGAAGATGGAGCCAGATGGTTGCTTGAAAGATTGGTTTGTCAAGTGACACAGTTCCTGAATCCTTCTAGTAAGTATGATTCCAATTATGAAGATGGCTAAAGATCTTTATCAGCCAGCTGAGTTAGTTTGAATCATAGCCTCGACTACACTTGAGAAGTAACAGTTTTTCTGTTGATTCTCAAAGCCACCTCCCCACACCAGGAGGCCAGGCCTTGTGTCTGATCATTGCTAATTTACAACTGAATAGAGTGCACCGGACATTCCCTGCATACAACCTTAATCCCGTTGCTCTTAACTTTTGACTTTGTATTTCAAGCAGATCTGTTACGTTCATACAGGCTCCCTTCAGTCATGGCAGTTATTCACCACTATGAAGAGATGCACTGGGTGCATATTATGGCTTTAGTCTGAATGGGAAAAAGGTAAGCTATGAGGGTTGGCAGTCAAAGCCGGGCAACTGATGTTCTATGACTCTGAAAGATCCCCGTTTTGGGGAGAACATTGCTCAAGTCCCAGGATGAGCCAACACCCTGATAACTCGAGAGAAACCGTTCTTGATGCAATATCGAATGAGGTTTATTTGAAAATCAGCATGCTGAGGCCGAGCTCGTAACCCTCACAGGGGCAGAGAAGATCAACCCCCAGCAGTTGCAGTCGACGGTTTTTAAAGAATAAACCATAAATTGAGGGGAGGATAGGACCACCAAGAATGGGGAAGCTGAGTAAACATCGTAAAAATGGGGATGGTGAATTACAGCTCATCTCTCACGCTGATGGCGAAAGAACAAAGAACTCCATGCTGGGCTTCATTTCTAGGGGTTTAAGAAACACATTGAGTTGGGGTCTTACATTCCCCACTCCTTCTAGTAAATAGTCCTAATCATAGAACTAGAAAAATTAAACCTCTGACTCATTACAGCATGTATCAGCCTGTTCTACTTTTTGATATTGTTGGTGCAGCATAAGAACCTGTACAGCACTGACCCACTGTCTGACGAAAGCCATTATCTTGTTAATTATGCAGGGGCCTATAGTAAATGAAAGAAGCAAAACTAATAAAGGGCCCAGGAGGGCAGATAGTAAGGTAGTCATCCATGGGGATTTTGTGAACCAACCTTCAAGCCATCCTCCATTAGCTTCTTGTTCTTGTTTTCGTTTTTTAACCTTTCTCTGAGTTTGGCCATAGAGTCTCTAATTGTCCCTGAATGGTCAATATAGAAGCAGCATTCTTCCTTTAGGGCTGCACACAGTCCTCCTTTGAGGAATAATAAATCTAAGCCTCTCCTATTCTGTAAGACTACTTTGGAGAGCGAGGTCAAAGACTCTTCTAACTGACTGACTTTTCTAAAGCCTTAATGTCTACTTTCTTTTTTTTTTTTTTTTTGGTTTTTTCGAGACAGGGTTTCTCTGTGTAGCCCTGGCTGTCCTGGAACTCACTTTGTAGACCAGGCTGGCCTCGAACTCAGAAATCCGCCTGCCTCTGCCTCCCGAGTGCTGGGATTAAAGGTGTGCGCCACCACGCCTGGCAATGTCTACTTTCATTGCTGCCTACAGTCCTTCTAGACCTTGTTTCAGTTGTTGGGGTCCAGTTACTAAGGCAGTGGTTCCCGTACCAATTCCAGCTGCTAGTCCCAAACTCATGACCATTGCGAGGGTGAGGGAGATAGGCTCTCTCATCTTTCCAGTATTTTTGAAATCTTAAGCATCTAGGACCTCTTTGTCAGGGTGGTATTATATCCTAGGGACTAACTGCATTAACACGCAAAAATCTTTTCACCGATCGAAAACAGCAGTAGCAAACACAGGGAGTCAATCCGGAGCTGCAAACCCACCAATAATGGTTGCCAGGCCAAAGATATTGGTTTCTGGAAGAAGCAGGAATAGTCCAGGTGTGGTTGCAGAGGTGTCTATGAGAAGGAGGTACAACCCCTATACATTTCCCTGATCCTGAAATTTCGGCTAAGGCGAGCCTATTCTTAGATTGCCCCCAGGGGCAGAGGCTTGCATCTGAAATCATAGTTATTGAACCATCTGCTGCCGCTCCTTCATAATAAGGGGGCCCGGCTGCCAAACAGAGCCAACATGAAGTCGCAGCTTTAGGATTTGTAACACAGAGAGCCTTAAAAGCCCCTTGAATGAGACCAAAGAGTCTTTCACCAGTAGTAGGAGGCCAGTTGGAGGTTTCTGCGCTGGGAACGATCGTCCCCTAGGGTTGGGGCTCGGGAATCGTGGGGAGAAGGGGTGGTGGTAGTACTCATCGGGAGGAAACTCCTGTACTTTTCCCAGCCCAGTAAGAATAGTGGGAGGGCTCTCAACCCTGACACAAATGTGGAAAATGAAGCCATTATTCCATCCTTGCATGTAAAATCTGAGCCCCCAGGTACGCCCCTTAGGCCAATCAGTAAACTGCTTAGCTACATATTGTTGTCCTTCCTTGGTAGGCAAGACTGAGTGACCATCTTGGGTTTTTACTGTCACGATGATGGGAGGCACCCTTTTTGCCTCTCCCATGCCCCCAGTCTCTTTCCAAGCTTGGGGATATCTCTCTAACCAGGTCCCTTCCAGTACTTTTCTCGATGGGGCTGGAGGCTCATGTAATCTATATTCTTCTTCTAATTTTAGAGCTAAAATGATAGAGGTGGGGGTTTGCCAAGTGACTGTGGTTCCTTCCGAGGAGAAGCTTATTTGGGCTTTTAATTTTGATAGTCTCTTCCCAGTAATGGCGTGGGGCATTGAGGGATGACAAGGGAGGAATGGGTTACCTGGCTTCTTCCTAGATCAACCCTCCTGTGATGGTTTGTATATCCTTGGACCAGGGATATCCTTGGACCAGGTGTGGCCTTGTTGGAATAGGTGCGACCTGGTTGGAATGGGTGTGTCACTGTGGGTGTGGGTATAAGATCCCCACCCTAGTTGCCTGGAAGTCAGTCTTCCACTAGCAGCCTTTGGATGAAGACATAGAACTCTCAGCTCCTCCTGCGCCATGCCTGCCTGGATACTGTCAGGCTCTAACCTGGATGATAATGGACTGAACCTCTGAAACTGTAAGCCAGCCCCAATTAAATGTTGTTTTCTATAAGACTTGCCTTGGTCATGGTGTCTGTTCACAGCAGTAAAACCCTGACTAATAACCTCCTATCAGTGGTCCAAGAATATGGCTTCTGACCAGTGGCCCCAATCACTATGGTTTTCTTGTTTCTTAATTTTCCCAGTGGCTCTTTCAGGACCGAAAATTCTGCTCCACTATCAACAAGGAAATCCATAGGGGTCTCCTCCACACTTAGGGTTACCCTAGGCTCAGGGAGGGGGTATGAGCCCTGTCTCCCCTAATCCTCATCCTCTAGGGTGAGAATCTTGGGCGGCCCGGTGTCTGTCTTTTTCTTGGGGCAGTCTCTTGCCCAGTGTCCCTTTTCTTTAGAGTATGCACATTGATCCTTATTTAGAGGTGGTCATGAAGGTCTTTCAGGATTCCGAGGTCTTCTCCACCCTGTGTTGTCCTGGTACACTGTCTGTCTATTTCCTCCTCCTTTTCTATAAACTTCCTTATTGCCTACAAATGCAGCCAAAATCCTAGTTAAATTTCTTTCCTGCCTTCTATCTTGTCTATCTTCTCTTGCCTCAGCCTCCTTCTTCTCTCTCTCTTTTTTCTTCCTCAGTCTCTCTCTTATGGTACACTTCCTCTGCTTCCTTAACCAGGCCTTACAAAGAAAATGTTTGCAGACCTTCTAGGCATTGTAGCCTTCTCCTAATGTCAAAAGCAGACTGCCCAATAAAAGCCATGGCAACTGCTGCCTGTTGGCCCTCTGATGTAGGATCATAGGGGGTATAGCGCCCATCTACTTCTAAGAGGCGCTCTACAAACATAGCTGGGGGTTCCTTTTCCTCTTGTAGAATTTCTCTTACCTTGGCCAAATTGGTGCGGCGTCTGCCAGCCCCTTTTAGACCTGCCACCAGAGCCACTCCCTACCTTCTGGCATGCTAGGGTCCCAGTTAGGACGATTCAGGGGGAAGCCTGCATCTATTTTCTTCTGGAGTTGCGTTGGTTGTCCATTAGCCCCCAGCATGTTCTTTCGTGCCTCCAGCAGAATTCTTTCCTTTTCCTCAGTGGTAAATATGATCTGTAAAAGCTGCTGACATTCATCCCAAGTGGGCTGAGGAGAGAACAGGAGAGATTCCATTAGATTAGTCAGGCTAGAGGGGTTTTCAGAGAAAGGGGCATGTTTGCATTCCAATTATAGAGATCAGAGGAGGAAAAGGGCCAATATTGAAGGGGCTACAGTTGTCCGGGGTCTGCTGGTGGGGAGCTGTAAGTACGTAGAGGCAATGCAGTAGTTGAATCTGGTCCCTCTGGGCTCTGGGCTCGTCGGCTTCGGGTTCCGGCAGCTGGTCCCTCTGCTGCTCCTTCAATGGCACCCTGTTGAGAGATCTGAGGGGGTGTTATTGGGGTTATGCGGGTGATGTGTTGAGCCATTTTGAGACTCTTCGATCTCAGGATAAATCTTAGGAGGAGCCTAGGGTTGCAGTTTGGGCTCTGCTGTTTTTGCTTTAGTTTTTTCTTCTGAGTCATGGAGAGCTAGGACTCGGGAGCCTGGCTTATTCTTCTGAATCCAAGGTTTCAACCAGGATGGGGGGGGGTCCAGTGCCAGATTTTCCCAGACAAAAATGTAGGGTGCTTGGTCGGGAGAGACCTAGGTCTCTTCAGCAGAAATTACAATCAAATCAAGTGTGCCCTCTGGAGGCCAACCAATATTAAAAGTTGGCCATTCTTTTTTTTTTTTTTTTTTTTTTTTTTTTTTTTTTTTTTTTTTGAGACAGGGTTTCTCTGTGTAGCTCTGGCTGTCCTGGAGCTCACTTTGTAGACCAGGCTGGCCTCGAACTCATAAATCCACCTGCCTCTGCCTCCCGAGTGCTGGGATTAAAGGCGTGCGCCACCACACCCGGCAAGTTGGCCATTCTTAAGAGCAGAAAGTTCTCCATGGTCCCTTCTTGACATCTACAAGTAGATTGTGAGCCCTAGTCTTTTTTTTTTTTAAGATTTATATATTTATTATATGTAAGTACACTGTAGCTGTCTTCAGACACTCCAGAAGAGGGCATCAGATTTCGTTTCGGATGGTTGTGAGCCACCATGTGGCTACTGGGATTTGAACTCAGGACCTTCGGAAGAGTAGTCGGCGCTCTTAACCACTGAGCCATCTCGCCAGCCCCGAGCCCTAGTCTTAATTTCAGTCCAATGGTCAAGAATCAGTTCAAGGGGAGTACTAATGGTCTGTCACATTGTCCAAGTCACATACAGGAAAACAAACAAAACACACAAAAAGACTACAAAGACCGAGACCAGGACCCACCTCCTGCGGGACTTCCAACACCAAGAAATAGATCCAGATGTCCGAGTGGGCACAAAATCTCTCCTCTCCAGGAGGGTTTTAGGTTCCAATGCAACACCCAGATGGGAAATCTCCAGGCGTCCCTGGAGCTCCCTCTGTCCTCCTGGGACGTCTTCCAGGGTGGCAGCCGGTTATCCCCTTACATGTCTGTAGATAACCCTCCTTTCCATCCCGGACAAGGAGTTCGTTCGTTGCTCTCATGAGTGGACGACTGCAAACTGAAAGTACTGAATTCAGACTCAGCCGGCAGACAAAGACATAGACAAAAGACAGAATCTTACCTCCAAGAGGGGTCTCTGGGAATTGGGGTGGCCGCAAAATCCCGGATGAGCCCCCAACTGAAAGACCCCGTTTCCGGGGAGACCCTCGCTCAAGTCCCAGGATGAGCTGATGCCCCAATAACTGGAGAGAAACCATTCTTGATGCAATATCACATGAGGTTTATTTGGGAATCAACACGCTGAGGCTGAGCTCGTAACCCACACAGGGGCAGAGGAGATCAACCCCCAGCAGTTGCAGTTCAGGGTTTTTAAAGAATAAACTGCAAAGTGAGGGGAGGATAAGACCACAAAGAATGGGGAAGCTGAGTAAACATCATAAGAATGGGGATGGTGAATTACAGCTCATCTCTCATGGAAAGGTTGCAGGCTATCTTTGGCAAACATTCTTGGTCCTTTACACAATGATTCAGGCGCTTGGGTGGGTCACCCAGTGGTCATCATTCTCTCAGGATGAAGGCAAAAGAACAAAGAACTCCATGCTGGGCTTTGTTTTTTAAGAAACACATTGAGTTGGGGTCTTATAGCTTCAAGGTCATCAAAAGCACATCTTGCCTTTGTCTTATTTTTTTAATTTTTTTTTTTTTTTGCAAACTGATGCTTAAGGTCAGGCTGCAGTGGATCACCACTGGCATCCAGTCACTTCCAGCTCATATGCCATGGTTAAATGGTGGAACCGCCTAACTAAAGCGCGGAATGGTCCAGATCCTGTTTCAATACCGGGGAGAGGTTCTGTTTGTGTTTTTTCACAAAAAGAAGATGGAGCCAGATGGCTGCCTGAAAGATTGGTTTGTCAAGTGGACACAGTTCCTGAGTCCTTCTAGTAAGTATGATTCCAATTATGAAGATGACTAAAAATCTTTATCAGCCAGCTGAGTTAATTTGAATCATAGTCTCCACTATACCTGAGAAGTAACAGATTTTTGTAGCTGCCTGCGGCCACACTTAACTGGGTTCCTGAGTGAGAAGCCAGAGCTGTATGGAAGGAAACGGCAAGAGAAATAATGGAGGCCAAGACATGTTTCTGTTCAAGGCCCCCAAAATTTACTAAGAGTCCGTGCTTATAAAGAGGGGAGGCCCATCCCCCACCAACCCATTCTTGGTGCCTGTTGCCAGCCTGTAGGTGATCTGCTAGATGCTTTCTCTGGAATATCTCAAGGGCCTCTCAGCAGGTAGCAGTGTCTTGGAGAAGAGCAGGGGCAGGTGACAGAACAATAGAGCCATCTAAGTTGGAAGGTTCCACACCAGGTGGTCTCATTCTCAGTGCTAATGTGGTCTGAATCAGCCAGCTTCAAGGCTGGGGGAGGCTACAGTTTTTTCTGTTGATTCTCAAAACCACTTCCCCTACTCCAGGAGGCCAGGCCTTGTGTCTGATTGTTCCTAATTTACAACTGAATTGAGTGCTTGGGAAGTCCTGAAGACAGCCTTCATCCTGTTGCTTAAAAGCAACCTTTGACTTTGTATTTCAAGCAGATCAGTTACCTTCATACAGGTTCACCTTCAGCAAGGCTCAGTCATGGAAGTTATTCATCTATGAAGAGATGCATTGAGTGCATATTGCGGCTTTGGTGTGAATGGGAAAATGGTGTGCTATGAGGGCTGGCAGTCAAAGACGGGCAACTGATGATTCTATGACTCTTTTATCAACCTGAGACAGAGGCATGTGCCAAGAGGCCGTGTTTGTTCAAAATAAACACTAGAAGGTCGTGTTTGTGCAAATAAACACAACCAAGCTATACATGGCCTCCAGGACAGGTAAGATTGAACCTAGGCACAGACCACCACCCACCATAATTCCCAGTTGGAAAATAATAATAATAATAATAATATATTAAATAAAAACCAATAATAAGCAAATTTTATGCCCCAGTCCAGCTAATTTTTAATAAATAAAAAAGGAGGAACTGTGCTGTTCCCCCATCCTTGAGCAGGCTGGCTCAGACCTTGTCTGCCAGTTGGCCAGCTCACATAGGGTGGAGTCTTCTGATCTAGGTGAAGTCTATTGTCCTGTCACCTCTGCAGCATCCTGCCACTACCTGCTGAGCAGCTCAGCTTGTCTTCCTGACTAGATCCTGGCAAAGTGGGGGATGGGTTTTCCCCCTTTCAAATCCGACCTTAGAATTAAACACTGAGCCTTGATCAGAGAACTTTGTCTTGGCTCGTTATTTCTCTCGCCGTCTTTCCCATCCAACCCCAGCTTTCCTTTCAGGAACCCAGTAACCCGTGGCCGCTGGCGGTTATAGATCTCAGGGAGTTTGTCTCCATACTGAGTCCCACACCAGCCAGAGAGCTACTTTTCCCCAGAAATCCTTTCTCAAACAAAACAAAACAAAACAAAACAAAAGCATCCTATAGGATTGCAGCAGCAGGGGTGTTGGTGGCCCCATGAACTGGAGGAATCCTGAGGCTGTGAGTGCTAGAAAAGCCACCCATGCTACATCAGCTGGAGGGTGCAATAGCCCCAAACATCTATCAGAACCAGGGAACAACTTTCCCTTGCTGGGCCTCTCTAGCACCCTCTGCTGGTACTGCTTCATATCTACGTGCACATTTGGAATTGGTACATTGAACACACTGAGTTCTGTTCGGAAGCTACCCCTGCTAAGGTGTGTGCCTATGCACGCTCAGTACATGCTCTCCAAAGCCTGTTGTGGTGATGTTGCTTCAGTCCCCACCTAGGATGCTTTCTGTACATTATCTTTGGTGTCTCCTGGTCATTTGTCACTGTATCAATCCTGAAGTGCTACCGTTTCCAGAATCTGTTCTTTGTTTCGTTTCTCTTGCAGGAGGGTCCTGTCCATCTTGCCTTAGTTATCTAGATGAGTAGATAGCAGGTGAACAATCTCCATGTCTCCTCTTCATACTGAGTTCCCAATTGTTTCACATAAGTAGCCTTTAGTGATCTCATGCCTTCCTCCACAAATCCATTTCCTGTCTTCAGTTTTGGGATTAGACTCAGTCTACGCATGCGTACAGGCCTGTGTGTGTGTGTGTGTGTGTGTGTGTGTATGTATGTGTGTGTGTGTGCGCGCGTGTGTGTGTGTGTGTATGTGTTTGTGTGTGTGTGTGTGTGTGTGTGTTTGTGTGTGTGTGTGTGTGTTAGGCAGGTGCTCTACCACTGAGCTATAGCCTCTGCCCCATTTTACCTCAACGGCTTGGTGGCAAAGACCTTCAGCATTTAGGATGTAGGCACCAGAAGGTCCCTGTGAAGTTACAGCCCCTTTGAACTCCAGGGCTACCTGGTGAGACCTCACCTCCAACACTAAAACCCAGCAAAACAAAATCAAAGATGTATTGGTTGCCTCACCAAGAATCTGTTGGGAGCCATTAAGGCAACGCTATTGTCCTGATCTCTGAATTGGGCCTCTCCCCCCAAGAAGAAAAGAGGGTCAAAAGCGGGCCACCGACACACCGCTCTGAGAACAACCACAGATTGTTCCAGCCCTAAGTCAGCGCCGGATGTCCTGACCTCAAGATACCCTGATACCGCCAAGTTCCTGCTTCCCGGTGTAACTGCCTAAGAATGTGCAATTCTATTGCCCCCCTCCCACTGATAAATATTTCTCCTTTTGCTTGTATTGCCCCATCCCTCCCGCTGATAAGTATCTGTACTTCCCCGTTTCCTTGTGCAATTCTACTGCCCCATCCTTCCTGCTGAAAGGCACTTCCCCTTTTGCTTGTGTATTTAAACCTTGGGCCTGGCTAATACATTTTGGGGGTCTTGATACAACTTCAGAACGGTTTCCGTGTCGTTACTCGTACAAGACCCTCGTCTCTCTCTACCCCCCATTTGGTTCTTAGGAGGAGGTCCCCTCGAGACCCTTGAATAACTGGACCTGCTGGACGGGTCAGAATCAAGCCCCAAATAGTCTATGACTTACATTATTTTTAGTCACTAGCTCCATTCTTCATCAGGAATTCATGTTCCTTTAATCTGTCTTCACTGATCACTTTGCAATCAATGTATTATTCTCCCTCTTGCTCAAATTCCACATTGACACCAAAATCATTTGCCTAAAGCTTAGCATACCGTCTCTTGGGAGTTCTGGATATTGAAAACAGAGTTTCACGAATTATTCACTATTTAGGTGAGCAGTCTACCAGCGGACTACATCTCAACCCCTTGTCAGTTACTTTTTTCCCGTGTGTTTTTGAGACAGGGTCTGACTATGTAGCCCTGGCTGGCCTAAAACTCACTCTGTGGATCAGGCTGGCCTCTTCCTCATAGAGATCTGCCTGCCTCTGCCTCCTGAGTGTTGCTCAGTTAATTTTAGAAATTTATATCGTTGGCCCTTTCCCTTCTATTTTTGAGAAGGATCGCTTTAAGTTGCACAGGCAAACTGCAATCCCCTAGCCTCAGCTTTCAGGTGTCTGCCACCAGACCTGATTTACATATCCCATCTCATGCTGCGTAGTGAGTGATCTAGTTGAATGTCTGGTCTGTATTTCTTCTTGTTTGTTTGTATTGAGATAGGTACAGCATGCCTGAAGGCAGGAAATGGTTGAATCTAACTAAGGTGGCTACCAAAGCGACCACTGCAGACAACCTCCTCTTCATTATAATCCTACCTACAGGTTAAGTGACAAGTCCCCAAGTGTACCAGGACAGTTGCAGACAGCCATGGCTGGGGCCAGGGAGAACTTTGTGAAAAGAGGTGGTGCTTAATTTCAAGAGAATTTGTCATTCCCAGAAAATATAGGAATAGTCTTTACCTTCATTTGCCTATCCTTCGCCCATAGTTTTTTTTTTTTTTTTTTTAAGATTTATTTTATATATGTGAGTACATTGTTTCTGTCTTCAGACACACCAGAAGAGGGTATTGGATCCTATTACAGATGGTTGTGAGCCACCACGTGGTTGCTGGGAATTGAACTCAGGACCTCTGGAAGAGCAGTCAGTGAGTGCTCTTAACCGCTGAGCCATCTCTCCAGCCTGCCCATAATTTTTTTTAACCCCATATTTTAACTTACTTTTTAGATAAAAAAAAAATGTAGCTCTGCATGGACTTCAACTTGCAACAATTTGTCCGTCTTTGCTTCCAGATCACAGGTGTGGGCCACTTGCTATTTGTAGGTTTTAATTTTTTTTTTTTTTTTTTGAGACAGGGTCTCATGTCCAGCCCAGACTGTCCTCAGACTAAGACTTCTGCCTCAGTCTCTGGATGGAGCTGCACGCTCAGCTTCCTCTTGTCCTGTATCTGTAAGCTCCCGGCCCCCAGCTGATTGAGAAACTGGTTCAAGGGGTTTTTCCTGCTCTACTCTTGGGTTTCTGTTTTGTTTGTTTTGAGGCTGGGCACAGATTTGATAAAGTGGCTGAGGGAGGTTAGCCTTGAACACCTGCTCCACCTGGTCCCACGTCCCAAGTGCTGGGATGACTTCCTGTGTCACCATACCCACCTGCCTTGGTGTGAATCGGGATAGACTATTCCTTTTCTAGAATAAAAGGCTCATTCACTGTTCAACCGCCACAGTCGTGTTTGTGATTCTACAACTTCATGAGGAAAAAGAACCCAGCTGGAGTTAAAACATAATGATTTATAAAGGGGTTTATCAGCCATCTATACATACATATCGTTGGCAAGAAAAAAAATGTTGGGGGCTGGAGAGATAGCTCAGTGGTTAAGAGCACGGACTGCTCTTCTAGGGGTCCTGAGTTCAATTCCCAGCAACCACATGGTGGCTCACAACCATCTGTAATGGGATCGGATGCCCTCTTCTGTAGTGTCTGAAGACAGCTACAGTGTGCTCACATAAAATAAAGCCAGGCGTGGTGGCGCACACCTATAATCCCAGCACTCGGGAGGCAGAGGCAGGTGGATTTCTGAGTTTGAGGCCAGCCTGGTCTACAGAGTGAGCTCCAGGACAGCCAGGGCTATACAGAGAAACCCTGTCTCGAAAAAACCAAAATAAGTAAATAAATAAATAAATAAATAAATAAATACATCTTTAAAAAAAAAGAAAGAAAGAAATGTTAAAACAACCTCTCAAAACACACACGTGGTTGTAATCCCAACACTTCAGAAAGATGACAACAGGGCAGGAGGTGAGCCCTGGCTATATACGGCCAACCTGGGCTGCTATTATTTAAGACTGGCCACTTTTCTATGCCAAGGCTGACAGCCAGCTTATGTTCTTCATTTTGTATCCATTAACTTCAGAAATGGTAATAAAATGTCCCCAAGAAGTAGCCATATGTGAAGTTAAAAACCTGTCAGACAAACTAGTAAATGTTTGTTAGTCAATATTATTACAGATAAATGTGTGAGTATTCACCCCAGGTCTTTTTAGGTGTGTAGTAAATAAAGAGACAGGTACCCAGACTCCTGGGACCTCAGAAGAAATGCAGCTAGTTACAACCCGGGGAACTGAGCAGGCTTTCCAGCGAAGGGATTTGGACCGAGGATTGAAAGATGACCAGACATTTCTGACAGAAAGGTCAAAAGAGGGCCATTCCAGAGCAGAAGGTCAAGTGTACACAGAGGCCTCAGGTTGCAAGACAAATTAAGTTCATGGTTCCTGATTGGTGTCAGGGAAATAGGCAGGCATGTTCAAGCGTCAGGAAATGTGGCTGGGGAGGGCAGTCTGCAGTTAGATTGTCTACATTTCTTTGTTTTCCAAGTATGTGGATATTAGCCTGTGGGTTAGTAGTGTCTAAATTTGGCTGTCAGAAATATCCTGGAAACTCCTTAAAGACACTGGGAAAGGCCAGGTATGGTGGTTCATGCCTGTAACCCCAGTTTATGGTCATTCTCAGCTATGTACTGAATTTGAAGTCATCCAGAGCTACACGTAGTCTTGTCCAAACAAAACTAAACAAAACAACAACAAAACCTACAGAGAAATGGGGTGGGGAGTGTCAAGCACAGTGGACCCTCGCCTCCTTCAGGTCTTTATCCCATAGAATTTAACCCACGATCAATACAAAACACAGCCTCACGTCAAAGGGACTAAGAGATAGTTTATTTTGGTGTCAAATATAGGCGACCATGGCCTAGAAACACTGTAGGCATTTAGGCCTCTACTCATCTCCCCCTCCCTCTCCCCACCTACTGTCTCTCTCTGTCTCTGTCTCTCTCTCCCTTTTTCTATTCCTTCAACTCCCCTCCCCAGGTCCTGAATAAACTCTATGCTATACTCTATCACTGTGTGTCTGGTCACTCAGGGGGAAGGGATGCCTCAGCATCGGCCCACAGAGGCACCTCCTTCCCCCACACCTTACCTCACCAAACATTTTCCATCTTTTTATCTTTTTATAAAACACAGTAAGCACAGTCTAGGTTATCCCAAATACCATGTTCCAACATGATATACCAGTCTCATTTTTATTAATTAAATTAATAATTTATTTCTGTTTTGTGTGTATTTGTGCTCACATCCATAAGTACACGAGTCCCATCGCGTGGGGGTGTGGAAGTCTGAGGATAACTTGTGGGAGTTGGTTCTCTCTACTTTGGGGCCTGTATTAGGCCACTAGACCTTAGCACAACTGACTCCATGATGGAAGTACTATTCAGGCTGTAAAACTCAGCACACAGACAGCACCTCCTGCCAAAACTAAAATAAAAGCCCAAATTCATCAAAAGTCCACAGTTCTGGTAAAGTTTCTACATGTCCTAAGGTTGCTTTTTTTTTTTTTTTTTAGTTCCACTTCTGGTTAACTGTTCTTGTTAATTGGAGTATGACAACCCAGAATATAAATATATGTATATGTATATAGCTTAAAAGCTCACCCCAAGAAAAGTTCAGTGCTACAATGGGATCCTGAATACCCAGGGTAGTTACTGGTCAAGTAATAAAGCTGTCCTATTGGCTTAAACCTGTGGGCAAGTTGTTTTCTCTGGTGGATACCACACAATAGGTCCAGGCACGGAATCCAGGGCATCGGGCTTGGTACACATACCTTCACCCAGAGCCATCTCAGTGGCCGTCGAGAAACTGTATAGAAACAGAACAAAGAAAGTTTTAAATCAAGGCCGTAGAAACTAAGGGGTCTGTACAAAGATTATATTTGATAATCACAAGGTTGTTAAGGTAAACACAGAGGTGGGCAATAGTAGCTCTTTAGGGGACTACAATTAGCTCAAGATAATTTGGCTCAGGGCTTGCAATATTTCAGCTCCCTACAATCACATCTTAATCAGTTAATTAGCCCTTAAGAATGTTTATAACCCTGCAGTTTTTCCTGTCGGTTTACACCTCTTAGTCTCCATCTTTCTGTGTGTTTGTTTATCTACTTCTAAAACAGTGTGCAGTCTGCATCCATTCACTAGCACGGAAGAAAAACCAGATGCAACCTCTCTACCTCCCCCGCCTCCACCCTTTTCTTTATTGAGACAGGGTCTTGCTACACAGAAATCCAAAGCAGGATGTTTATTTATTTAGAACTCCAAAGCAGGTTATTTATTTATTTATTTATTTATTTAGGATGCAGTCTCTGGTAGCCCAAATTGACCTCCAGCTGCGTAGCCAAGGATAATACTGTACTGTGTTTCTTGCCAGACCCACTTTTAACTTTTGGCCCTTCTGACCTCCTGAGAGCTGGGGTTTCAAGTGTGTGTCACCCTACTCGTTTCCACATTTAATATATATATTTTTTCTTTAAATTAATAAGTGTCTGCACCTGACCTCCTCCACCCACACCGAGGATCTGGAGTTACCAGTTATGATGAGCTACACTAGTGATGGGGACTGAACTCAAGGTAGGCGACTATGAAAACATTAGGAAGTTAGGAAACTGCTGAGCCCCCAATCTGTCCTTTATTTGTTTATTTATTTATTTATTTATTTACCAGACAAGGTGCTGAGCCCCCATCTGTCCTTTATTTATTTATTTACCAGACAAGGTTTCTCTGTGTAGTCCTGACTTCCCTGGAACTCGATTGGTAGACCTGGCTGGCCTCAGAGGCCCCCCCGAGTGCTTGGATTAAGGGCATGCGCCACCACGCTCGGCTTGCCAAGTGTCTATTGGATGAATTCGTCAACCGATGGGCGAAATGCAAAACTGGGTCAGCAAGAGGTTGTGCAGAATATACCTGAAATTTTACCTATGGCAGTTTGCACTGCAAGTGTATAACGCACACTCAAGGCTGGGTGGGGGAAAAAAGATAGTTCTTTGTTTACAAGTTCTTTGTGATTTCACTCTTACGTTTCCGGTCACTTGATAAAACAAATTCCTAGCTGACCCCGCCTAGCACACCTACCCACCCACCAGGCGGACTTGAAAGCGCAGCCTCTGGAAGGCCTGCAAGGCTGCAGAAGTCGGACGCATGCGCAGTAGCTAGAGTCCTAGAGTTCGCGGGAAGCTGGGACCTTGCTCGCTTATGATTGGCTACTGCGGTAGACTCCCACCCACCGGGGCGCAGCGCTGCATGGTGATTGGGCGAGCCCACAGAGGCCGGACGAGGTTTAGGGGGCGAGGTTGGGGAGGCGGGAAACGACGCGGCCAGCGCAGGGTCGCTCTGTGCTCTAGTGGTGTTGGTGTGGAGCGGCTCGGAAATGGCGGTGCAGCCTAAGGAGACGCTGCAGTTGGAAGGCGCGGCCGAGGCGGGCTTCGTGCGCTTCTTTGAGGGCATGCCGGAGAAGCCGAGCACCACGGTGCGCCTCTTCGACCGCGGCGACTTTTACACGGCGCACGGAGAGGACGCGCTGCTGGCGGCCCGCGAGGTGTTCAAGACCCAGGGCGTGATCAAGTACATGGGGCCGGCAGGTGAGGGCAGCCGCGGCGGCGGGGCCCGGGCCGGCTCGGGGCCGCGTTGCCGGAAACCTGGGCGCATGCAGCGGTGGGGCTGCGGCGGAGCGCCCCGCCCGAGAGCTGCCTCCCCGGGCCACGCGTTTAGCATCTTGTTTTGGTTCGCTTCCGCACAGTGCGCTGGGCGGCTGCACACCGCCGAGTCCAGGCTGTCCTCGGACGCCTCGAGTTCCAGCCTCCCAAGTTGATAGGATTAGAGTCTTGTGTCACCGTGGGTACCTCCAAATCAATAACAGCCCGCAGCCTAGGAGCGAGGAGTGGAGGGCGTTTTGAGAGCTTCCTTTAAGACACCCTCATTTGCCAATAGGCTGTGTTTTGTTTTGTTTTTTTTAAACCGTCTCGCTTGAGAACCTGGGATGGACCATTGCTGAAGGGCAGTATCGCCAAGTGGTCAGGACCTAGGATATGCCCTGGAGCTGAACTGCCCGGATTTCAGTTGTGGATCCCCTACTGTTTGCTGAGTGCGGTTGAGCTAGTTGGAAAGCTGTGCTTAGCTAGCTAGCTAGCTAGCTTTCTTTCTTTCTTTCTTTCTTTCTTTTTTTTTTCTGCCACCTTGGCTCTCACCACTCAGCATCATCTCTCCCTAAAAGGCTTCAGAACTCATTTGTGGCCTAGGAAGATTAATTTGATCACCATAATAACCTCTCCCCCACCCACCCCCGTTGCTTTTTCTTTCAATTACATTGAATGTCCATTATATCATACTTTGGAGTTGTGAGTTCTAATTTTTTTTTTTTTTTTGGTTTTTCGAGACAGGGCTTCTCTGTTATAGCTCTGGCTATCCTAGAACTCACTCTGTAGACCAGGCTGGCCTCGAACTCAGAAATCCACCTGCCTTCCAAGTGCTGGGATTAAAGACGTGCGCTACCACCGCCCAGCATGAGTTCTAATTCTTTATGCTGTTATATGCAAATGGATGTTACAGACATCGTATTTCTGCCTGGTCTGTGCTAGGTAATAGTCTGCTGCCTTCACAACCAGTTGAATTTGTTTTTGTTAGACAGCTATTCTTTATCTTGAGTTAAAGAGTGACACACACACACACACAAGAAATGTTGTGTCCATTAATAATGTTCTCTCACAATCTTCCCAGTCCTGACCTCTAGTTTTCCTTCTCTGGATATTCTGGGATGTAGCATGTAAATGAAGAGCTTCAAGGCTTATCTCTGTCATCAGCACTTCGTTCCTTTTGGTTGCTAAATAATTGTGTGGATTTCCCACATTTCATTTAGCTCCTTGTCCCTGGAGTTTGTTTTGGCTTGGTTTTTGGAGACACGGTCTCACTCTTTAGCCTTGGTTGACCTGGAACTCAGTAGGTTTACCAGGTTGTCACTTACACTGCCACTGCCTCCTGGGACTACAGGCTTTCACCACCTTGCCCAGCTGAGCTGTTACTGGAATCTACATTTCCTCGAATCTGTACCGGTTCCTCCCAACAGTGCAGTGAAGAGTAAGCTCTTGGCAGCTTTCTGGATCCCAGCCGATGGGCGTGGGTAGGGTTCTGTTGGTTTTTCATAGTTTTCTGCAGCTCGCATCTGGCGGTATCCCTTTACTGACATTTTACCTGCATGATTGGGGTCATGTAAAGATGTGTTATTCTAAAGCCCTGATCAGGGAGAGCCTCCTGCCTGAGCCTCCCAGGTTCAGATGCTGCAATTCCATGCATGCATCTTCATATTTATTACAGGATCCAACCCTTCTCTCCTATGTCCCACTTCCTGGCCCAGTTGGATGCACATAGGGGTTCCATGTCATCCTCAAGAGACTCTTGTGTGCACGTGAATCTGTCCCTTCTGTGGGGTGTGGGTAAGATTCAAGTCTGATCGTTCGTGTCACAGCAGAAAAGTCCTGTTTCACAGACAAGGCCCTCAGATGCTTGTCAGCAGGTGTGCACGGCCTCTCAGTGGGTCACACATGTGCTGCCTTCTAGAGAAATGGCCCCTTCCTTCAGAGGATAACCAAACTTTTTTTGAGATGGGTCTACATGGTGAAGCACACGATGGCCTCTGGCTTCAGACCTTAGCCTCCCTGGTGGGTACCACCTCACCTATCTGGGAAGTCTCTGTATTTCTGTAGTGCTAGGGATAGAAGAGGGCACTCGTCTCATTTACCTCTCCGCTCCTGGGTCTTAGACAGTAACACATTTAATAATGAGTTCCGGTTAGTAAAAAGACCAAGAAACAGTTCTCTGGGTTCTAGCTAGTGCCAGATAGATACCACTGCTGTGTACTGTAGTTATGCACAAGAACAGAGAAGCCAGATGTGGTGGCGAATACCTTTAATCCCAGCACACGGGTAGGTGGATCTCTGAGATCAAGGCCAGCCTGGTCCACCTAGAAGAGTTTAGGACAGCCAAGGGCTATATAGAGAAACCCTGTCTCAACACCGTCCCCACCCTCCACCCCCAACGCTGTACTCCCACACCATCCCCCCCCCCCCAAATCCTTCAAACTGAAAAACACTAACTACAAAAAGGAACAGAGGGGCTTGTACATCTGAGAGGGCTTCGTGAAGTGAGGAGCCTTTAATGCAGTGAGTGCTTCAGCAGCCCTGTCCTGTCCGGATGGTTCTTGCACGTGCTGTGGGTTGGTTCAGCCGCTCTCCCAGAATTCATCCAGACCATCTTCCCTCAGCGTGATATTTTTTTACCAAATAAGATTGCATTTTAGTTTCTAAATTGAGAGCTGATATATTTTTATTTTATTTTATTTTTTGCTTTTCACACAGCGTCTTAGTGTGTAGCCTTGGCTAGCTGGGAACTTACCATGACTCACAGACCCCCCTGCCTCTCTGTCTTCCCAGTGTTAGGGCATTCTCCCTCAGACTGACCTCTTAGACGTTTATGTACTGGGTTTTATATTTTATATGTGTTTTGTCTGAGTGTCTGTACATGTATGTATGCCTGGTGCCCAGGGAGGTCAGAAGAAAGCCTAAAAATAGATTAAGTGGCCATGTAGGTGCTGGGACAATTGAGTTTTTGTTTTGTTTTGTTGTTTCTTTTTAAAGATTTATTTATTTATTATACATAAGTACACTGTAGCTGTCTTCAGACACTCCAGAAGAGGGAGTCAGATCTCATTACAGATGGTTGTGAGCCACCAGCTGGTTGCTGGGATTTGAACTCAGGACCTTTGGAAGAGCAGCCAGTGCTCTTAACCACTGAACTATCTCGCCAGCCCGAAAATGGAGTTTTTATTCCAGTGGATGGTGTGGTGATTTTATCTGTGTGTGGAAAGGTTGACTTTATGTGTATGGATGGCTTCTCTGATGCTTCTCTGCACCATGTGCATGAATCTAGAAGAGGGCAGAGTTCCTTGGAACTGAAATACTTCCTGCTAAATCAGGGTCTCATCCTTGGTACTATTTGCATTTTGAAGAATAAATCATTCATTTCTTGTGAGCCATTCTGTCCTAATCATGTTAACAGCTTCTTGCGCCTGTCCTCTAGATTCCAAAGTGCTATTGTTCCCTCATGACAGCTCACATGTCTCCCAGAATTATTATACGCCCCCCCCCCCCAAGAGGAGCAGGATCACGCCCAGTTGAGATATAGATGAGAAAGTTTGGAAATTTTTAAAAAAAATGTATGTGTGAGTCGTGTCTGCATGTATGCGTATCGTGTGTGTCTGGTCCCCACAAAGGCCAGAAGAGGGCATCTGATCCCCTAAAACCAGAGCTACAGATGGTTGTGAGCCACCATGTGGGTGCTGGGAATTGAGCTCAGACCCTCTGCAAGAGCAGCAAGTGTCCTTAACCACTAGGCCATCTCTCCGGCCCCTGGAAACTCTTGCTTTATTATATTCTTGTTCTTTTTCTTTTTTTTCTTTTTGTTTTTGTTTTTGTTTTTTTTTTTTTTGAATCAGAGTCTCGCTGTGTACTGCCTGGCCTGGACCTGGATCTAGCCTAAGCCAGCTTGGCTTTTCACTTATAGAGGTCTTGTCTGTCGATGCTTTGACTGCAAAGACACCCAGCTTCCTGAGGACTCTGTTGACTGTAGGAAAGTAGATAACCATAGAGGGAGGCAGTCTGGTTGTTTATTAAATCACACCCATGAGAGAATTTGGTTTTAGAATCTTCTCAACACACTGGGAACCCTGAGCATTTACAGGTTTCTTCGTGAAGCCTAGCAATGCTGAGGAAATTGGTTAGATCACTAGACATAACTCCCAGTACACAGAAGCCAGTTCTGTGTGGTTGGAGCAAGCTCCCTGGTGATAGGGAACTGTGTGTGTATCCATGGTGATAAGGGAACAGGGTGTGTATCCATGGTGATAGGGGACAGTGTGTGTATCCATGGTGATAGGGGAACAGGGTGTGTATCCATGGTGATAGGGGACAGTGTGTGTATCCATGGTGATAGGGGAACAGGGTGTGTATCCATGGTGATAGGGGAACAGGGTGTGTATCCATGGTGATTGGGGAACAGGGTGTGTATCCATGGTGATAGGGGACAGTGTGTGTATTGTGTGAGTGTATAAAAGGGAAAGTAATGATTTACATATGCTATTGAATATAGACTGAAACTCCCAGCCTGTTACTGGTAAGCAGCTGGCTAGGGACAGTGCTAAAAGGGAGACTTGACTTGTTTGAACCTTGAGTTCTGTTTACAAGTGGAGTATGACTAGGTGTCGTTTTGTGTTGTGTTACTGAGAAGCCAACCCAGGCTGTCACACATGCTGGGAAGGTGCTTTAATGCTGAGCAAAACCCAGCTCTGAGCAGTTTCAGAGTCCTTTGTAAATGTACTTTGTTTTGTTTTGTTGTTTTGCTTTGATTTTTTTTTTTTTTTTCTTTTTCTGAGACAGGGTTTCTCTGTGTAGCCCTGGCTGTCCTGGAACTCACGCTATAGACCAGGCTGGCCTCAAACTCAGAAATCTTCCTGCCTCTGCCTCCCGAGTGCTGGGATTAAAGGCTTGCGCCACCACGCCCCGGCCTGGTAAATTCTTTTTATTCATCTCTTGTGTGTTATGTATATGGCTGAACACAATGCAGTAGGGATGCAGGAGTCAGGCCTATTCTTCTACCTGAGAGGTCTGAGTGTTTGAACTCCATTAGGAAGCTTTTATTCATAGCAGTTACCTTGATAACGTATCTTCTCTGTAGTCCAGGCTGCCCTCAAACTCCTCCTGATCTGAAGTTATACCCCTGCCTCAGACTTCCAAGTGGCTAGACTGCTGATATGCCCCGTTGTACATACATGCCCCGTTGTACATACGTAGTGTTTGTTCATTCAGCAGTTTGTTGGAAGGTTGGCTTGCTGAGGAAATGCAAGTTTAGGCTAATTTGTGAAGTTCTCAAACATGTATTACCTCACAGCCTCATCTTTAACATTTAAATTTGTTTATTTGTTGTTTATTTCAGGGAGTAAGACCCTGCAGAGTGTTGTGCTTAGCAAGATGAACTTTGAGTCTTTCGTGAAAGATCTTCTTCTGGTTCGCCAGTATCGAGTTGAAGTTTATAAGAATAAAGCTGGAAATAAGGCGTCTAAGGAGAATGAGTGGTATCTGGCATTTAAGGTTGTTATTTTCCTTTTGGATGTTTGTCTTAGAAAATTAAATTCAGTGCATGTTTTACTATATTAACTAGGTTGTGATAGCAAAATGCCTTGAGAAATTTTGATAGTGTTGGGTTTCTAAAAGTTACAGTTTAATCACAGTTTAGAAATTCAGTAGTCTATCTATATAAAATGTTTTGAACACGCCAAACCTTGTCTCACTGTTCCTGAAATACAACATTAGATGATAACCTGGACATAAATGTTATAATTTTAAAAAGATTAGTTTTATTTATTTTTTTAATTAAAAAATTACTTATGTGTACTGGGTCTGCATGTCTGTCCGTGTACCACTTGCATGCCTGTTGCTAGAGCGAGGAGACCAGAGGAGAGGGCCTTGGATCCCTTGGGGTTGGTGTTAGACTTGTGAGCCAGATTCTAGAAGAGCACCCAGTGTTCTTAATCTCTGCCTGTCTTTCTGCCTCCAGTTTTTTGTTTTTAGTTTTTTTCTTTTTCTTTGGAGGCACAGTCTCCCTGTGTCCTCAGGGTGGCCTAGGATTCTTGGCAATCCTTGGAAAATGGCTGTCTTGATGTGCAGGTGGCTCACGCCTTTGATCCCAGCACTTGAGAGGCAAAGGCAGGCTGATCTAGACCAGCCTGGCCTCTAGATGGGGAGAAACCCTGTTTTGAAAGCCAAAAACAACCAACAAAAAGACAGAGAAAAATGCCTAACTCAGCTTCTCAAGGTGAGGGATTAATGGAAGCTATTTTTTCTGTTTTACTTTTCTTAGAACAGGCTCAGTCTGGTGTCATCGATCGTCCTGCCTCCACTTCTCCAGCACTGAAGTGATTACAGACATGCTCTGCCACACTTGCCTTTCTTTGCCTTTTCTATATCTGAAGTATGTCAGACAGGTTTTACTGTCCCTAATGTCTCATTTATAGGAACATTTGTGACTGCACATTTCTCAGTCCACACCTTTAGTGAGCGGTATAGCGTCACACAAGCCTGGAGGGTGCTTTGGTCTTTGAGATAGCATCTTCCTGTGGCCCACGCTGGCCTTGATTGGACCCTGACATTCTGTCTCAGTCTCTTGTGTTCTGGGAGGCCTGAAAATCAGTTTGGCAGAATAGTTTCTCTGTATGGTCCTGGCTGTCCTGGAACTCACTCTGTGGACCAGGCTGGCCTCAAACCACAGAGATCTGCCTCCCTCTGCCTCTTGAGTGCTAGGATTAATGGCATGCCACCACCATTGCCCGTCTCTGGAGAAATCAGTAACTGCAAAAGGAAGAGAGGGTCTTTAAAGCACATGTAGTAATAATTGAAAATAGACTGACAGGCATGATTTTGTAAAAAAAAAAAAAAAAAAAACAAAACCAAAATTAATTGGATAATTATTCACTTGCAAAATTTAACTGTGTTCAATATTCCTTAAAAACTGTTTTTGTTTTTGCTCAGGCTTCTCCCGGCAATCTTTCTCAGTTTGAAGACATCCTGTTTGGTAACAATGACATGTCAGCTTCCGTTGGCGTTATGGGTATTAAAATGGCCGTGGTTGATGGTCAAAGACATGTTGGAGTTGGGTATGTGGATTCCACCCAGAGGAAGCTAGGCTTGTGTGAGTTCCCCGAGAATGATCAGTTCTCCAATCTCGAGGCTCTTCTGATTCAGATTGGACCAAAGGAATGCGTTTTACCAGGAGGAGAGACTACTGGAGACATGGGGAAACTGAGGCAGGTAAGGGCATTCAGTCTAGGAACATCCTTCATGTAAAATACCCCTTCCCCTGTATTTCCTTGAACCTAGGACCTCTAGAATACAAGGCTGGTGCTCTACCCCTGAGCTCTGGATGCTAGGCCAGGGCTCTACCCCTGAGCTCTGGATGCTAGGCCAGGGCTCTACCCCTGAGCTCTGGATGCTAGGCCAGGGCTCTACCCCTGAGCTCTGGATGCTAGGCCAGGGCTCTACCCCTGAGCTCTGGATGCTAGGCCAGGGCTCTACCCCTGAGCTCTGGATGCTAGGCCAGGGCTCTACCCCTGAGCTCTGGATGCTAGGCCAGGGCTCTACCCCTGAGCTCTGGATGCTAGGCCAGGGCTCTACCCCTGAGCTCTGGATGCTAGGCCAGGGCTCTACCCCTGAGCTCTGGATGCTAGGCCAGGGCTCTAGCACTGAGCTCTGGATGCTAGGCCAGGGCTCTAGCACTGAGCTCTGGATGCTAGGCCAGGGCTCTAGCACTGAGCTGTGGTTCCAGCTGATGATGCTTTTCATTTATCAGGGGAAAAAAACCAGTTTTAATTCTAATTAAAATAATGTTTTATTTTGAGGACAATCTTGATTCTTAACTTTGAAAGAACTTGGCATTCTTAAGTCATCATGACAAGTGTTTTTATAAGACTTGCTGAGGTGGCTCAGCAGTTAAGAGCACACTGGCTGCTCTTGCAGAGGTCCTGAGTTCAGTTCCCAGCAACATCATGGTGGCTCACAACCATCTGTGATGGGATCCGATGCCCTCTTCTGTCTGATGCCATCTTCTGTCATGCAGGCATATGTGCAAATAGTGTTCATATACTTGAATACATAAATCTTAAAAAGAACTTGTTTTTCATTTAGTCTTTTCTTCTGTCTTCACTCCAAGAGAATAGTTATAGTAACTATGAACTGTATTTGGCATGTTTATCAGGCATTAAATAGTTATGATATTTATTTCGTATTTTGTTGGGGATCTTGGCCAGGCGTGTGCTAAGCAGGTACTGTATCACTGAACTATATCAACCCAAACCTAGAATTTTTCTTTAAGTTTCTAGGTTTTTTTTTTGAGTCATTGTCTTACTTGACAGCCCAGGTTGGCTTAGAACTCACAGACATCCTGCCTCAGCAGCCTGAGTTCTAGGATTACTCGAGTGCTACTACAGATGGCTCCTGTTTCCCTTTTAAAATTTAGCCTTTACAGAACTTTTTGTCTATGTTGTGTGTGTACGTGTATTTATTATTTTAGATTTGCAGCCAAACCTGGCCTTGAACTTAAAAAAGAAAATTAGATTTATTTTCCCCGGAGACAGGGCCTCACTGTGTAGCTGTGGCTGTCCTGAAACTCACTTTGTAGATCAGGATAACCTTGAACTCAGATCTGCCTGCCTCTGCTTCCCAAGTCTTGGAATTAAAGCTGTGCACTACCATAGCCAGCTAAAAATTTGTGAGTGTTTTGCTTACATGTGTATATGTGTACCGCATGAATGTCTGGCATCCATGGAAGTCAGGAGAAGGTATTGGGTGTCTCGGAACTAAAGTTACAGATGGTTGGGAGCCCCCAGGTGGGTGCTGGGAGAGGAGTCAGTGCTTTTAACTGCCAAGCCATCTCCAAGTGCTGCAGATACTTTTTAAGGGACGATCTGTCTGCTAACTCACTGGCCATGCTGGCCTGCTTCTAACAGGCAGTCCTCATGTTTCTTCCTCCCTAGGGCTAGGATTACAGGGATGGACTTCGTGCCCACCTGATAACAGCCTTGTAGTACTGGGCACCGATAAGGTTCCCAGCATGCCAGGCAAGCTCTCTAGTACTGCACTTACCCCTAGCCATGCCTCCCCTTCCTCCCTCAACATGGCATTCAAACTCTCCTCTGTTTCAGCTTCTTGGTTGGATTAAAGGTGTGCATCATCGCAACAAGCATGAAACATTTTTTGAAACTTTCATTTAGTCATAACTTTAAAATTGAATTCAAAGTCCAGAGTTGGGTTTTTTTTTTTTAATGAGTGGCAGGGTCTCACTGTGTAGATTTGGCTATCCTGGAGCTCCTTGTGAAGACCAGGCTGACCTTGAACTCAAAGATGTGAGACCCACCTACCTCCGCCTCCTGAGTTCTTAGATTTAAAAGTAGTTCCTGCCGGGCATGGTGGCCTTGGGAGGCAGAGGCAGGCAGATCTCTGAGTTCGAGGCCAGCCTGGTCTACAGAGTGAGTTCTAGGACAGCTAAGACTACACAGAGAAACCCTGTCTCGAACACACACACACACACACACACACACACACACACACACACACACAGAGTAGTTCCTAAGGACTTGGATAGTGAGCAGAATTTGGTGCGTGTTAGTAGTCTTCTAGGCTGTCGATATTTTATGCTTTCTCATGTTAGACATTTCCTTTTCTCATTGATTTCCTCAAAGTCATTTGAAATCTTTCCTATAAACAGGTTATCCAGAGAGGAGGGATTCTGATCACAGAAAGAAAGAGAGCCGACTTTTCCACTAAAGACATTTATCAGGATCTCAACCGGTTACTGAAAGGCAAAAAAGGAGAACAGATAAATAGTGCTGCCCTACCAGAGATGGAGAATCAGGTCTGTGGGTTACAAACATGTGCTTAAATCACTACAGTGATGTTTGTAAAGGCTAATTCAGTCACTTTAAAAATTGCATTTATTTATTGTGTGCGCACACACCCGTGCTCATGGACGCACACCACCGCGTGCGTGTGGAAGTGGGAACAACTTTCGGGAGTTTGGTTTTTTTCACCGTGTGAACCCTGGGGTAAGCGCCCAGGCTTGGTGGGAGGGTCTTCATCTGCTGAGCCTCCTCACTGGCCACACTCCTGTCAGATTCACTGTGAAATCTGAACTCTGCGTCGGTGATACTATTGTACGTACAATAAGGTTTGTGAAAAACAGGAAAGTGACTATGCATGGCAGTTAATCCCAGCACTCGGGAGGCAGAGGCAGGTGGATTTCTGAGTTCAAGGCCAGCCTGGTCTACAGAGTGAGTTCCAGGACATCCAGGGCTATACAGAGAAACCCTGTCTCGAAAAACCAAAAAAGAAAAAAAAAAAGGAATGACTATGACTAGAAAATTTTAAATATAACCTCATAGCCTTATATTTAAATACTGTTATTTTAATTTATGTATGTGTGTAGGGGTAGTATGCTGCCCTTAGTGGATAGAGACATGGGATTCCTCTAGAGCTAGAGTTACAAGTGGATGAAAGCCACCTTACATAGGAGCTGAGAAGTGAACTTGGGTTCTCTGGAAGAGCTCTTATGTGCTGAACTGTTTCTCCACCCCGATAATCATACTTATGTGGATTGTATGTAGAGTATATGTGGAAGGGGATCGTGTTTACATGAACTTGATATGCAAGCCTGTAATCCTAGCTGTTAGAGCTTGGATCAGGAGTTCACGGCTATCTTTGTAAATGTTGCAAACTTGAGGCGAGCCTGGGTGGTTGAGACTGTGTTTCTATGAAGAGGAGGAAAAAAGTCGTCACATGAAAGAACCTGACTACTGTCACTTCTGTAGGGATATATAGCATAGTCTTGCCTGTCCCACCTTTGCTGTGCACCACCAGTTCCAGGAATCTCTCATAAATTATTTAATGTTTTTGAGAGAGAATTTAATGTTTTGTTAAATAAGTATAAATATGTCTACAGTGAACGATTGTTATTGGAGGTTAGCAAGTAATAAAACTGAAAGTGTGTTTACCTTTAAAAAAAGATTCATTTATTTATTTTATGTATATATTTATGAGTACACTGTAGCTGTCTTCAGACATACCAGAAGAGGGCATTTGTACCATTACAAATGATTGTGAGCTACCACGTGGTTGCTGGGAATTGAACTCACAACCTTTGGAAGAGCAGTCAGTGCTCTTAACTGCTGAGCCATCTCTCCAGCCCCTGCTTTTTTTTTTTTTTTTTTTTTTTTTTAAATGAGAACATAAAACAGTGTGGGCAGGGCAGGAGATGGAGGCAGTCTCAGATATATATTGAGTTGGAATACATCCTTGGCTAAATGAAACTACCTCAAAAAGGCAAATAGAAACCTAGTAAGAGTGAATAAAAATCCTAGGGCTTAGAAAACTTTCTTCCTTCCTGGAAATGTAAAGAAGCTGGTAGAGATTTGGTTTATTTATTTATTTATTTTTTGTTTTTTGTTTTTTTTGTTTTTTTTTTTTTTTTGAGACAGGGTTTCTCTGTGTACCCTGGCTGTCCTGGAACTCACTCTGTAGACCAGGCTGGCTTCAAACTTAGAGATCCGCTTTGAGATTTTCTTACTCTTCATCAGCAACAGGGCATGGTCCTGGTGCTGACTTCTGACAGTATAGATTAGTTTATCTTTTTCTGTTTGTTTTTTTATATAAATGAATAATAGGACTATTTTTCTGTCTTTCCTATTTTGCTTTTGGAGACAGGTTTCTACTTATTCATGCATACTATTGAAATAAATATGTTGTAGCTTATTTATAAATGAAAGTAAAAATGAATGAGCAGTATTTTAGAAGGTATAAAAAGACAACCCTTGCCTGTGTTGGCGGTGGTGGCACACGCCTTTAATCCCAGCAGTCAGGCAGGCAGGCAGATCTCTGTGAGTTCAAGGCCAGCCTTGTCTACATGTCCCAGGATAGCCAAGGTTACACAGAGAAACTCTTGTCTCAAAAAATCAACAGAAAACCAACAGGCAGTCTCCATGGGGACCGATTCTAGCTCTCCAACACTTGTCTATTTGAGATGTCAACCATCTTCCCTCTGGGTCTCCCACTTGTAAGCAACTGGGTTTTTCCATGTTTTTGAGACGGGGAATGACCGTATTCTTGTCTGGCCTGGAACTCAGACTGTAGTCTAGATTGGCTTTGAAGTCACAGATCCCCGTACCTTTGCCTCTCAGTTGCTGGAAATAAAGGCTTGCGCCACCACTCGTGGTGGGCTTCACTTTGATTATACACGTATGATATATATATTATCATGTGAGCATGTGATGGTCATGAGGGTGCTCCATCTTGTTCGTGAGCCCAGGACACTTGTGGGGAGCTCTTTTTGCCTGCTGTGTCTAGGGCTCAGACTCAGATCACAAGCCTTGGGGGACAGGTGCTTTAGCTACTGAGTTGTCACCAGCATGAGAGGCTGCCCTTTGCATTGTACACTTGTGTAGACTTGCTATGCATCCCAGGCTGGCCGCACCCTTGACTTGCCTGTGTTGGCCTTTCACTCATGGACTAGAATTCCAGGCATGGGCCTCCATGCCCAGCTGATCTTCTTGTACTTTTGTTTGCATTTCTGGTATCTCGTCTTATGATTGAAGAATGAGTTATTTAAATTTTTATTTTTAGGTTGCAGTTTCATCACTATCTGCAGTAATCAAGTTTTTAGAACTCTTATCAGACGATTCAAATTTTGGGCAGTTTGAACTGGCCACTTTTGACTTCAGCCAGTACATGAAGTTGGACATGGCAGCAGTTAGAGCCCTCAACCTTTTCCAGGTAAAAGAGACAACATGGGTTAAAAACTGAATAATTAAAAAAAAAAAAAATTCCTTTTGCGAGTAATGCTTTGTTTAAGGGATTTGTAGTTTATAACATTATTGGAGCTAGAATAGATAGTTCTTAACTATTGTATTTATTTTTTCTAGCCTCAAGTAATATATGTCGACGTGTCCTAGGTTTTTGAATAATTTTGTGTGATGATAGCAGTGCTTTAAAGTTCTATTTTAGTTTGGTTAAACACTGCAGTAACTGGGAGCAGAGACTGGGAGGACAGAGGGGAGGGAACTTTGGTTAGGATGAGAAAAATGGTGTCATTGAGGGCAAAGTATGCCTCTGTAAGTATAGATTAACAGGTTGAAATTTGGTCTTAGCTTAGAAACATTTGTGTGGGGGCTGGAGAGATGGCTCAGCGGGTAAGAGCACCAGGTCCTGAGTTCAAATCCCAGCAACCACATGGTGGGCTCACAACCATCCGTAATGAGATCTGACGCCCTCTTGTGGAGTTTCTGAAGACAGCTACAGTGTACTTACATTAATCAATCAATCAATCAATCAATCTTAAAAAAAAAAGAAACATTTTTGTGAACAGTTCTCAGTTTATTTTTGGAGAATAATACTCATTCTTTTTGCCCAAAGCGTATTTCATGTCCTATTAGTCTTTGCTGATGTGTGTGTGTGTACGTATGTATTTATTTCTGTGTTCTAGGGTTCTGTTGAAGACACCACTGGCTCTCAGTCTCTGGCCGCATTATTGAATAAATGCAAAACTGCTCAAGGACAAAGATTGGTTAACCAGTGGATCAAGCAGCCGCTCATGGATAGGAACAGGATAGAGGAGAGGTACGGCCTGGAGTGTGTGCTTTCACTGCCTCTGAGCAGCGTGTGCTTAACTGTGTGGGAATGCCACTTACTCTGATACATACTCAGTTTCACACTCATTTTAGTTTTTCTTTTGTTTTGTTTTGGAGTCCTGGTTGACTCTGAACTCAATATTTAGTTGCGGATGAGAAAAGAAATTACTATGTGCATGGTGTGTTTTTGTGTGTATGCCCTCTGTGTGTGTGTAGAGACAGACATACAGACAGGCAGGCAGGCAGGCAGGCAGACGCATGAGCACGTACAGGTGTTGGCTGTACATTCGTGGCATCCCTTCTTCCAGCTTCATGTAGGCTCCGGGGGTCAAACTCAGCAAATAGACAGGTTTCTCAGCGAGCATCTCTGTCCTCTGAGCCTTTCTCTCGCCTAACTTTGAACTTCTGATCCTTTTGCCTCTACCTCCCGGGCCCTGGGCCACCATCCGCAGTTTATGTGGTACTGGGAGGTTGAAGCAGTCCTGGAAACTCTCGTTCAGGATGCTGTGCTGAGCTCTGTCCCTAGCCCAGTTTCTTTTCTTTTTTTCTTTTTTAAAATTTATTTATTTATTTTATGTATGAGTATACGGTAGCTGTCTTCAGACACACCAGAAGAGGGCATCAGACCCCATTACAGATGGTTGTGAGCCACCATATGGTTGCTGGGAATTGAACTCAGGACCTCTGGAAAAGCAGTCAGTGCCCTTAACCAGTGAGCCATCTCTCTAGCCTGATGCTGTACTTTTAATACGCTGGTTTGATACGAGCCATTAGCTTACACAAGACCTAGTCCCAACTCGCATACCTTCTATGTTCTCACCCCCTGTCTTCCTTCCCCTGGATGATCCGGTCACTGACGAATGAATGCCCTGGTGATCCAGATGACGTCTGAGTGTATGC
Source organism: Mus musculus (assembly GCF_000001635.26). Taxonomy (NCBI): domain Eukaryota; kingdom Metazoa; phylum Chordata; class Mammalia; order Rodentia; family Muridae; genus Mus; species Mus musculus. Next base: position 87,687,341 of record NC_000083.6, read on the forward strand.
ATGCACATCACGTGTGCGGGAGCCCGAGAGCATCAGCACAGAGTGTTCAGCACCCTGTAACTAGTTATAAGCAACTGTGACTGCTATCTGGGTACTGGGACTCAAAACTGCTTTCTTTGGAAAAGCAGCCAGTGCTCTTGGTCATCTCTCCAGCTCCCACGAACGTTGGTTTTAAAAACCCAGTGTTGGCTTGGTGAAAGATGCAGTGGTTAAAGACAGTTGCTTCCAGGCCCGATGACCTAGTGCATCTGAGGGACCCACGCTGTAGAGGGAGAAGATTCTTGAACTTCGACCTCCATGTGTGTGCTGTGACACATCTGTACACCCATGTACTCCGGGAAGTAACTGTGATCATTGTTTTGAAATACCAGATATCTTAGGATTGATTTCCAGAGAGCCCTTTGGAATTTTAGGGACTAACTGGCTCTTAAAAATTTATCTTGCATTCCAGTTAAATTGTGAATTAATTCCTATCAAATTTTGTGCAGCTGAGGAATTGAATTTAACATGAGTGATAGGAATATTCTCTTAATGCCACTCGAAGCTTTGATATTTCTAAAGTTGTGAATTTAAAGTGGCATTGTCAAGGAGACAGAAGTCTCTTCCTTTTTTCCATTGTCTGTTATCTAGAGGTGTAAACTGACACTGTAATTACTTCTTAGGTGGTTGCTGAATAGACTTGTGAAACCAGCAATTTGTTAGGCTTCTCAGGATCTCTGGGCCAGACTGAAGGAGCATTGTGATTTGTTTTGTGCTAGTGTGTTTTGCTTTTTTTTTTGCTTCAAGTCCGGGTCTTGCATAGCTCAGGTTGGCCTCAAACTCAGATTTCGTGTTCTTCCTGTCTTCATCTCCCAGGTGCTAGCATACAAGCATGGCTTACTTTACCTGTCTGTTGTGCCTGAGTTTTGTGGAAGATTGCTCACACTCTCTCTCCCTCTTCTTTCCCCTCCCCTCCCCTCCCCTCCCCTCCCCTCCCCTCCCCTCCCCTCCCCTCCCCTCCCCTCCCCTCCCCTCCCTCTCTCCTGAGACAGTTTCTCTGTATAGCCCTGGCTGTCCTGGAAGTAACTCTGCTCCTTTTTCTCCTCCTCCTCTTCTTCCTCCTCTTCCTCCTCCTCCTCCTCTTCCGATTTATTTATTTATTTTATGTTTATAAGTACACTGTAGCTGTCTTCAGACACAACCAGGAGAGAGCATTGGATCCCATCATAGATCATTGTAAGCCGCCATGTGGTTGCTGGGAATTGAACTCAGGATCTCTGGAAGATCAGTTGCTGCTCTTAACTCCTGAGCCATCTCTCCAGTCCTGCGCTTCCCCTTTTAAAGTTATTTTTTTTTTCTTTAGCTAACCATGGTGATACTCACATGTAACAAAATTCCAGCCTTAAAGAGATAGAGGCGGTGAGGATAGTGACTTGTGTGTGTGGTGGCTTGTTGCCGCACATGTGGAAGTCAGAGGACAGCGTGGGGAGTCAGTTCCCCCCAGCCGTGTGGACCTCCTGGGGATTGAACTCAGTTGTCAAGCTCGGTGGCAAGTGCCCTCCTGTTGAGCCATCTTATCACTTACTCGTGTATTTTACGTTACTTATTTATTTTTTTTCCAGGTTAAATTTAGTGGAAGCTTTTGTCGAGGATTCAGAACTGAGGCAGAGTTTACAGGAGGATTTGCTTCGCCGGTTTCCAGACCTTAACCGGCTTGCCAAGAAATTCCAGAGACAAGCAGCGAATTTACAAGACTGTTACCGACTGTATCAGGGTATTAACCAGCTCCCCAGCGTCATCCAGGCTCTGGAGAAATACGAAGGTATCGTGCGGTCAGCCAGCCAGCAGCTTTGTTTTACGTTAGCTTTTCCATTTTTCCCTCACCCCGTTTTACTTCCCTGTGTTCTAACAAATGTGCTGTTAGGTCTGTGGGGATGTTACACTTTCCAATAGGTTTGTTTTGAGTCAGGCCCAGACAGGGGTCTAGTAAGGAAAGGGACCTTGGTGGCTAGCTGTAGGAGTGTAATGTAATGATTTAGCAAGGGGGAGGGCAAGGCCTCCCAGCACCACGTTTGCCGTGTTTCCCGTGTTTGGGCCTACTAGGTCAAGGTCAGCCCAGACTGCACAACATCATGTCGCAATAAAAAGGAAGTCCATATAGTTATCTAATAGAATATATGTGAGTGAGATCATGTCCTTGACAAAGGTGTGTGTGTGGGCACTGTGGAGATGAGCGTGCTTTGCATATATAGATGGGTCGTGTGTACCCATGTGTACGCGTGCCCAGAGCTACACTTGAGAGTTTCTCTCCCGTTCAGATGCTTGCTTTCCTAGTTGGGCGATGGCCAGTTGATGTGTGCTCTTGGACTCTGCCACTCCCCCCCCCTCAGTGTGAGGTTATCGGGAGGGGCAGCCATGTCTTACTCCATCTGGGTGCTGCAGATCTGGATGTCATTCCCATTTGTCCTGAACTAGTGCTTTTGGCCATTGAGTCGTCCATCTTCCCAGTCTCCCCCTTAGCTTCCTTGGATTGAATGCAAGTTTCTACAACACTAATTTTAGTTTGTATAGTTATTAAATATCTAACATGTAAAGCATTTTGAGTTGGAATTAGACATCAACAACTCTTAGAGCTATTAAAACATACCCCGTAGGGGCTTGGCAGTAGATTGCTTATATGGCTGATAAGCGATGAGACCCAGTATCTCAAAATAGCTCTGTCAGTGTTACGGGAAAATTTGCTTTCTTTTCCAGACAAATTTAAATTCAGCTTCATGATGACAGAACACAAATTGAGTTTTGTTGTGACAATAATTTATTTTGTGTAATGTGCGGAAGCAGGAGGGCAGCTTTGGGGAGTTGGTTCTCTCCTTCTATCCTGTGGGTCACAGAACTCCGAAATCAGGTAGCCATGCTTGACAGCAAGCCCCTTACCCACTGAGCCATGTTGTGGGCCCGAGGCACCAAGGTAACTGAGGGCTAAGGAGTTTAAGCACTTGGTACACAGGCCTGGACTGAAGTTGGGGTGCTCATAGTTCCAGGTGGAGACGGGATCTTTGAAGCTCCAACCTGGCTAGCAAGACTCATCACATCAGTGAGCTCTAGTTTCAACTAGGAGACCTTGTGGGTTCGGGATCCAGAGAAAAGCTCCGCAGTTTTTAGAGCACTTCCAGAGGTCCTGAGTTCAACTCCCTCTGGTGGATCTGAAGACAGCAGCAGTAGACTGACATACATAAAATAAATACATCTTTAAAACAGAGAGGGAGAGAGACCTTCCCTCGAGACTGCCGTGGGGAAGAGCAGTCTGGAAGCTTCCTGACAGCAGCCTTCACTTGGATGTGCATCCGCTCGCATCTGAGCGTGTGGACACACGCTCATACAAACACGTGGGAAAGATGATACTTTACAAAGGGTTCTTATTTTCTCAAAGGACCTTTGTAGAAACACTCCTCCTCTCGGTTGGTTAGATGTGCCAACCGGTGGTACAAGCTCATCACTGAGCCTGGGACCCCAGTGATCTTAGAACCCATGCAGTGGAAGGGCTGACTCCTGCAGGGCTCCTGGTCTGCACACACAGCATGGCTCATATACAAAAGAGACAGAATGAAAACCTGATTCCTCCACTCTGTGACTACGAATTTCTGCTCCTCGTGCCTCAGTTTCCCCATCACATAAATGTGTAGCATCTGCTTGTTTCCTTTTTATATCATTTTGTCTGGTTTCAGCAGGAATTAGGGATGTGCTCTGACTGGGCCGCTCTAAGCAGTAAGGCCTCAGCACACAGCAGCTGTTTGGGGCTTTCTGCTTTCATGTATCTCCCACTGTACAGTAGCAGATAGATAGCCTTTTGTTTCCTAGTAAGTCACCTAGTACACGATTAATTACTCATTATTTACTCATCTACTCACTGATTGATCGATTGACACAGTGTCCTATGAAGCCCTCCCTGGGTGGCCTGGAATTCTGTATAAGCAAGGCTGGTCTCAAGCTCACGAAGACCTGCCCTGCTGAGGTAAAAGCACTGCACAACTGTGCCCAGCTTGTGTGATTTATTTATTTATTTATTTATTTATTTATTTATTTTTAATTCTCCCTTTCTGTGATTTAGCACATTTAAGTGTTCATGTTTGCCCTATTCCCTCAGCACAGATCTGGTCATGAGAGGCGGCAGAGTTTGAGGCCGGCCTGGTTTACATAGGAAGTTCTAAGATAGCAAGTACTGTGTAGAGAGACTCTTTCTCAAAAAGTAAGACTGACTGACTGACGACTGACTGACTGACTGACTGACTGACTGACTAGAAAAAACAAGTCCTAGTCTGAATCGCTTTTGGTATGAGTGCATCTTCCTCTCTCGGCTCCCGGTTCTAAAAGCCTGCACTTCTTCATCCTCTGCTTACACATCTGCTTCTGACCCTGACCGCAGGGCTGGGCTGACAGGTGCTAAGGTGCCTGTTTGTTGATAGATGTAGCCAGCGAGCGCGCACACCACACACACACACACACACACACACACACACACACACACACGCAGCCTGAGCTTATAAACTTTAAGAAGACATCTTGTTTTATGTTCCGTGTTCCCGGTTTCCTTCTGTGGGTCCTCCCATCCCCATTATTTTTAAAGAGCTCAGCACAGTTCTTTAGTGTGCGGAATTTACCGTGCTTTAAAAAGTATATTAGCATCCATTATTTTGAGATGTTACAGATAATTTGTCCTCCTGTGATGTTTTCGGTTTTGACTCATTCTAAGCTTGCTTTTTAGTCCAGAGAACAGCAAGAGTCAGGTGTGTTCACAGACAGCAGGGGGCAGCAGCAGCTTGGAAAGGGAGGGCATTTGCATTGGTTACAGTTTTTCTCTGTAAGATACTTGCCAGCTTATTGGGAGGTTCTAGCTGGGTAATGGAGTTAGCTGCACAGAGGTCCTCAACAAAAGCAGTTTTCCTATCTTTGGGAAGGTGACTGCGTGGCTTTAGTTGACCCCATGGAGCGGGGTGATGCCTGTCCAGCCAGATCACCCTCACATCTAGAAACAGGGATTTTCATGTCTATCTCAAATGTTCCAGGGTAAAATATAAAATAACGATGTTCTACATTGGACACGTTTCCAGCAGATTAAGATAACTCACGCAGACATACAGATTATTTTATGTCTAACTTATCTGTTCGGACTTTGTAAACTACTTTGAAAAGTTATTATTTTATGTGTATTTTCATGTCTATCTGTGCCTGAAACTGGTGTTACAGACCCCTAACCCTAACCCTGACCCTGACCCTGACCCTAAACCAAACCCTAACCCTGCTTGTCAGCCCCTGTGAGGGTACTGGGAATTGGACCCTTACCCTCTGGAAGAGCAGCCAGTGCTCTTAACTACTGAGCATCTCACCAGCCACATGCAAATGGAATTTTGATAGAGAGTGCATTGAGTCTTTTTGGTTGCTTAATGTAGCCATTTTCACAGTATTCTGCCAATCTATGGGCGTGGGGTGTCTTCAGTTTGTTTATCTCTCCAGGCCTGACACTTCATGCTTCAGTTAATTTAAGAAGTTCACAATTCCTTGGGTGATCTTTGACATCCAAGACCCTTACTGAGCAAGCATGAGAGATGCTGAGAAGGCTCAGAGATGGCTCAACACTTAAAAGAGCACTGGGTGCTCTTCCACAGGACCTGGGTTTGATTCCCAGCACCAGCATGGTTCATAGCCATCTGTAAATCAGGCCCAGGGGATCTGACACTGTCTTCTGGCCTCCTTGGGTACCAAACATGTCAGTGATGCCAGACAGACAGACAGGCAAAGCACCTGTGCACTTAAGGCTTTAAAATGTGAAGAAAGAGAAATTACTGATGCTGTATATAGTGGCTGATACCCATAATTCCCAAACTTAGTATGCTGAGGCAGGAGGATTGCCATAAATTCTGAGCTACATAAATTTTGGGCTACAGAATGAGACCTTGTTTCAAAAGCCAGAACAAACAAGAAGAAAAGAAAACAAAAGAAAGTCAGAGAAACAGCCAGCTTCTAGGATTTGAGAGGCTGGGGAGCCTCACTGTATCAGCCAGTGATGCGTTTAAGGCTAGCAGGGGTTAGACATGTTGAAGTCATGAAGTGAGGTGAAGTGATTAGTCACAGTGCTAGAAAATAAGGGGAGAGTGGTAGAGCTGAGGCCTGCTAGTGTGTGTTCTCTCTCCTTAAAATTAAAAGACAAAACCAAGTTGCCTTAGCCTGCAGAGTTCCAGACAGGGCATCCAGTACTCTGTAATTGGAGTTATAGATAGTTGTGAGCTGGCATGTGGTGCTGATATGGAACCCAGGCCCTCTGGAAGAGCAGTCAGCCCTCTTAACCTCTGTCTGAAGCCCTTTCCGCAGCTGTGTATCTAGTGTTTGTAACTTTGTTTCATTTTGTGCTACACAGGCTGTTTTGGCTTCTAATAAAACTTATTTTCAGAATAATGGTTTTAAACATATGAAATAAAACAAGGAGAAAAGAAACTAATTGTATTGAAGTGTAGTTATCAAGATACAAAACCTTGATACAGAGCCATACACTTGAGTTTTTGTTTTTGTTTTTGGTTTTGGTTTTTTTTTTTTTTTGGTTTTTCGAGACAAGGTTTCTCTGTATAGCCCTGGCTGTCCTGGAACTCACTTTGTAGACAAGGCTGGCCTCGAACTCAGAAATCCACCTGCCTCACACTTGTAATTAATGCATTTAAATTGTGTATGCGTGCGTCCATCTGTCTGTCCCTCTGTCCCTCCTTCCCTTCGGAAGAGACAGTAAGATATCAGGTCTCCTGGAGCTAGAGTAAATGTAGTTGTTTGCTGCCTAGTGTGGGTTCTTGGAACTAAACTTGGGTCCTCTGCGGGAGCAGCGTACAGTGTTAACTCTCCAGCTCCTTAGTTAATGCATTTAGAAAGATTGTAAGGACTGGAGAGAGAGCCGGCTAAGTGTGTAAGATGGAGAGAGAGCCGGCTAAGCGTGTAAGATGGAGAGAAAGCCGGCTAAGCGTGTAAGATGGAGAGAGAGCCGGCTAAGTGTGTAAGGTGGAGAGAGAGCCGGCTAAGTGTGTAAGATGGAGAGAGAGCCGGCTAAGCGTGTAAGGACTGGAGAGAGAGCCGGCTAAGCGTGTAAGGTGGAGAGAGAGCCGGCTAAGTGTGTAAGATGGAGAGAGAGCTGGCTAAGCGTGTAAGATGGAGAGAAAGCCGGCTAAGCGTGTAAGGTGGAGAGAGAGCCGGCTAAGCGTGTAAGGTGGAGAGCGAGCCGGCCAAGCGTGTAAGGTGGAGAGCGAGCCGGCTAAGCGTGTAAGGTGGAGAGCGAGCCGGCTAAGCGTGTAAGGTGGAGAGCGAGCCGGCTAAGCGTGTAAGATGGAGAGAGAGCCGGCTAAGCGTGTAAGATGGAGAGAGAGCCGGCTAAGCGTGTAAGATGGAGAGAGAGCCGGCTAAGCGTGTAAGGTGGAGAGAGAGCCGGCTAAGCGTGTAAGGTGGAGAGAGAGCCGGCTAAGCGTGTAAGATGGAGAGAGAGCCGGCTAAGCGTGTAAGATGGAGAGAGAGCCGGCTAAGCGTGTAAGGTGGAGAGAGAGCTGGCTAAGCGTGTAAGATGGAGAGAGAGCCGGCTAAGCGTGTAAGAGCATTTGTTGCTTTTGCAGAGGACAGGTTTGATTTCCAGCTTCTGTGGCCATCACAACCATTCCAAACTCCAGTTCTAGGGTATCTGATAACCTCTTCTGACTTCTGTGGGCACCAAGGATGCATTTTATATAAAATTAAAGATAACTAAATCTAAAGGGGAGGGGGGGATGCTGACAAGTTGGCTGTGGTAGTTTAATTCTGTATCCCAGCTGCTCAGGAGGCCGAGGCAGGAACATCGATTTTTATACAACATAGTTACAGCCTTGTTTCTAAGAGAGGAATGAAAGGCCTACTCTTGCTTCAATTTCAGAATAATGAATCTGTATTTTAAATTTGTAATTATGGATATGTGGGTCTGTTGACATGCGACTATAGGTGCCCATGGAGGCCAGAGTCTGAAACCCTTGGAGCTGGGGTTACAGCTAAACTGTGAGCTGCCCAGTGTGGGTCTCAACGTTGAACCTGGGTCCTCTGCAAGAACAATTTATGCTTGTATCCACTGAGCCATCTCGCCAACCTGGAATGCTGAGTTTAAATGAAACTTTAGGATAACTCCAAAAGCTGTTAAATGATTTCAGAGTGTGGTGGATCTTTTGACTGGTAACAGACACGGTTGTCTAATACTGTGCACCTTCATTACCTGTTTTGGGAATGCGAAAAAGGTGAAACGATGACCTGTGTCCATGCTCTGCCTTGATGTCAAGGGGTCTGTGGGCCTTGCCTTAGCTTTTGCAGGGCTTTCCAGGCTGTGGTAGTTAATGGAGAATGCAGTCTTTAAAAATCCAGTTGGAAATTGGCAACTAAGGTTCAGTGGAGGTTAAAACTCAGGGAAGGAGGCTGAGGGTGGTCATGAAGATTCCAGGAGGTCTGCATTAGAGAGGGTAGGGGACACCGAGGATGACAGGAGCCTCACATCTGCAACAGCTGTTTTTTGTGGTGTAGTGTATAGTGACTGTTCGGCGTGGGGCACTGCCTGTTGCTGTGTCGTCTCAGGCACGCACCTATCCTCTGGGTAGTTGTCATCGTCACTACCTTGTGCAGACAAGGACAGGGCTCAGGACAGGGCTGTGCTGAGGATGAGAAAGCCACAGAGCAGCATGCCCGGGCTAGCGCCAGCCCTGACTCTGCCTTCTTGCACATTGTTGGTTCCTGTTCCCCTCCTCCCACGATTCCTCGGGATGGCTCTCAACCGCCAAGTTCCAATTTAAGCACTGGATTCAGCCTCTGCTGATTGGAGCGCTGGGTTGTTAATGGAAATTAGGATGCAAATTAGGTCTTATTCTAGTGGCTTTGTCTTTGGCTCACTTAGTCATAATTAATGTTTCCACACCCTCTGAAGGAGACCCAGACCTGCAGGGAGGGCAGTGCTCTAGTAGTTGGGCCTTGGGCACTACCACAGTGGTCCCCTGTCTATAGATGATACCCTTTGAGTTAAAGCATAAAAGAGAATTGAGTTTAGAGACCTGGACAATTTGTGCTTTCTGGTTCAAAGGATTTCATTATTTTAATATTATGATCTGTTGTTTTTACTTCTGTCTCTGCTTTGTTTTAGGAAGACACCAGGCACTGTTGTTGGCAGTTTTTGTGACTCCTCTTATTGATCTTCGTTCTGATTTTTCAAAATTTCAAGAAATGATAGAAACAACTTTAGATATGGATCAGGTATGCAATTCACATTTAATTCCCACAGCAAAGTATTTTTGGAAGGGAAAAAGTAACCAGAAACAACAGAAAAATCATATTAAAAAATGTCTAATTTGTCTTGAGTTTGTATTTTTTTGGCACTTTGTGTGGCACCTCTGTGGCCACTTGATGTAAACTGAAGTGACAGACAAGGAAGAGTGGACTTGCCAGGCGGTGCTGGGGAATCAAACCCAGGGCCTTGAATGTGGTGCCCTTGGGGTCGAGAATAAGGTGGAGTGGGTGGGCTTTTACTAAGGCATACTTAGAATTGGTGGAGATGTTGGCCCTTGGCTCTGTGGAATGCCTGGCTAAGGCAGCTCAGCCTACTGTGAAGAGGTCCCCGCTGGGAGGCAGTTTGCTTCACCGGTTTCAGTGGAGTTGACCACAGCCTAAGCTGCTTGGAGGTTTGCTAATCTATGCAAGCATCCATCCACAGAGAGGATGGGAGCAGCCCAGGCAACCAAGAGAGCTGAGGAGCGAAACACTGCCTTGTTGGGACAGAGACTAGGAAGGGCTGCAGAGTAAACGTCATCTACATGATAGAGAAGTGTGCTAGGAATGAAGCTTGGCCAGAAAAATGAGGACGGCCCTGGAAGCCTTGAGAGAGAACTGTCCGTGTGAGCTGCCCCGAAGCCCTGTGTCAGGGTCCACCCAGGTGAAGGCAAAGAGAAAGTCAATATGCAGGGGGACAGTAAAGAAGGGAGGGGTCCTTTAGGTCCACAATGGTAAAGTAGAAGGCAGAGGAGGAGTATTAGGGAGGAGGGTAGAAGTGTTGGTAACCACAGGGTGGGTTGGAACCACTGCCATATTTAATGTACTGTGTGGTAGGCAGCGGAAGCTCATGTACTGCGCGCGCTGGGAGAGCAGGAGCCCTGTGAGGCCGTCAGTGGGAGTGTCCGAGATAGTGGGTGGGTAATGGCTTGAGACTGCAGCGGTGGTTTTCAGAGACGGGAAACTGGGGTCTGGAGGGAAAGGAATAGGAGGATAAAGACCAGCTGCGGTGGGTAGCAGTCACGGTGTGGAGATATTCCACCCTTGAGAGTTAACTGGATCTGTAGGATAGGGACAGGGGAGTCTGAGGTAGAGATCTGTGAGGCAACTAGGGAAAGAAGATGGGAATCAGGAAAGGTTATGGGGGCCAGGGTGGCTTCAAAGTAGCTACGGATTTCATGGCGGAGTAAAGGAACCAGGCAGACAGGCATGACCAGAAACACTTGAGAAGAATCACCCTACAAGAAGGCAGGGAAGAAGAGGTGTACAGGAGGGGGTTCCATCTATGTGGGGAAGAACAGGGTCTTAGGTGTACAGGAGGGGGGTTTCCATTTGCCCCCCCCCCCGAAGTTGGTGATAATACTGTAGCATTGTCCTTGGCTTGGCAGGGTCACCGAGTCTGGGAGCCTATGCTAGTGGGGCTGGGCCTCTCTGTGACTGGGCACAGAAGATGAGCCCACATGGGGGCATACAGACTTCTGATGGCCAGGCTGCCAGGGGGTTGGGCGTGACTTCCTGGGCTACTGAGGGTTGCCGCAGGTGGGGTAGCCTTCTGCTGTAGCCAAGCCTGTCAGGAAACTGCCACCTCCTCTCTTGCTTTTATAGACTTTTTTTGTTTTTTGTTTTGTGGTTTTTCGAGACAGGGTTTCTCTATATAGCTCTGGCTGTCCTGGAGCTCACTCTGTAGACCAGGCTGTCCTCGAACTCAGAAATCCACCTGCCTCTGCCTCCCGAGTGCTGGGATTAAAGGCGTACGTGCGCCACCACGCCCGGCTTTTTTTTTTTTCCTTTGCTTTGCTTTTAAAGGCTTTAGAAGCCATTTTCATCAGCGTCTGTACTGGGGTTTGAGAACCATCCTCTTCCTTCTTTAGTTTCTTTCCAACTCTGTGGTTAGGACTTGTAGAAGTTAGGTTTGGTTCGACTGCTTCCTCCCATGCTCCCAGAAATAAGACTCAGACTCAAAATATATTTACAAATACCTTGGCTCTTCTCTGACTAGATCATAACGTAGATAACCCAGTTATTTTAACCTACATTCTGCCACATGGCTGGTTACCTGTGCTCAGGTACTATGCATATGTCTTGTTCCATCTTCCCCGCGGGAATCTTCCCGTGCCTGGCTCTGTACCAGAATTCTCTGTGCCTCCCAGATAGCCCGCTTCCCATTTCCTGCCTAAGCCATAGGCTTTTTAAATTGACAGGTGATGTGTCTATACAGTACCGAAAATATTCTCTCTGCAATGACAGAAATAAAATGGGTAGCGAGGACCGTGGCCTCTGCTGTGGAGGCTGAGTCCAGGCAGGTACTGCATCGTGGCGGAATTTTCGTCAGCTTGCTGCGTAATTTCATGGAACTTACCAAAGTCAACTTTAGTTGACTCTTGTCTAACTCCATTCCCTGAAGGAGGCAATAGGTCATAAGCTCCCTCCTCTGGTGGCCACCTTAACCCGGCTGGTAATCCCAGTTGGGTTCTTTAGCTGACCTTGGCTTGTCACCCACTAGGGACTGTTTTGTCCACTGGGTCTACTCTGCATACTTCCTGCCAGACGCCCGAACCTACCCGGGAATGAGAGTGGAACCCCGTGTAATGTACAGGTCAGAGGTCAGAGGCCTGGCAAAGGTAGTGGAACTCTTTACTCTAGATGGATAGGTTGGCAGGGAAGGAGCCTCACCACCTTTCAGTCTGGGTGAGGTGGTGTAGGGAGAAAGGAACGGGAATTGGAGCAAGTCCCTCAGCCCTTGCCACCTCTTGGAGTGGGCAGAGGAGGGCGGAGTCTGCCAGAGTGCTGTAAGCAGCCACAGGGGAGGAGAATTCAGGCGGGGCAGACTAGGGTGTGGGTTTCGGGGTCATAGAAGGGGAGGGGGCAGAGTCGGCACGGAGGAGGGAAGAGGATGGGGAGAAGGTTGAGAAAGGGGAGGTGGCAAGTTAGAAGGGGAGCAGTGGGAGGGGAGGAGAGGGCGGGGAAGCCAGTGACTCAGGCAGCTCAGTCCTGGTGGATGACTCAGGGTCCAGGTCCCCGGGTAAAAGGCCAGCGAGACGGGATGTCAAGCACTGGACACAGAAGTGCAACTCCCCAAAAACTTGAACAGTCGGGAGCTCACACCCTATGCAGACATTTTCAAGGTCATGGAGAGTATTAAAGTTTACAGAGTGCCTTCTGGTGGCCATTTAGATTGGTTATCTAGAGCATACTGAGATCAGGCCACAGAGCAAAGAGCCAGATGTGTTAGCCAGGTTCTGAGGTGGACCCAATTTAGCTAAATTTCTCAGCAGACAGTTTGGGGATTGATTTTAGATCTGGCAGTGCCCATTGTCCAGTCTTTGCTGGTTGGCTTATTTCTTGAGTGGAGAAAACCGCTTGATGGCAAATGGCAGGGCTCAGGATGTTGGCTCAACTGCTACCGGTAGCCATTCTAGAGCCAGAAAGGTTAAGGGGATTAGCTCTTGGCCGGTCATACTAACTTGAGTGGCAAGGGATAGCCAGTAAGTCCATCCCTAGAGACCTTCACGGCCAGGCTTCTAGACGACTCTGGGAGCTGACCCCGTGAGGCCAGGCCATGCCCCCCTCCCTCTGCTGGGGCTTTGCCCTCTTGGGTGGGGTTTTTCCTCCCATTGCATTCTTTATGTGAGGTGTGTTGTGCAGTGTGACTTGGTGGTGTTCTGTGGCTCCCTATTGCCGGAACCTTTGCATCCAATCCGTAACACGCACGTCAGCACCCTCCAGAAGGAGGAGGGGCCTTCAGGGTGAGCACTGCAGGCTGGGGAGGGCTGCTGTGGCCAGTAGCAGTTACTCCTCAGTTACTGCAACTGGGGACACTCACAGTTTATAGTGTAGAACGGTCTTAAATAGTCACAGTCCTAATTAAAGGCTGCACTCCTGGGGGCAGACCTAGGCAGGCCTCTAGCCGTATCTCAGGTTATAAGGCAAGTTCAAATCACCGTCATCGTCGCAGAGATTTGTAGTGGATTTAGACATCCAGATTACATTTTTAGAACTACTTTCAGAAATTCTCCAGGGACTCTCAGTTGTTGATGTCTAATCTTTGAAAGCCTGGTTGTGCTCCAGCTGTGCTTAGGAGTTCACGTGATGGAGGGTCTCATTTACACAGTGGCATGCTTCCTGTGCCCTTCCCTCACACCACCCCCCAAGTAAGTGTTTCTGTGGCTGCTTTCCATAAGTCCTCTCTTTTTTTCTTTTTCCTATTTTAGAAATGTAGATCAAAACTATCCTAAGCCAAAATTCCAAAAAGGCATTGATTTAAAAAAAAAAAAAAAAACTAAACAGTTTCCTTTGTGTTTCAGTGAATTATATTAATTTTTAAAGATTTTTGGACAGTTTCATATGTTTATACCATTATTTTGAACATATCCAATGCATTTCTTTCCACTTCTCCTCCGTGATGGTTTGAATATGCTTGGCCCATGGGAAGTGGCACTATTAGGAGGTATGGCTGTGTTGGAGGAAGTGTGTCACTGTGTAGGTGAGCTTTGAGGGCTCCTGGTACTCACACTCTGCCCAGTGTGGAAGAAGTCAGTCCTGGTCATCTCCTGGCTGCCTTCAGATCAAGATGTAGAACTCTCAGCTCCTTCTCCAGCACCATGTTTGCCTGGACACTGCCGTGCTTCCTGCCATGATATTAGTGGACTGAAGCTCTGAAGCTGTAAGCCAGCCCCGGTTAAATGTTGTCCTTATGAGTTGCCTTGGACATGGCGTCTATTCGTCGCAATGGAAATGTAACTAAGACACCCTTGGTCTTCATTGTCATGTTTTCCTTTTTTCCTTTCCATCCTTTTTTAATTCACTTCTATTTCATGTGCATTGGTGTTTTGCCTGCATGTGTGTCTGTGTGAAGGTGTCAGATCCTCTAGAACTGGAATTTCAGACAGTTGTGAGCTGTCATGTGGGGGCCGGATGCCTGCATGCTCAGGGATGCCTTCCCCTTCCCTGGGAGCTGTAACTGTCAGTGGTGCCGCATGTAGCCAGGATCCCCGTGAGCCCCTGCATCCGTGCAGGGATGTGTACTGGCTCGGCATTATGGTTTAGCTAACTGTACCTGCTATGAGGAGAGCACTGGCTATGTCATGTCCATACAGCATTTCCTGCACTCCTTCCCATCCTCTGCCGCTTAACACACTTAACACCCATTCTCCCACGATGTCACCCGGGTTACCTACCCTCCACCGTGTGTGTGCGTGCATGGGAAAGAGAGACAGACACAGACACACACACACGCTCAGTAAACACTTCTCGTCATTTAGATGACATGTGTATGCGTTACCTACTGACCACTACAGAGAGAAGCTTCTCTGACCATCGCTGAGGACAGCACTGATCTGGGTGTAAGCATAAATTGGGAATAGGCAGTTTGATGTGTCCGTTTAGGAAAACAGCAGTAATAGTTGTCCCCGCCTGGGGCTGGTGATCTCCCTAGCTGAGGTCTTCTGACCAGGTTTACAGTACCTGGTAGGAATTCCCTCCTGTGGATTAGGCCTCAAATCCAATCCTAAAGCCGTTGGTTATTCCCATAAAACTTCATGCTGATCTTAGTGGTCATTTTTATGATAGCGTGACACAAGCATGTGAGATGAGGGAACCTTGATTGAGAAAATGCCTCCATAAGCTCAGCCTTGTAGAACATTTTCTTAACTAGTGATTGATGGGAAGGGGCCCATCCCACTATGGGTAGGGCCACCCCTGAGATGGGGTCCCAGGCTCTGTGAGAAAGCAGGCTGAGCAAGCCATGCAAGGCAGCAAGCAGCACCCCTCCACGGCGTCCGCATCAGCTCCTGCCTCCAGGTTCCTGCCGTTTTAGTTCTTGTCCTGATTTCTGTCAGTGGTGGGCCACAGTGTGGAAGTGTGATTCACATAAGCCCTTGCTTCCCCTGGTGCCCCATCTCAGCAATCGTAACCCTAACTAGGACACTGCTGTTGCTCCAGTGGGCAAATCTTGTTTGTTGATGAGGATTGCGGTATGCAGTGTCCACTTTTATGCTTGGAAGCACTTTTACCAACTGAGCTAGCTGGCCAGCTCCAGTGTTTCTTTTTTTTTTCAGCCAGTTCCTATTTCTGCTCCATTCTGGAGGACTAACAGTCCTCTTAGCTTGCCCCCTCTGCCGTGAGAAAGACCATGCTTCACCTCACAGATTACAGTAGGTGTGGAGGATGCTGCCTCCTGACTTGCTCCTTCACCGGCTCAGCTTCTCACCGGCTCAGCTTCTCTCTAGCTCAGCTTACTCTCTTATGTGCCTCAGGGCTACTGTCCAGGGATGGCAACACCCACAGTGAGCGGGGCCCTTACACATCAAGTCATCCTCCCATGCCTTGCCTACCTGCTCGACTTCATTGAGGGGCTTCCTTCTTCTCAGGTGACAAACTAAGTGACACAGCCACCACTATGTATTGAACCCTGCCCGGGTTCCTCCTTTCTTTCCTGACTAATCCTAGCTCCTAACCCCTGACCCCTAACCCCTAAACCTAACTTGGAACTGGCTGTGTATAGATAGGCAAGTTTGGCCTCATGTACAGTTGCCTGTCTTTGCCTCCAGAGTGCTGGGATTAAAAGCTTGTGGAGCCATGTTCTGGCATGAAGTAGACTTTGAAATGATCTCCCTGGTTTTATGTTGGAGAATCTTTACTTGGCATCAGCTAGATGGGATTTTTCTCCAGCTGATCATTTGTTTAGAAAAACATGCTTATAATATTTTATCTAATACTTCTGGGGTAGTGGAGCTTTTATAACATGATTGTCTAAGACATATCCTGGGCTAGAGAGTTGACTCAGCAGTTCATGTACGTGTTCTTGTAAAGGACCAAGCTTTGGTTTCCGGCACCCACAAGGCATGGCAGCTCATATCTATTTGTACCTCCAGACCCAGGGGATTCCATGGACTCTCTGGCCCCAAGGTCACCAAAGCACACACAGTACACAGATACTACCAGGGAAATCACTCACATCCAAAAAGTATGAAAATATATAAAACCTAAAAATCTTAGTATCTTTTATGTTTGCTTTGTAATTCCTTCATCTTTTGATGTACGTCCTCTATAAAGGTTTCTACTCTTTCAGAATTGGTAATTTGATTTCAGACCATCTCTGGTGTATTAATGAGTCCTCTAGTGACTTGGCTAAGGCCCAACCCTACCTTTCTCAGTCTTTTCATCTCACTGTTAGCTCCTTGCTCCTCTGTCTGTCTGTCTGTCTGTCTGTCTGTCACCTTTACTGATCCAGTGGCTTGTTCTAGTGCCAAGGTCGGTGGTACTGTTTGAAAAACAATTGACTAACATTGAGATGTCCTATGTGGGTGGGGCGAGTGGCAGCCTCCTGAGCGATGCCCATGGGATGTGTGTCCTGTATCAGCGTTTATTTCAGTCACATTAAAGGCCTGGTCATTCCCCACATTAAAGGCCAGGTCATTTCCCCTGTTGTGTTTAGCCCCCCTGCAGCTCTTTTCCTATTTTTGTTTTAAACATTTATTTGCTATATATGTACTTTATTTATGTATGTGTGCATGCCTCCGTGTATATGTGCAGCATCCGGGTGCAGGGCCAGAGAAGGTCAGAAGAGACATTGTGTCCTCTTGAACTATAATGATAGGTGGTTCTGAGCCCCATGTGATGCCTCCATGTGGGTGGCGTGAGCGTAGGAACTGAACTTGGGTCCTCTGCAAGAGCAATTAGCTGCCAGTTCCATCTCCAGTCTCGTCACAGCTTTCAGAGGTGCATTCTCTGATCTGAGGAAGGAGAGAAGGATACCCCTCCAGATTTGAGGTTTCGCCTCACCATTTCTTTCCTATATGGTGGGGTTGAGGGTAGGAACGTGGCCTGGTCCCTACTTTGCCTTTTCACTGGAAGAAGCAAGTGGTGTAGTAAGCACACTTCCAATCTTCCGTGACAGCATTGGGTCCCCCACCCCGCCCCGCCCCCGCCTGCCTCCTGTAACTGTTATAAGTCTTGATCCTTATTACTGGATAATCTTCATTATATGTTTAAATGACTATTAGTATTCTGTTCTGTTGATGGGTTATGCAAATTATGTGTCTTCAAGTTGTGCTGTAAACTTAACTGTATTGAGGCTTTGTCAGAAAACTGTGGAGGTTTTCTCCAGCCTGTGTGCTTATTTTGCCTCTATTTTATCATTTCCATAAATTTTCAGCCGAACAGCTGTGTCAGAGTAAACGTACCCAAGTCTCATTGTGCTTTGCCCTGCCCTCCACCTTTTTGTCTGTTTTGTGTTTCAAGACAGGGTTTGTCTGTGTAGCCCTGGCTGTTCTGGAACTCTCTCTCTAGAACAGGCTGGCCTTGAGCTGAGAGATCCGCCTGCGTCTGTCTTCGAACACCAGGATTAAAGATGTGTGTCAGTGCGCCTGGCCACTGCTCTTTTTAAACATATACCAACTTCACCCTCAGCAGGCATGGCTGAGTGAGTGCGTGGTTTCAGGAAGCCTCCCTAGAGTGTGCCGCTCCTTTTTCTTAGGTGGGGACAGGAAACTGGGAAGGAGCTGGTGGAATAGCTGCCTGCACGGGGAAAGCTACTGTACAACAGCTCACGGCTGTTTAAATATTCATATCTTTTATTACTGCGCTCTCCTCTCCATTACTCTGTTGCTCATTTTAGGTGCTTATGCCTGCTCATTTGATGACCTTAATACTTTCCTTATATGCAAAGAAGTGCCCTGACAAAACAGCTTTTGTGTTCTTATTGTTTTGGTAAAGCTGTGGTATACCTTTTATCTTTAAAAAGATCTATTCAGAATTTTAGCTTTTAATATTTTATATAGTTGGTACATGTTTTATTTTAAATATTTTATTGATTTTCCTCTAGCTTTCTGTAATTTGATTTTTTTTTTCTCCTTGTGAATTCACTTTAGGAATATGAAAATGTGCTCTGATTAAGTGGATAATAATTAGGAGCAATTTGTCTCAGCCTTATTTAGTGAATATGTTTTTGTCATCTTGTTTTAGAAAATTGACTCACTCTCATATTAAGCTTTTATGTGTATTGTCTATTTAATAACGTTCAATGCCTGGTACAGATAGACTTCTTTTTAAAATATTCCTTTGTAATTTTATTTGTTTAAATTTTAGTCATTTGCTTTAAAAAAAAAAAAAAAAAGAACAATCACTAGGCTTGAAGAGCTATTAACATTTAATTTTCTGTTTCCATGGTTTGCTCCTTAATTTGAAACCAGTTCTATTTAGTGTTCAGGTAAATTGCATTTTAAAGGTCTCTACATAATAAAGACTTGAAAATCCCATGTATGTCTTTGCTTTTAAAACTGAGATTCATTTTTCATTACACTTTCTGGCTGGTTAATAATATAGCTGGTAAATAATAAAAAGTCAGGTGTGGTGCCACACACCGTTACTCCAAGTACTCCGGGGGCAGAGGCAAGGAGATCTCCAAGTTCAGTGCCAGTCTGCAGCTAGACCTGTCTCCAAAGCAATAGCCTAGGAGCAGTTTACAAAGACAGTGTTTAAGAGTGCCATGGCAAGCCGGGTGTGGTGGCGCATGCCTTTAATCCCAGCACTTGGGAGGCAGAGGCAGGTGGATTTCTGAGTTCGAGGCCAGCCTGGTCTACAAAGTGAGTTCCAGGACAGCCAGGGCTATACAGAGAAACCCTGTCTCAAAAAACCAAAAAAAAAAAAAAAAGAGTGCCATGGCTGGATTTGATCCCAGCATTCACTGCCCTCTAAAATGCGTCCATCAAATCCTGACATTTTGAGGTGGGTGTAAGTGTGCACACCTTTAATTCCAGCCCTCGAGAGGCAGAGGCAGGCAGCTCTCTTTGAGTCAAAACCAACATGGCAGAGCTCACTCTGTAGACTAGGCTGGCTTTGAATTCACAGAGAGGTTCTCACGCCTCTGCCTTCTAAGTGTTTAAGTGTTAGGATTAAGGACAAATGCCACCACACCTGGCAGTCACACGGGTTTAGAATGTGTGTGTGTGTGCCTGTGCACGAGCGTGTGAGTGCGTGGCTGGACATCCCACCCTCCCTTATCTGTGGAGACAGAGGACAACACCAGCAAGTCATTTTTCACCCTGTACCACATGGGCTCCAGGGATGGAGCTCAGGTCGCCAGGCGTGGCAGTTTTAAGTTCTTTTACCCATGAGCCACCTTGCCTGCACTAGCTAGATAGAGATTTTTAAGAATGGTTTTTTGGAGGAGGCATTGGAAGTGGAGTGCTGTGCTGAATTGGAGCTATTGAGGTTCTTAAGGTAGATCTTTGGTTTGGGAAAAGCATAGTGTAGTGATGATTTTGAATATTGAACATTCTTTAGTAATACTTAAGGAAAATGCAAATAGGGTAGTGTTGGAGACAGCTGCATCATGGACTTTGGGTCTGCTTCCTGTGGGTAATTCCTGTGTATCTAGAACTCTTAAGCGCCTATTAAAATTTGTTAATAAGTAGAAAGTTCTTGGTAGTGTTGGCTGGACATGTTGGGGGGGTCACTCCTGCCGCGCGCACCAGATATGCACAGGCAGAAGAAACATCACGTTTCGTAAGTCTGTCTCCACACATCTGTTTGTATGACTTACCTAGTCCTTGCTCCTGCGATAGGTGGAAAACCACGAGTTCCTTGTAAAACCTTCATTTGATCCTAACCTGAGTGAACTAAGAGAAGTCATGGATGGCCTGGAGAAGAAGATGCAGTCCACCTTAATAAATGCAGCCCGGGGGCTCGGTAAGATGGGTTTGGAGGGGCAGGGTCATTCTGGCCAGGTGTCCCCGAATCCTTTCTCTTTTCACCCTGAGAGGGCACGTGCTTCACTCAGAGACTAGTCATTGCGGATGGCAGATGTCATTGCGTGATTCCCTGTGAACAGTTTGTGATTTTGTTATTAAACTATAATTTTTATTTATGCGTGGCTCTTTGCTGTTCTCTTTACAAATGTGGACTGTCTATAGTTTTTATTGATAAATTTGGTTGCTGTTTTTCAGCCAACAAATTTGTATCTAGATTTTTAAGTGTGGCCTAATAATTACTTTGAGTAAAATTGTAAGTCGAGGCCATGATAGAAAATTTTACAGATCTTAGGTATATAAATTTTAGCTAGCCAGTCATTATTTGTTCTGTGAAATCTTCTGTGCTTAAGAAGAATATATCCTAGTTTTTCTAGTGTCTCCTTGTCAGAGTCAGATTTTTGTTTGGAAATTGCATTTGCCCACTTTTCATTATACCCTAGTTTTCAGCTATTCTTTGGTTAAAAAGAGAAGCCTGGCCTGGGGTGATGGCTTAGTAGATAAAAACATCACCAAACAGCCTAACTACCTAACATGAACCTGCTTGGTGGAAAGAGACCTGACTCCCATAATTTGTCTTCTGAGCTCTACATTGAGCCATGGCACACATTTCCACACACTCCACATACAAATAGATAAAGTGAGAACAAATAAATCAAGAAAATTTATGCAGAACTACTTAAGCATGGGTTTTTCCATACCCATTTTCATAGACCTCCAACATCTGAAACAGCATGTGCTCCCCACCAACAGTGCTCCCCACCAGTGGTGCTGCCCACCAATAGTGCTCTGCCATCTTGGGTAGGTTTACACATATGAAAAGCAGCTTCTCCCATGTCAGAAGCCAGCTTTTATAAGAGAACTTAAGGATTCCATAGATATATTACACATAGTTTCCCAATGAAATGGGATTTGAACCTTTTCCAATGAGCCAATCATAATTTCTAGTAATTATGATAAATGACAATAATTTCTAGTCTTATGATATAATAAGTATGTTGCACTAATCAGATGTGGTTTTGACCATTTAGACCAAAAAGTGGCTGTATAATTTATGACTTTAAGTTTTTTCTTTCTAATCGTAAAGGATTGGATCCTGGCAAACAGATTAAATTGGACTCCAGTGCACAGTTTGGATATTATTTCCGTGTAACCTGCAAGGAAGAGAAAGTGCTTCGCAACAACAAGAACTTCAGCACAGTGGACATCCAGAAGAATGGCGTGAAGTTTACCAACAGGTCAGAGAGCCTGCTTGTCACACTCGTAAGCTTGTGGTTCTTCATGGCTTCTCCGGTAAAAGCAAAGTCTTTAACAAGGAATCACTGACTTAAAAATATTAACTAAGAGTCAGGTTTTACTCTCTTCCAAGAAGCTAGTAGATACTTTAGCACTGTTAGCCCAGGAGGGGTCGTCCTAAAAGTCCCTTGGGAGGGGCAGTACCCCCCTCCTGTACTGTTCTAGAACCTGTGGCCTGCCTTGCTATTACTACTCCTTAGTATTCCCAGTACAGAAAACATATAGATGGGATCCACTCTTGTATGCTTACGTTATTTGAGTGTACCGGTGTTTTGTCTTTGTGTATGTATGTGTGCTCTGAGCATACCTGTTAAAAGCCAGAAGAGCATGTCAGACCTGCTGGGGCTGGAGTTAATGGACAATTGTGGGACACCATATGGGTGACCCTGGGTCTTCTTCTAGAGCAGCTCTTAGCCACTGAGCCGTCTCTCTAGCCCTGTATTAACTTATTAAGTACAGTGTGTTGCATGCTGACATTATTCTAGGTGTGTTAGACACCCCAGTTATGAAAATGGTGTAATGGTTCCTTATAATAATTTTTTGAAAGAAGTACGACAGGTGCATTTATTTCTCCCTTCACAGATCTGATAAATCTCAGTTCCTGCTTACATGCTAGTTAGTAATACTGCTATATACTGAAACCTAGCTCTTTTTTCCCCTCTTTTAAACAGTTTAATTTTTTTTCTTTTTTTATTGGATATTTTCTCTATTTATATTTCAAATGTTATCCCTTCCTGGTCCCCCCCTCAAAAAAATAAACCTATCCCATCCTCTCTTCCCCCTGCTTCTATGAGGGTGTTCCTCTACCCATCCACCCACTCCCACCTCCCTGCCCTTGATTCCCCTACACTGGGGCATCTATTGAGCCTTCATGGGACCAAGAAAGTTCTAGCTAGAGCAGTTAGGCAACAAAAGAAAGTCAAAGGAATGGATACAAATTGGAAAGGAAGAAGTCAAAATATCACTTTTTGCAGATGACATGATCGTATACTTAAGTGACCCCCCCAAAATTCCACCAGAGAACTCCTACAGCTAATAAACAACTTCAGCAAAGTGGCTAGATGTAAAATTAACTCAAACAAATCAGTGGCCTTTCTGTACTCAAAGGATAAACAGGCTGAGAAAGAAAGTAGGGGAATGACACCCTTCATAATAGTCACAAATAATATTACATACCTTGGTGTGACTCAGCCAAGCAAGTGAAAGATTTGTATGACAAGAACTTCAAGTCTCTGAAGAAAGAAATCAAAGAAGGTCTCAGAAGATGGAAAGATCTCCCATGCTCATGGATTGGCAGGATTAATATAGTAAAAATAAAAATGGCCATCTTGCTGGAAGCAATCTACAGATTCACTGCAATCCCCATCAAAATTCCAACTCAATTCTTCATAGAGTTAGAAAGAGCAATTTGCAAATTCATTTGGAATAATAAAAATCCCAGGATAGCGAAAACTATTCTCAACAATAAAATAACCTCTGGCAGAATCACTATCCCTGACCTCAAGCTGTATTACAGAGCAATTGAGAACAAAACTGCATGGTGCTGGTACAGAGACAGGAAGATCAATGGAATAGAATTGAAAACCCAGAAATGAACCCACACACCTATGGTCATTTGATCTTTGGCAAAGGAACTAAAACCATCCAGTGGGAAAAAAGCATTTTTAACAAATGCTGCTGGCTCAACTGGCAGTCAGCATGTAGAAAAATGCAAATCCACCCATTCTTATCTCCTTGTACAAAGTTCAAGTCCAAGTGGATCAAGGACCTCCACATAAAACCAGATACACTGAAACTTAGAGAGGAGAAAGTGGGGAAGAACCTCGAACACATGAATTCCTGAACAGAACACCAATAGCTTATGCTCTAAGATCAAGAATGGACAAATCGGACCTCATAAAATTGCAAAGCATCTGTAAGGCAGAACTGTCAATACTGTAAGGACACTGTCAATAGGACAAAAAGACAACCAACAGATTGGGAAAAGATCTTTACCAATCCTATATCCGATATACAAAGAACTCAAGAAGTTAGACTCCAGAGAACCAAATAACTCTATTAAAAAATGAGGATACAGAGCTAAACAGTTTTCAACTGAGGAATACCTAATGGCCGAGAAGCACCTAAAGAAATGTTCAACATCCTTAGTCATCAGGGAAATGCAAATCAACACAAGCCTGAGATTCCATCTCACACCAGTCAGAATGGCTAAGATCAAAAACTCAGGTGACAGCAGATGCTGGAGAGGATGTGGAGAAAGAGGAACACTCCTCCATTGCTGGTGGGATTGCAAGCTGGTACAACCACTCTGGATATCTGTCTGGCTATTCCTCAGAAAATTGGACATAGTACTACCTGAGGACCCAGCTATACCACTCCTGGGCATATACCCAGAAGATGCTCCAACATGTAATAAGGACACATACTCCTCTATGTTCATAGCAGCCTTATTCATAATAGTTAGGAGCTGGAAACAACCCAGATGTCCCTCAACAGAGGAATGGATACAGAAAATGTGGTACATTTACACAATGGAGTACTATGCAGCTATTAAAAATGATGAATCCATGAAATTCTTAGGCAAAAGAATAGAACTAGAAGGTATCATCCTGAGTGAGGTAACCTAATCGCAAAAGAACACACATGGTATGCACTCACTGTTAAGTGGATATTAGTGTAAAAGCTCCAAATAACCAAGATATAATTCATAGACCACATGAAGCTCAAGAAGACGGAAGACCAAAGTGTGGGTGCTTTTCCCCTTAGAAGGAGAACAAAATCCTCACAGGAGCAAATATGAGATAATGTAGAGCAGAGACTGAAGGAAAGTCCATTCAGAGATTGTCCCACCTGGGGATCCATCCCATATATAGTTACCAACCCAGACACTATTGTGGATGTCAAGAAGTACATGCTGAAAGGAGCTTGATAATGGCTGTCTCCTGAGAGGCTCTGCCAGAGTCTTACAAATACAGAGGCAGATGCTCGCAGCCAACCATTGGACTGAGCATGGGGTCCCCAATAGAGGAGTTAAGAGAAAGGACTGAAGGAGTTGAAGGGGTTTGCAACTCCATAGGAAGAACAACAATATCAACTAACTAGACCCCCCAGAGCTCCCAGGGACTAAGCCAAAGGAGTACACATGGCTCCAGCTGCATATGTAGCACAGGATGGGCTTGTCAGGCATCAATGAAACCTAGCTCTTAATATAACTCATATTGATTTTTCCAATTTATTATATCACTCCCATTCAATAAAATACCTCTTAGGCTACATAAAGACAGAACCTATGGGGTATTTAGGTAAAAGAAATTGGAATGATTGGCCACATGGTGCTAAAAGCGAAGAATCCATTACCTTCAAGTTGTGGAGAAGATGGCATGCTTGCTTATGTATCTGACTTCGATCATATCATTTTTCCTCTTTTAAAGATTTACTTATTTTATGGAAATGAGTGTTGTATCTGCATGTATACCTACATGCCAGAAGAGGGCATCAGGTCACACTGTAGATGGTTGTTAGCTACCATGTGGTTGCTGGGGATTGACTTGGAAGAACAGGCAGTGCTCTGAACTTCTGAGTCGTTTCTTCAGACTCATTTTTCTTCTTAAAAGGCCCAGTGTGTATCCATTATTCAGAATAAAACCTTAGACTATGGCCCATATGACCAGGCACCAGCCCATCTCTTCAGCAGGACTCTCAGTTTATGACATGTTCACGTCATTTCTTTAAATCTTTTCATTTGTGTATTCCCTAGTAATCTTTTTGTGTTGCTTTAGGCCCATGGCCAGGAGCCAGGGCCATCCCTTTTCTTTGATGTCAGCACTTTTGGCTAACTCTCCTTTCAATCCTCTAAAGCACCTTTCATTTTAACCTGTAATTTTCATTGTTCAGATACTTCCCTCGTAAGACGAATCTGGATATAAATGCAGGCATTTTGATACTCTTAATAATGTTTTGATTTGCAGTGAATTGTCCTCTTTAAATGAAGAATATACTAAGAACAAAGGCGAGTATGAAGAGGCCCAGGATGCCATTGTTAAAGAAATTGTCAATATTTCCTCAGGTAAACTTAATAGAGCATAAAATGGTGGACGATATCCTAGCTTTTTCTAATGGGATGTGTGAAGATTGTTTTCTTCTGTTTTAGCTTTCTTACTACATTTATTTATCTCTCTCTGTGTGTGTGTGTGTGTGTGTGTGTGTGTGTGTGTGTGTGTATTTGTGGAGGCCAGAGAACAACTTGCAGGAGTTGATTCCCTTTTTCTACTTCTGTGGATCCTGGGATTTAACTAAAGTACTCAGGCGGCCCGCATATTTATCTGCCCAGCCGTCTCACTGGCTCTTACGGGTTTCTTCTTATCTTTTTTTCTTTTAAGGTAGGTAAGGTAGGATCTTTCTGTTGTGTTGTAGCCGATTCCTGTGTTGTTGCTGATTCCTGTGTTGTGTTGTAGCTGATTCCTGTGTTGTGTTGTAGCTGATTCCTGTGTTGTGTTGTTGCTGATTCCTGTGTTGTGTTGTTGCTGATTCCTGTGTTGTGTTGTTGCTGATTCCTGTGTTGTAGCTGATTCCTGTGTTGTGTTGTTGCTGATTCCTGTGTTGTTGCTGATTCCTGTGTTGTAGCTGATTCCTGTGTTGTAGCTGATTCCTGTGTTGTGTTGTAGCTGATTCCTGTGTTGTTGCTGATTCCTGTGTTGTTGCTGATTCCTGTGTTGTAGCTGATTCCTGTGTTGTGTTGTAGTTGATTCCTGTGTTGTTGCTGATTCCTGTGTTGTGTTGTTGCTGATTCCTGTGTTGTGTTGTTGCTGATTCCTGTGTTGTTGCTGATTCCTGTGTTGTGTTGTAGCTGATTCCTGTGTTGTTGCTGATTCCTGTGTTGTGTTGTAGCTGATTCCTGTGTTGTTGCTGATTTCTGTGTTGTAGCTGATTCCTGTGTTGTGTTGTAGCTGATTCCTGTGTTGTTGCTGATTCCTGTATTGTTGCTGATTCCTGTGTTGTAGCTGATTCCTGTGTTGTTGCTGATTCCTGTGTTGTAGCTGATTCTTGTGTTGTGTTGTAGCTGATTCCTGTGTTGTAGCTGATTCCTGTGTTGTGTTGTAGCTGATTCCTGTGTTGTTGCTGATTCCTGTGTTGTTGCTGATTCCTGTGTTGTAGCTGATTCCTGTGTTGTGTTGTAGTTGATTCCTGTGTTGTTGCTGATTCCTGTGTTGTTGCTGATTCCTGTGTTGTGTTGTTGCTGATTCCTGTGTTGTGTTGTTGCTGATTCCTGTGTTGTTGCTGATTCCTGTGTTGTGTTGTAGCTGATTCCTGTGTTGTTGCTGATTCCTGTGTTGTGTTGTAGCTGATTCCTGTGTTGTTGCTGATTTCTGTGTTGTAGCTGATTCCTGTGTTGTGTTGTAGCTGATTCCTGTGTTGTTGCTGATTCCTGTATTGTTGCTGATTCCTGTGTTGTAGCTGATTCCTGTGTTGTTGCTGATTCCTGTGTTGTAGCTGATTCTTGTGTTGTGTTGTAGCTGATTCCTGTGTTGTGTTGTAGTTGATTCCTGTGTTGTGTTGTTGTTGATTCCTGTGTTGTAGCTGATTCCTGTGTTGTTGCTGATTCCTTAGATGAAGTGTTCTCTTGCTTTATCTTCTCACGTGCTGAGTTTGAAGGTGTGATCCACTCTACAGTGTTTGTTTTAAATCATTATCTGGGTTCACACTGAAGAGTATGGAAATAAATATCACTGTAAAGCAAGTGCAAATCACACAAGACAAGCTGCTGTTGGTAATTCTGCATGCTATTTATAAATTTTCAGTCTATTCTTGGCACAGCACTGGGGGTGTTGTGTATTTTTTTTAAAGATTTATTTATTTTATGTATATGAGTACACTGTAGCTGTCTTCAGACACACCAGAAGAGGGTGTCCATTATAGATGGCTGTGAGCCACCATGTGGTTGCTGGGAATTGAACTCAGGACCTCTGGAAGAGCAGTCAGTGCTCTTAACCACTGAGCCATCTCTCCAGCCCCCAGGAGGTGTTGTGCTTTGTATTTAAAGGGCCGTGTGACTTGGATGTTACTTGCCTATAGAATGGGTGAATATATGTTTAGTGCAGGGTAGGTAATGGTGTGTTAGGCTGAGGGTTTAGATATGAACTTAGATGGGACCTACAGTGGTAACTGTAGGACAGATGGCATGAGCTGAGGTGACTCAGAAGAGCCACCATGCCACTGTGGAGTGTTCTTGCCCCAGACCTTAACCTGCTTTGAAACAGAAACGCATCAGATAAAATGGATCGTGGGCATTCTTTTTCATGCTTGGGTTCTTTACAAGTATTGCTGAAGAAGCATGAGAAGGACAGGCTCTGCTCAGGATTAAGGGAGACTCATAGGGCAAAACAGCCAAGCCAAAGGCCCAGCCACTGACTGACTCCAGGGCCAGGGGTGTGGCTCGGGATGGGGTGCTGTGACACCACCATCTTGGTGTAGGAAGGGCAGGAAGGTGGCCTTCCTCTAAGGGCTGTGAGCCAAATTATTTAGGCGTGATGAATCTTTGAAAAGGCTGTATGCATGTTTACTTCTGTTAAGTCAGAAGAAACAGAACGTAAGGTGGTGTTAGCATGTGCTGTCCGTACTGATGCGGGTTGAAGGGATGATGTGTGAAGCCTGCATGGTTGCAGGTAACTGAAGCGCAGTAATTGAGTTGGTTTGTCTTCTTGAATCTAATTTGCATTTTAAAGAGCTCTGTTAATAAAATACTGTTTATTTCAATGATGACGACGAAGCTTCCTCAGAAAAACAAAACAAAAACTGTTTCTCACTGTGCTAGTTGAGGCTCTGGTTTTTAACCTTTGAGTCAAGAGCTTTATATTTGGAGTCAACTTGATTTTTATGCTAAGTTCTTTTAAAATTAGATTTTCCTTCTTTTCTCCTCTGTCCCTCTCCATGGGCTCAGATTTTGGCCCAGGCTAATCTCAAAGTTGAAAAAAATATGCTTTAAAAAAATGATAGGGCTTATGAAATGACTTAGTGGGTAAAGGTGGTTGCTTTAGGCTGTGTGACCTGGGGTTTGATCTCCAGGCCCGACATGGTGGAAGGAAAGACCCGGCTACCCCTACAAGTTGAGCTCTGATGTCCACATATGTGCATCAGATCATGTGTGTGTGTGAGATGCACGCACACACAATAAATAAACGCCTACTTTTTTAATTATAAAAATTTTATTTTTTCTCATTTCAGTTTTGTTTGAGACAGTCTTAAACATTGCGAGCTAGCTTTGAGTTCCTAACCCTTCTGCCTCCATACACACGCCGGTGTCTGCAGAAGCCAGAAAAGGGCACTGGTAGCTGTGAGCTACCCACTGTGGCCGCAGGTTACTGAACTCAGGGCTTCTGCAGGGACAGCCAGCTTTTTTAATCACTAAACCACCCCTCCAGCCCCGGTGTGGTTGAAATCTTAACAAGGTTAAAAGTTATAAGGAGTGGGGGTATAGCACAGCTGTAAAGTGTGTGTCTAACGCACGCGTCATGGCGGCAAATACCTTTGATCTCAGCACTGTGGAGGCAGAGACAGGTGGATTTCTGATAGGTTAGAAAACAACACAAAACATAGG
The DNA here is from genome assembly GCF_000001635.26 of Mus musculus. NCBI lineage: Eukaryota > Metazoa > Chordata > Mammalia > Rodentia > Muridae > Mus > Mus musculus. Next base: position 87,716,255 of record NC_000083.6, read on the forward strand.
GGTTTTTTTTGTTTGTTTGTTTTGTTTTGTTTTAATGGTTTTTCGAGACAGGGTTTCTCTGTATAGCTCTGGCTGTCCTGGAACTCACTTTGTAGACCAGGCTGGCCTTGAACTCAGAAATCCGCCTGCCTCTGCCTCCCGAGTGCTGGGATTAAAGGCATGAGCCACCACGCCCGGCTACAAAACATAGTTTTATAATAGGATGAGATGATTATTTTTATGTGGGTATTTAAAAGTTAATTATTATCAGCAAAACATTACTTTTATGTGAAACAAGAGAATGAACAATAAGTAGTGTGGGCATGGTGCACACACCCTTAATCTCATCACTCAGGAGGCAGCAGCAGCAGCAACCCTCAGTGAGTTCACAGCCAGCCAACCTGGCCTGCATAGTGAGACCCTATGTAAAAAGACAAAAAATTGTAAAGTCAAAATTCCAGCCATTGAAACACAAAGTAATTGTAAAGTAATTGTAAAGTTTAACTCTGGGGCATCTAGAAATTAGAAGGCACTCAGGCAGTACTGCACCCCATTAGCATGGAGACTCTGCTGAGACTCTGACCCTTGTTGCTGTCGCATGTTATGTTTTATCCAGCCTTAGAATCAGGGAGGTTTGTGTGGTAGCTTTGGCTCTAATGCTGTGTCACAGTGGAGTCTTGAATGTGTGTTAAATGGGCACCAGGGATCAACTCAATCCTGCAAGCAAGCGTGCTGATCCAACAAAATGAAACTGCAAATATTCTTGGAATCTGTTCTTGCTCATTGCTTATGGTGATTTTTTTAAAGTGGTTTTATAGTTTTCCCAGACACGGTTTCTCTGTATACCCCTGACTCCTTTGGCTGTCCTGGAACTCACTCTGTAGAGCAGGCTGGCCTTGAACTCGGAGATCTGCCTGCCTCTGCCTCCTGAATGCTGAGATGAAATGTGTGCGTGCACCACCACAGCTCTCTTGTGATCTGAACAGGGTTGTCATGATTTCTCAAATTTCCCAACTTTTAGGGGAAAGTACGTTGTGCTAGTTAATTGGGATTTCATAAGGAAAGACCTTGCTCTCTGTTTTTGAAGCATGAAGGATACAGTGAAACATTTAACCCCATGTTGAGGTTCAAGGCTTTTCAGATTTTGTTATAGCAAACTTGCTAACTTTTTAAACGGCCTTGAGCTAAGTCTATTATAAGGTGTATCTTATGTTTTTACAGGCTACGTAGAGCCAATGCAGACGCTCAACGATGTGCTGGCTCACTTAGACGCCATTGTTAGCTTCGCTCATGTGTCAAACGCAGCACCCGTTCCTTATGTACGACCAGTCATCTTGGAGAAAGGAAAAGGGAGAATTATATTGAAAGCCTCCAGGCATGCTTGTGTTGAAGTTCAAGATGAAGTTGCATTTATTCCAAATGACGTGCACTTTGAAAAAGATAAACAGATGTTCCACATCATTACTGGTAAAAAACAATTTTTTTTCTCTCTTCCTAATGATGATAGAATGGAAATGTGTTTTCAATTAATGAAGAAAGTCTCTCTTTCTGGCATTAAAGAATGTATTACTCTGGTTGGTCATACATTCAGATCCTGACTAGAAGGAAGACTTTTTGGGGTGGCTAAAGTTTAGGAGATAATATTGTTTCAGTATATAACTCACGCCCTGGCTCACCAGAGCCAGGACTTGGAAAATGGGTAGGAATGGTCTTCTGGAAAAGCTGCAGCCTAGGCCAGCACGCCTCGTAAGACACTCATGTGTTCATACTCATTTGAAAGGAGGCTGAGCTGTCCTGAGATAGTAACTAGAACCAGAGACTAGAAAATAAGAGAGAATTACATTGTAGAAATTATGGTTCCATCCTGTTAGTTCCCTAAGTGGGTATTTAAATTATTTAACCCAACCCAGATAAGTAAATTGTACATTTTCCAAAAGAAATGTCGTGTAGCATGGAGTTTACGTGATTTGAGGAGTTTGCCCAGACTGGTTACATATAACTAGCCCACTTATTAATGAATACTATTACTGAGTAGTCAGTCGGGCGTAATCGACATCATTAAATGAGTCTGTGAGCCAGGAAGTGTGTGTGCGTAGTGGCCCACAGTGATGCTCCAGCTTAGCTGTGCGGTTTATGATCCTACTCTCTGGTTAGAGGGATCTGTGTGGGTTTGTCTGACTGAATGGTAAGAAAGTTGCATTTGGGGCTGCGTGGACAGTGACTGTCCATGCATGTTTTTTGATGGCTTGTGGGTGGGTTTGCATATCATTGTGACTTAAATAATTGTCAATTGCAGTTTTGGACTACTAGTAGCTTAATTGTTAGTAGTGAAAGAAATCAGTGGCCTGGCATATAATTCACTTATAGGTCCCAATATGGGAGGTAAATCAACATACATTCGTCAGACCGGGGTGATTGTACTCATGGCCCAAATCGGGTGTTTTGTGCCCTGTGAGTCGGCAGAAGTGTCCATTGTGGATTGCATCCTTGCTCGAGTCGGGGCTGGTGACAGTCAACTGAAAGGCGTCTCCACATTCATGGCTGAAATGCTGGAGACTGCTTCCATCCTCAGGTATGTGTCCTAGTCCCTTGAAAGTGGAGACGTGTGGCCCCGTTTTATTTGAAATGCATTTGCAGATTTGTCTATAATATGCCACAGGTATTCTTAGTTTAGTGAGTGTTTGCCTGTGAATTGTATGTACTTTATATTATCTTAAAAGGCTGATTGGAAGCTGTGTGTGATGGCTGCTCGCCTTAATCTCAGCACTTGGGAGGCACAGGCAGGTGGATGTTTGTGAGTTTGAGGCCAGTCAAGTCTGTGTAATGAGCTCAAGGATAGCTGGACCGCAAAGACAGACCCTATCTCAAAAAGCCAGAGAGAGAAATATGAAAGGTTACCAAAATCACTAATGTGAGTTTTATGTATTCTGTTGCCTTGTGTTTAACAAATACTGTACTACAGGTATCCACTACCTCTGCCTCTTTCGTCTTTCTGTCCCCTCTGCCATGATGAGCCCTGGACTGCATTTTTTATCATGTAATTATGCGTTTCAGGTCAGCAACCAAAGACTCCTTAATAATCATTGATGAGCTGGGAAGAGGAACCTCTACCTATGATGGATTTGGGTTAGCATGGGCTATATCAGATTACATTGCAACGAAGATTGGTGCCTTTTGCATGTTTGCCACCCATTTTCATGAACTTACTGCTTTGGCCAACCAAATACCAACTGTTAATAATCTACATGTCACAGCGCTCACTACTGAGGAGACCCTAACTATGCTTTACCAAGTGAAAAAAGGTGGGCTTCTCCGCTCAGCGTGGCCCTCAGGGCCTGAAGTGCCATTAGTGCATTCTTTATTCTCCGTTGGGATTAATTGCTTTTAAGAACATATTTACCTCTGGCTTTCTAGTCTACAGATGAGCAATATACATTATCTGTATCAAAATGATAACGTGGGAGACAGGTTGGTTTATTATAGCTATCTGACTATAGGTTGGTTTTGTTTTTAACGTAAAGGAGGATTGCAATTTCTTAAAGGATCTATCTTATTTTTAATTAGTGTATTATGCCTTGTGTGAAGGTTGGTGCACATGACACAGAGTCTAGAAGACGGTATTGGCTTTTCTCAAGCTGGAGCTAGAGAGGGTTGTGACCTCCCCGACCCAAGTGCTAAGAACTGAGCCTGTGTCCTGGAAGGGCTCTATGATTTTAACCTGAGCCAGCCATGTTTCTGGCTTTTTGTGGTCTTTAGACCTGGTGAGTCCAGATTCTCTGGCACTGTTAGCGGTGGCGCTGGTGTTGGCGATCCCTGGGTGTGGCGTCCTTCCAGAAAGGCTACTGGTTAGCGCCCACTCATCACTGAGTCAGTGATGCTGACCTCCATGAGGAGGTTCTATATTGTAGGTGATTATTTCAGAATAAGGGGTTCACATGTCTGTCTTCATTTCTTAGGAAAATGTGTGTGGTTGTTTTTTTGTTTGTTTGCTTTATTTTTTGTTTTCTTTTTTTTTAATATAATTATTGTCCGCATCGTCTTGATGCTTTCCTCTTTGTTATTTTTGCCTCGGTGGGAATTAGTTTGCGTTCCTATGTTTGCATTATTGATACTTGTTAGAGAAGGCAATATTTGTAGTAGATCTGGCATTCAGCACAGCATGAAACCGGTCCTGCTTTTAAGATACTTGTGTGTTGTGTGCTACAGAAGTGGTTTCCGAATACTTAGGGGATAGATGAGTATAGCGTGGATAGAGATAGAGTAAGCCCAGCCCCCATTGTGGTCGTGCTAGCATGTACTGGACTGTGGTTTACTTTTGTTTGCTCCGAATTGAGCACTGTCCAGCTTCAGGTAACTGAGGCGGGCGCAGCAGCTCCTCGTAGCCTCACTTCTGCTTACACGCGGCTGCATCCTTAGCCGTGTGTTACTCGAGTACTTTCTCCACTGCTGGTGTGCGGTAAGGCAGAATGAGCGAGGGTGCAGTCACATGGTTGACGATTGGTTAAAAGGTCTATCTGAGGTGCTCTGAACCGATTGGCTAAGGTATTTGAAATGTAAAATTACACTTTCTAATGAGGTGATAAACAGGGTATTCCTTCCATTCACATAAGTGCTGTTTCTTTCCTCTTCCACGCCACCCGTTTCTGTAGGTGTCTGTGATCAGAGTTTCGGGATTCACGTGGCTGAGCTCGCTAACTTCCCGAGGCACGTGATAGCGTGCGCCAAGCAGAAGGCTCTAGAGCTTGAAGAATTTCAGAACATTGGAACCTCGCTGGGATGTGACGAAGCCGAGCCGGCTGCAAAGAGACGCTGCCTGGAAAGAGAGGTCGGTCAGCAGGGCATTCGTCAGGGGTGTGAATTACTGAATCTGTGTGCCACGCAACCAAGATGAGTTGCGCGTTCCCTGTGGGATTCTAGTATTTACTTTTTGGTCATTCTTACTGGCTCATATTTCTTAGCATAACCGAAAACCCATCCCTGGATTATTGTTGTTTGAGGTAAGGTCTCACCTTATAGCTCTAGCTGGTCTACAACCGCAGGTCTAATCCTCACCCTCACCCTCCTAACCTAAGCTGATCTGCAACTCTAATCTGCCTGCCTTTGCCTCCAAGGATGCTGGGATTAAATATGAGAACCACCAAAACCTGGTTCTCTCTCTCTCTCTCTCTCTCTCTCTCTCTCCCTCTCCCTCTCCCTCTCCCTCTCCCTCTCCCTCTGTCTCTCTCTCTCCCCCTCTGTCTCTGTCTCTCCCTCTGTCTCTGTCTCTCTCTCTCCCTCTCCCCCCCCCCCCCCCCATCCTTTCTACGAAGGAGGGTTAGAGCTGGAGCATAGTCCTGGCACGCAGGAATCTGCGGATCTGGCTCTGTCACAGGCTCACTGCCCTCCTGAGAGCTGTGGATTTGGCAGAAGGAGTAACGAATGAATAATGTAAATAAGTGTTCATCTAGATTTAATCCCTAAAGCTATAGATGTCAATTGATAAGTGTAACAGCGGCAGCAAACAGGACTCCTGCTCCATGCTGGTCTTAGACTTTCTGAGGAGAGCGGACTGTGGGCAGTGGTTATTAGCAGAACTAGATCTTCCTCTGTAGCTATGGGGTCAGGGTTAGATGGTCACACAGTGCTGTAGTATATGTCTAACTTGTTCCTTTTTCACAGCCACAGGCCTGCTCAGTAATAAAAGAACTTCACTGCTGCCTGGTTCTGGCAGCTTCGCGGTGCCATACATTGTGACAGACCTTACTGCACTGCACATTGTGACAGGCCTTACAGTGGCATACATGTGACAGACCTTACAGTGGCATACGTGGTGACAGATAATGGCGTATTTGTAGCTTTTACCCAGTGGGCTTTTTTTCCTGTAAGGATAGACGGTTGCTATACAAAAAGGAAAGCTATATCCTACCTTGCCCATAGTTTTAGATATGGAAAGCTGCCATCCTGAGCACGGAGTGTCTCTACATCCAGACTCACTTAATATCCAGCCAGACCCACAGAGCTGACGATTGGGATTGGCGGGGCTATGTTACATGATTCCTGGTTTCCAAGAAAACTGAAATTGTGTACTTTTATTATAATAAGACGTATTTTGAAAAGTCAGCTAAAGGAGACAGCACGTCCTTGCTGCCATTAGTCCGGGCTCTTGTCCCTTTGGTTTTAGAAAGTACATTTTTATCTCGGCAGTGCCGGAGCTTGGCTTTGCCTGAGCGAGGGCTTGGGAGGAGAGAGAGGGGTTTTGTGTTTCATTGGTTTGTGTGTTTGTTTGCCTGCCTCACAGCACATGTGGGAGTCAGAGGTCAGTGTTCAGGGATCAGTTCTGTTGCCTGCCTACCCTGTAGGTCTCAGAGATCCACTTCAGGTGGCCAGGCTTGCCTTTACATGCCTTGCAGTCTTGCCAGCTCCTTCCGTGTGGTTTTAAATGGAGAGCTATTGTTCTTACGGTACTTGCCAGTTGCCCCTGTGATGCTGATGCCAGGTATAAAAATGGGCCATTTAGTTTTTGATGTGCTGTAATAAATTACACAGTACTAACTCTTGCTTCAGACGTGCTCTAAATTCTTTGAATCTTCACAACAAATGTATGAAGTTGGTAATATTAATATCCCCATTTTGCTTGTGCAAGTCAGGGAGTTTCAGTGTTTATGCCTTGGAAACCTTAAGTTCTTTTTTGCTGAGATTAAATTCCATGTCAGATGAAGCAGAGGGGCTTAAGAGCTGCTCAGTTCCTTGTCAGCTGAAATTACAGTGTAAATGTCTTATTAATAGCTTGCTCTGGATAAGTTCATAGCAACCAAGGACTTTGGGATTCTCAGAATTGCTTGCCCATTTATGATAAAAATGTGTGTTAAACATCTAATAGCATATCTAGAGGAAAATTACAGAAAGAGTCCATTGCTTACGCTGGAGATGACCCATTGCTGCTTTCCCAGAGGCCCCGGGCTGGGCTCCCAGCCTCCCACACTGGGTGGATCTTGACCATCTGTAAACCCAGCTCCAGGAGATCCGACCCTGTCTCCTGGCATATAAGGGTGTCCACGGACATATGTCATACCCACATGAGTACGTTGTAATGACTTTGGGACACGTGTGTTTTTCAGCAAGGTGAGAAAATTATTCTGGAGTTCCTGTCGAAGGTCAAGCAGGTGCCCTTTACTGCCATGTCGGAGGAGAGCATCTCCGCGAAGCTGAAGCAACTGAAAGCCGAGGTGGTCGCAAAGAACAACAGCTTCGTAAACGAGATCATTTCACGGATAAAGGCTCCGGCTCCGTGAGGGGACAGTGGGTGGGCGTGCACGGGGGAGCTCACCTTTACTGTGTGCTGTTCTGGGTAGTGCTCCCCACTGGAACCTGGCCTAGCAGCATCCGGAAGTGTTTAGTGATGCTTGAAAACATTACCGTCTGTAGCTGGGTGCTGTTTAAATGGGGACGGGCAACTGTGAGCACTATGCTGAATTTTATAAATAAAATCATGTAGTTTGTACATTGGGGGTACCTTGTATTTCTTTTCTAAGAAAATAGGTAATAGATAAGGAACCAGTGAGGAAAGGGCCAGAGCCGAGGAAGCAAGTGAGAGCTACAGGAACCACCTCACCGTGAGGGGTGGGTAGAGTCGGGTCTGCTGAGGGAGTACAGAGGGTGCTTGCACACCAGTGGGAATGTAAACATTCAACCCTCACACAGTGAAAACTTGTGCTTCCTATCCCAGGAAGATAGAGAAGAGAGAGAAACATCCCAACAGAATGGACATACAAACAGCAAACAGTTTCACGTTGCATCGTAGCCAAAAGGTGGGAGCAGCCCCAGCATCCTAACTGGATGAGAGTGTGTTAGTGTGCTCTGGATGTATAATGTAGTCTATTTGTGTTAAAAGAAACCAAGCAACATGGGTAAGATTGGGCGAGTCTTGAAAACGTGCTGAGAGAAAGACAGCAGCCACAGAAGTCCACACATGGTAGCTGCATGATGAGTCGTGGGTAAGCTGGGGTTGGTGTTGGGTTTGGTGTTAGTGAGATGGAAGATCAGTCCTGGGTACACACACCTGTGAGTGAGCACACCAAAACCGCTGAGTTGTGGACACGCATGATCGTTGCATGTGAACTGGATCAGTAAAGGTCACTTCAATAAGAGCAAACAGCTATAAACACAGAAGGGTCTTAGGGCTGGGCAGAGGTAAGCAGACCTCTGAACGTAGTGAGTCCCAGGGCAGCCACGGATTCAAAGTCAGGCTTCCCCAGTTTTCTAGTTAGCAGACACAGAAGCCCATGCCAAGCCACTCACTGCCTGCTCCATCCTCCTCCAGACCTGACCACGCCTGCAAGTGGCAGTGCCCACTGTTGGTCAGGATAGGAGGGAGTGTTCCTGGTGGGTACAAGCTGAGTAAAACTGACATTCTAAACCATTCTGCTATCCCAGGGGCACATTGGAATGTCCATGGCAGCTGGAAGACAGAAAGGAGCTACAGCTCCACCAAGCGATGCTAACAGACCTTCAAACAGGAAGCGGAGGAATCAGTTTCCCCCACTTACATGAAATTTGAGTCCCAGACAAGGGCCTAGGATCCCTGGACTCTGGAGTTACACACAGCTAGGAGCCACTATGTGGGTGCTGGAAATCGAACCCCAGTCCTCTGGAAATTAGGCACTAAACAGCTCTCTCCAGACGAGTGTGGAATTTAAGTGGAGTGTAAAACTGTTCCCAGCAGGGTGCAACTAAAAAAATGACTAAACCAGGAGAGTCCTGGTAGGGCAGGTTTTTTCCCAGGGTCTCCCGACAGTGAGTTCCCAAGTGGCTTTGCAGGTCTTTTGTTGAAAGCTCCTGTTAGGATGGGCAGTTTTGTTTCGTACATAAACGTTTCGGTGTGAAGATAATTGGAGATCAACCTAACCTTTAAAGTTCTGTTTACTGTGATCCTTTTCTTTGCTAGCGTCTCTTTTAGGAGTGCCAAAGACTTGTGAAGAAGGCCAACTCAAATAAAGGGTCTTTCTGTGACAAGCCAGGCCAGTCTGGAGCTGTCGATCCCCCTGCCGCAGCCTTCACTGCGGTGCCACCGCCAGCTGCAGGGGGATTATTTGCTTGCTTACTCGTTTATTATTTCTTGCTACACAGGGTTCACTGTGCAACCCTGACTGGCCTTGAACTCATGAGATCCACCTGCCTCTGCCTCTTCCAGTGCTGGGATTAAGAGCGTTCACCACCTCTCCTGGCTCAGCCAGGGATCTTTACATAATTCAAAAGCAGTTTTTAAAGTGAGCTGAAATATTTCCATCCCTTGGACGGCTGTGAAGGGGTGGTTTTAGACTGCTGCACAAAAGCACGTTGGAGATGGAAATCAGCTACGGTGGGTTGAGTTGTTAGGGCCACCGAGTCGGAGACAACACGCAGTCTCGGAAGCTCGACGACTTCCATACTCTAAAGGAAGCTGGGGATTTAGTTCTGAGACATTTTTGAAAGATGGTTAGGATCCTGGGAACTGGCGTTGTCGCCGCTTCCCACCCCCCAAACCCCAGGCCCTTCCTTTTGGAACCTAAAGCAACCTAGTTTCTGGCCTGTCACAGTTGGTCTGGACAGATGGTTCAGTGGTTAAGAGCATTTGCTGTTCTTCCAGAGAACCTCAGTTCAGTTCCCCACACCTGCATGGAGGGTCAATACTGCCTGTAGTTCCAGTTCCAGGGGTCCTAGGCCTCTGGCCTCTGACTTTCTAGTGTACTGCACTCAAATGTATGCATACATACAAACACGCATACTTAAAAAGCAATGTCATTAAGAAGACAGTTCATACAGATTTTTTAGCTCTAATTTTATGGGGTTGGTTTTATTCACAGTTGAAATATTAATTAGCCAGTATTACCAGAATAAAACGAGTATGTTAGTAACAGATTACAAACTCAACCCAGTGTTAACATGGAATCTGTTAGAAATGTAAAATGGTTTTACATTTAACAGTTAAAAAAAAAAAATCCATCTATAGCATGGCAGTGGTGTGGTGCATGCCTTTAATCCCAGCACTCGGGAAGCAGAGTCAGGCAGGTCTACAAAGTAAGTTCAGGGTTATAGAGAGAAACTGCCTTGAAACACCCGCCACCTCCCCCACGATGTATCTACGATGCAATTTTGTAATTGATTGTATTTTTCCTTAAAAATTTTGTTGGTGGGGTTTAAAGGTTCTAATGAAACAGTGGGAAAAGGTGTGTGCCTGTGTGTGTGTGTGTGTGTGTGTGTGTGTGTGTGTGTGTGTGCGTGCGTGTATTTAGATATACTAAGTTTCCAGCTGTACCGGCTTAGCTGGCCGGTGACTAGGGTAGGTATATTTAAAGAATAGCTTGTTCCCCTCAGAGTCTCAACGTTCCACATACCAAGCACATCCTGTGAGACTTCTTGAGTATTAAATACATCTTCTATCCTTGGTCTTTCTGCATTTAGCTTTTTTGGGGAAGTGTGTTTTTACCCTCAGCATATGGTATGAGCTGCTGATTCAGTACTGAATGGCTCTTAAAAGCTTGTTAGTTACATTCTGTTGATTAAAATGGTGTGCAGAATAGTCAGGAAAAGCTAGCCCCTGCTCCGAAATAAACATGGTTAATTAGCTTGTGGAGGAGAACGAACGAGGGAAGAGACTTTTACACAGATTTTTGTATGTTTGGGTTAAGGAGAAAGGGTGTGGTCAGGCAAGAGGACAGAAATGCCCAGAATGGCAGATTGCTCGTGTGAAGATGGGGATGCAGCCCAGTGTGAGAGAATAGCTCCTGCCACATGTCCCCTCTGTGCCCACACTGCTTTATTTTATTTTATTTTACTTACTTTTTTTTAACAGAGCTTTTATTGCTCTGCCTTAGAGTTTACACTTTCGCTGTTGCCCACCTGTGATCCCAGCACTGAGAAGGAGTCTGACTTTGAGGCCAGCCTGGATTTACATAGGCAATTTGAGGCCACCCAGAGCTACACCGCCTCAAAAGACTAAAAATAAAATCCTCGCACAGCTTCTCTTAGATTATGCACAGCCTGGTGCAGCCTTGGGGGTGGTAACTCCTTGTACACAGCGTGCCACTGTAGCGACTCCTCCTTCCTCTTCTCCCAGGAGGTGGGCAGTCTTGTCTTGCACAGGCCACAGTGTTTTTCTCCAGCTCCCTGGTTTCAGGCAACATTCAGAATATACTCCAATTCCGGTCAGCACAGTTTTACTCTAGGGTATGGTCTCTCCTCTCTGAAGTGTCCCCCTGCACGTAAGCAGCCATATTGGAAAGCCAGGAGCACAGAGCTGTACGATGGCGGCGCTGTTAGGTAGTTCTATATGGACTGTCCTTATTTTCTTGAGAGAGGGTCTCAAGCCCAGGCTGGCCTCGTATCTTGAGACCCTCTTGCCTCAGTTTCCCTAATCCTAGGATGGTAGGTGGGAACCCTAATGCCTCCCCTCCTCCAGCCTTACTCGTAATCTAGACCTGGTGACTGGAAGACTGTGTTGGAGTCTTTGTTCATCTTGGTGAGAGGCAAACAAATTAGAAATTCCCTTAAATGGTTAAATTTAGAAGAAAGGCATTCTATCTATAACTACTTTTTATGTTAGAGAATTGCCTCAATAGTCTGGTCACTGCAGCCCTAGTGTTTTACAAGTTATCTTGGATGGAGATAGCCAAAGCCAAGTGGGGAATAATTAAATCTAAAGCAATTTAGCTTCTCAATTCAATCATTGACCTTCAGGCTTAAAATATCCCACCGGGATGCTTTTTTTTTTTCTTTTCTTTTTGTCCCAGGGCTTCGTTTAGCCCAGACTACTAAACTTGCTGTGTGTAGCTGGGGGTGACCTTGAACTTTTTCTGCCCCCACCTTTCAAGTGCTGGGGTTATAGGGCTACCCCATCATGTCCAGTTTATGTGCTTCTAGGGGTTAAACTCTCTGTGTGTGCTAGGCAGGAACCCTACAGCTGAGCAGTACGCCGAGCCTCCATTTTTCACACAATGATTAGACTTAGGTTTTAATGTTTATTATCAGGCATGCTGTGATGTTTTATTGTAAAACACTGGCTAGTTCAGTCGTATCGATCAAGAAAACGACTCTCCATGCTGAGTCCTTAATGCCAAAACATGGATTCATGATTTGCTAAACTCAGCCTTGGTATTTACTTCATGAAGTAATTCATCTCAGACCTCATGAAGGTCTGAGAAAGGGTTGGGGAAGCTCTTCCAAAGACTCCCTAAGCAGTTGTCTTAGTTACTTGGCCATGACAAACACCATGACCCAAGGAACTTAGAGAAGGAAAGATTTCATTGGGGGCTCACAGTTCTAGTAGTTTAGCGTGCGTGACTATCATGGCAGGAAGCACTGCAGGAGCAGGCAGGCTCAGTGCCAGAGCAGTAGCTGAGAGCACACGGCTTTTGTTTGCTTTTTTCTTTTGAAACAGGGTCTTACTATGTAGTTCTCATTGTTCTGGAACTCTCTGTAGACCAGACTGACCTCAAACTCAACAGAGATCCACCTGCCTCTGCCTCTGCCTCTGCCTCTGCCTCTGCCTCTGCCTCTGCCTCTGCCTCTGCCTCTGCCTCTGCCTCTGCCTCTGCCTCTGCCTCTGCCTCTGCCTCTGCCTCTGCCTCTGCCTCTGCCTCTGCCTCTGCCTCTGCCTCCTGAGTGCTGGGATTAAAGATGTGCATCACCACACTCAGCTGAGAACTCACATCCTCATTTACAAACATGAGGCAGAAAGATGTAGCTGGGAATGGTGTGAGCTTTTGAAACCTCCAAGACTGTCCCTAGTGACACAACATCTCCAATAAAGAAATACTTCCTAATCCTTTCCAAACAGTTCCATCAACTGGGACCAAGTATTTAAATACAGAAGCCTCTAGGGGCCATTCTCATTAGTATGACCACATTCTCTCCCTGGCCCCTATAGGTTTGCTGCCTTATTATAATACAAATGCATCTGGTTCAACTTCAAAAGTTCCCTGTCTTTTCTGTCTCAACTCCGCTTAAGAATTCCAAAGTCTCTCCTAAGACCCAAGGCCGTCTCTTACTTGTAACCCTCTGAAAAATCAAAAGAGCAAATTATACACTTCCAATATACAATGGCACAGAATATACATGACTATTTCAAAAGAGAAGAAGTATAGGACATGGTGAAGAAATTAACTGGACCAAACACAGCAGGGCAAACTCTAAACCCTGTAGTTCCGTATCTGATGTCAGAGAGCTTAGAAGGCTCTGCCTTTCCAGCTTGGTTGACTACAGCACACTTCTCTCTTGAGATGGTTCCACTGCCCACATGCCACACTCCCTGGCTGATATCCCATGGCTCTGACACCTCCAACACCCTGGGGTGCCAACACAATCCTTGACATTCATAGAATCATGAGATGGCCTCCCAGAGCCTCCATGTAGGGACTCCCTTGCCACATGTCTGGCCTCAGTGGCTCCCCTTAATGATAGAGGAAGATTCTCTACTTGTGTATCCTTTATGACTTTAAAGCCAGAACCACGTGGCATTACTGCCATATTTGGCTGCCTACTGGGGATGGAACCTCACTCCTCCCTAAGTTACATTGGCTTAAGCTTCCCATGAATTCCTTAGGCGTTTTCTTTTACAAGTAGGATGCTTAGCTGTGTGGCCTCTTCCCTGAGGGCTCCACTCCATTCTCTTCCTCTGCAGTCCCTTGTCTACTTCAGTGCTTCAGGCTACTTGACTGCAGCCTTCTCCTCCAACTGTATATTTTACTTGTCTTTGCCCCACCTACTTTTTCACTGTAGACCTTCATAGCAGTGTTCACAAGCAAGTGACAAAGTCAATATTAGGCTGTCTTGAAATCTCCTCTGCCAATGAAATTAATCCAAAACTCCAATTTAGGCTCAGGAAGATTCTTAGGACGAGGTAAAAACAACAACAACAACAACAAAACCAGCCACATACTTTGCCAAAATATCATAGGAATGGTCTCAAGCCCTGATAGTTACCCTCTGAAACCTCGATCCAGGCCTCCATAGTCCACGCTGGTCTCAACACGTCTGTCTTCCAAACTCCTATTGTGATGACCTGTTAAACTCCACTTTGAGCATTCAATTGCTTTCCTGGTTCAAGGTCCCAAAGTCATCCTTTAATCCCAGCACTTGAGAGCCAGAGACAGGTGGATCTCTTTAAGTTTGAGGCAGCTGGTCTGAAGAGTGAGTTTCCAGGACAGCTATGGTTACATAGAGAAATTCTGTCTCGGAAAAACAAAAAAGTGTGTGCGTGCGTGCGTGCGTGCATGGGTGCGTGTGTGTGTGTGTGTGGGTCTATCACATCAATAGCCCTACCTCCTGGTACCAACTCCAGTCTTAGTTACTTTTCCATAGCTGTGACAAAACATCACACCAAGGCAATTTATACATGACGCTGTTTAATTTGGGGCTCTCAGTCCCAGAGGGTTAGAATCCATGACAGTCTGGGAGCATGATAGCAGACAGACATGGCATTGAAGCAGTAGCTAAGAGTCCACATGCAGGAAGCAGAAAGCTAAGTGGGAATGGCCAGAAGTGTTGACATTGATAGTGAGAATATAATGTTAGCAGCGTTTGGAGCAAGACACTGGGGGGTGGGGGTGGGGCAGGGGGTGCCTCAAATCTTAGGGTCTCTTGGAAGCCCTGCATGTTCTTCCACAAGCTAAGAATGCTTTCACTAGGCTGGGGGGAGTAGCCCTGGGCTTCTCCTTATTACTCTGTTGAGTATATGCAACTGCTGACTGAGCCCCATGGGCCTGGACACAGCAGGAGTAAAGAGAACAGCAGTGTAGCCTACTCTGAGGACTGACTTGGACCACAGTCCTGCTCGTCTCTGTCACTTTAAACTGGTCCCTCCCCTCCTCAGTTTCCTCCCCTCTTCTGTAACCTAAGATATTAGAGTGGATGTTAGAGTTCTCAGATGCCATTCCATCAGGGCCCAGTGAGGAAATGGTTCAGAAAGCGGGGCTACAGAGAGTGCCCTGACCCTAAGAGCATTCAGAGATGCACCGCTAGTTAGGGTTGAGGGTATAGATAGGGCCAGGGATATGGCCTCGAATGAGTTTTTCAGCTCATTCCCTAGCTCTGCATAGCAAAACAAAACAAAAGCCCAGTAACCAAGAAAACATGTCTTTGTCCTAGTGATAAAGACAGCTTGGTCCTGGCATAAGAACAAAGTCATGGACCAGTAGAACAGAATGGAGGGCAGATCTAGAAAAAAATTAAGAATTCATATGGAACCACAAAAAGTCTCAAATGGCCAAAGCAACACTGTGGAGAAAGATCATCTTTGCTGAGGGTCTTCACGCTGGACTTCAGATTATACTGTAAAACTCTAGTGATAAAGACAGCTTGGTCCTGGCATAAGAACAAAGTCATGGACCAGTAGAACAGAATGGAGGGCTCAGAAATAAACCCATGAAGCTATGGCCGCTTGATGCTTGACAATGGTGGCAAACCAAACCAAACCAAAACAAAAACACTGGGAAAGGCCTATTCTATAAATAGTGCTGGGGCTGGTGAGATGGCTCAGTGGGTAAGAGCACCCGACTGCTCTTCCGAAGGTCCAGAGTTCAAATCCCAGCAACCACATGGTGGCCCACAACCATCCGTAATGAGATCTGACGCCCTCTTCTGGAGTGTCTGAAGACAGCTACAGTGTACTTACATGTAATAAATAAATAAATAAATCTTTAAAAAAAAAAATAAATAAATAAATAGTGCTGGCAAAACTAAATATCCACCTGAGGGAGAATGAGGTTACATTTGTATCTTCCATCCTATAGAATAATCGATTCTCAGTGGACCAAAGACCCCAATTAAAAACCCGAAACAGTAAAAATAAATAAACATTAAAAAAAAAAAGTGCCAGTATTAGCCAAGGCAGGTGATTTCCCCAGGGACAGTTAAGTGCAAAGACCCGGTGAGAGCTCAGGGCCTGGGCCAGACTCGCACAGCTGCAGGGCTGCTCCTGGTCCCTCTTAGTCTTCATGCATCAGGCAGCTAACCAGTGCTGTGCAGCATGCCCCTCCTCACTCTGGCAACAAAATGTGACATTTTTTTCTCTGCAGCAGCTGCACATTAGCTAGTAACAGGTTCCTGTCCCCTCTTCTCAGGTTGACTGAAGAGATGGGGAGGACTCCCAAGGGTGAGTCTACTGCCTAGCCCTTTTCTGGCTTCTTGCTGCCAAGCTGCTGTGTGCAGGGAACACAGGCTCCTGAAGACCATCTTTAATGTACCCATCATCTTATTTAGATCATTTTGTGAGTTTCTAGATTCCTCATGAAAGGTCCAGTTAAAATCTTGGAAGAAGTCTGCTCTCTGTACATCGTCCTCAGAGGAGTGACAAAACCCTGGCTATGGAGAAATCAAAGGAAAGGCAGAGCTGTTGCCCAGGTTAAGGTAACTAGAATGTGAGGCATCTTCTTGTATGAAGGAAGAAAACGTTCTAATGTTTTCATCAGGGAGAGAGAAATTGGTATGAGACTCTAGCACTTGTATTGGAGTAAAACATAAAATGAGGCCTGGGAGTATTTATCCCATCCTCTCAGTATTTAGAACTTCTCTAAATATAATCTAAGAGTATTTAGTCATCCTTTAAGCAGCCTCCGGATCCCTTAGGACATGTTCACGTCCAGACACATTGTTCATATCCAGGCTGGACATTAAGCTGTTGCCACTAGATTGTATTTTCAGGTTGCAATGGTGGGAATAACAGGTTCTCAGTTTTTATAGGTGGTCAGGGCTCAGCAGGTAAAGACCCCTGCTGTGCAAGTGTGAGAATCTGAGTTTGAGTCCCCAGAACACTATAAAAGCCAGAAGCATAGCAAGAATATCGGATCCCAGGGCTCCTGTGGGAGATGAGAGGTGGAGGCAGGAGAATTCCTGTAAATTTGTATGGCATATAAAATGGAAAACAGCAAAGAGACTCTGTCTCAGGGCAGAAAGCAAGGGCTGACTTCCAAGGTCCTCTGACCTCCCACCTGTGTACCATGTGTGCACGTGCATGTATACACACACACACACACACACACACACACACACACACACACACACACACACAGAGAGAGAGAGAGAGAGAGAGAGAGAGAGAGAGGATGTGATATAATAATGTGGATGGAGAAATGGATGGGTAGATGAGTGAATGGATGGATCAGTGAATGGATGGATGAGTGGATGGATGGGGCATGGATGAGTGGGTAGATGGGTTAACTAGTTCTGGATAATCAGGTTTGGCACTTTATAAACTTCATTTTAGGAGGTCCTCACATAGAAACAGTTGGATAGGTTTGTTTTCTCATTTCGAGATGTTAAAACAGCAAGGCAGGGGTGGCACATGCCTTTATTCCCAGAATTGGGGAGGCAGAGGCAGGTGGATCTCTTGAGTTCAAGGCCAGCTTGATCTGCAGTGAGTTCCAGGATAGCCAGGGCCACGCAGAGAAACCCAGATTCTTAGAGAACTTAAGGAGTTTGGTAGTAGGAGTGTCATCTGGGTCAGCGTGAATGAAAACAGCCACTACTGTTCGAAGGTCAGGCTGATACCAAGTTGAAGGTAGATTTTACCCAGAAGTCTTGGCTCAGGTGTAGGACTGTAGAGGAACAGGCTCAGCCACACTGGGGGGCAGTGGTGGGGATTAGGGACAGTCAGCTTCAGCAGGAATTGGGTGACTCAAGTCTGTTCTCCTTTTCAGTGTGAGAGTAGTCTGAAGACAGTGTTCTCTACCCTCAGAAGAGCTTTCTACAATGCTGTGTACTGAGTCCCAGGATGCCACCTGTCCCCCAGTACGTCCCCATGGGCTGCAGGCTACACCTTCTCGCGTATGCCAGAGTGTAAGTACTGAGAGAAGGTGTCACTTGGGTGTGTAGCTGGTGGCCATAGAAATTTGGGGCCTGCATGTGAGTCTGGTGCTGGAGGCGGCATCTTTGGTACCTTGGTTCCAACCATCTTTCTACATCAGCCATGAGCTCCTCTCTCAACAGCCTAACTGAGGTGACGCTGCGGGTAGGGCAAGCATGCACACCCTGGCCCAAGGGACAAGCCACTGTTAGTCTCTGTTTTTATTGTGACTGGGTTTCTGACAAACTGAAGATCATTTTGCCTTAGGGTCCTCAGTACCCACCCTTCACTACTGTGATTTCTGTTTATGTTCGCCAGGTATTAGTGAGGTCTACTCTGGGGAGTGTGTGTGTGTGTGTGGTCTGTGTGTGTGTGGTCTGTGTGTGTGTTTGGACCAGTGCTGTCATATGAGTAAGCACACATCCCCCTCGTGTCTCTCTATAACTCCAAGGTCTGTGACAGCTGTGGAGGGAGGGGGCTTCCATTGCACACAATCGTGTTTCTGGAGCAATGACTTCCACTGATGTAAAGTCACGGGGTGACCAGCCACTCCGGTTGTGGGGTACGGATGTGTACTTATGGGTGCATACTGCAAACAGTGCCTAAGACTCTCCATGGGACAAGGGACAAGAAGCCAGTTGGAGGTAGAGGGGACCACACTAGGACGTGAGGTTGGAGCAGGATATCTACTTCAGCCCCTCTGGCCCAAGGTCGCCCCTGAGTTCAGGCTTTCCGTCCCTAGGGGTCTCTCTGTACTAACGCTGTGACAGCCTCTGGAAGGACAGACACACTGTATCCTTTAATGTGTCTCATTCTGTATTGCAGTGCCTGTGAAGCTATTCGTAGGAAGAAGGGTTTATTTTGGTTCATTGTTTGAGGGTGCTGTCCTCGGAATAGGGAAGTTGTGTAACGAGAGTGGCTGGAGCTATGCCAGTTGTTCTTCCTAGGACCCAGTCCATGGGAACATGCCACCACATGCCACCCACATGCCATCATATGCCACCCACATGCCACCCACATGCTACCACATGCTACCCACATGCCTCCCACATGCCACCCACATGCTACCACATGCTACTACCCACATGCCTCCCACATGCCACCCACATGCCACCACATACATCACATGCCATCACATGCCACCCACATGCCATCATATGTCAACCACATGCCATCATATGCCAACCACATACCACCACATATCATCATATGCCATCCACATGCCACCACATGCTACCCACATGCCTCCCACATGCCACCACATACATCACATGCCATCATATGCCACCCACATGCCACTACATGCCACCCACATTTGTGTCCTCTCTCGTTGACTGTCTCTGGGACAGCTTCTACAGGCAGAGGTGTGTTTTCCAGGTGATTCCGCAGTGAGCTAATGGAGGTCGGCTCTCTCCAAGAATCAAACTCAAGCCATCAGGTTGGTGACAAGTCCCTTTTCCTTCTGAACATCTCAACAGCCCAGGACTGGAAATGTAATTTTACTATAAATCCATGTAAGCCTAAGTATCTGTGTGTAGCTAGTGGGACATTAGAGGACGGCGTGTATCTAGCGAACACTTTACATGGTCCGGGGAGTATAGGCACTAGAGAGATGAAGAGCCCGCTCCCACCCTCTGCAGGAAGCACCTCCATCTCAGTAGGTGTGTTTCCTTCCATCACATCCAGTTGCTGGTCCTGCCGCACCCTGTCCATGGAGACAGAACTGGGATAAGTTGTTCAAGCCAGGCAGACTCTTGGTAGATGCTACCAGTGGTTCCTTATCTATGGGCCCCTTACATCTCTCTCCTCTTCCCTTCAGGGTGGCAGAGACCATAGGCCAGATCTTCATTTGAATGACATAGAAAGAAACCTGACTTGCCACACCCTCTTCAGTAAAAAACTGCATGGCATGCCCAAAAGCTTGGATGCAGTCCCAAGGCAAAAAGTTTCACGGAAACTTAGTCTCCTGGAGCCTTGGCATCCCATAGCACGAATGCTCCAAACTTGTCCCTCTGTCAGTCGGTGAATGGATCTGTGTGCTTTCCTTCAATATTGTTTTATTATAAGTGCCTCTAAGGAATGATTTTTGACATATAGCTAAGTTAGATTAGCCTCCACCAGTGTTCCAAAATCCTAGGAAATCGTTGAACCAACCTTGGGCTTTGATTTTTGTAAAAATGTTACTCATTCAGATGAAAAGCCTCCAGTGTTGACAGAGAGACAGTGAAAGAAATCAGGCATTACAATTTACTAGAATTGAGCTAGAAATCTCAGGGCTAGCCTACAAAGTATACTTAGAACAATAGCTGGGTCACTCCCATACACAGGCATTTACAATGGCCAAAGGCCTATTGTGAATTATACAATAGACTAGAATTGGAACTATGGCAAGGGCATGAAGCCCTTGCCCCTGGCTTCTAAGAATAAACTGACCTTAGGTGTGGCTGCTTTTTATCTCAGTTGTAAACACTGCCTGGTTCCTGTTAGCTGGTATGTATGCTGCATTCCTCTGTTTTGTGTAAAGAGTCATTTTGCATCCGGTAACCTCAGTGTACCTTGAATGACCTTATTGTATCACTTAACTTCCTTGTCTCCTTCTGTAATATAAGTCTGATGCTCACTTTGAGAAATTACATTCAGATCAACATTCCCTTGTGTTCACATCTGTTTGTCACCCTGCCAACTCCTTGCCCACCTGAATACTGGGACCCTAATTCCCAGAGGGTTGAGGGACCCACTGAGTCCAGTCCACAGCACTGACTGATAAGAGGGACCTGGTTGCAGTCACATGGAGCCAGCGGCAGGCCAGAGGTGCTGACTGACTGTTGCCATCTGGATAAGCGTCTTCTAATGATTCTACAGACAGCCCTCTGTGAATGTGTCCCTCAAAAGGAAAGAGTATGCTTTCAAGAGTGGATTAGAGTAGGGCATGTTATTCTGTACTTCCCGCTGAGGCGGAGGTACCTTGAGTCCAAGTGTTTGCACTGCCTGGGTAACACAGTGTGACCTTGACTCCAGAACAAACTGCTGACCAAATGAAGAATGTGATGTCTTTGCTTCATGATGGCTGAGACCTCCTACTGGAGTGGTATATACCCTTTTACCTTATTTTTAAAGATTGATTTTATTTTGGTGTATGTGTGTGTATCTTTCTATGCACCGTTTGTACGTGTGTGCAGGTACCCACAGAGGCCAGAAGAGGGTGTTGGATCTCAGGAATCTAGAGTTACCAGAGTTTGTGAACTTCCCAACATGGTGCTTGGTGTGCCTCTAAACTGTTTTTGCTTGGCTGAGGTTTGGAAGTCTGAAAACTACATTTCCCAGAATCCCTTGCCAGTTTCCTTCCAGATGGGCTTGTGGATGGGTCACAGTTGCTGAGGGATGAGGTGATGACAAGACAGACATTGGGGCTGAATCACACCAGCAATAACAACGAGCTACAAGCCCAGCTTTACCATGACCCCCTAGAGACCCCACTGCAGCTACAGAGTGTCCCCTCAGCTAAACTGGAGCCACTCTCACCAGGACCATGGCTAACTTAAAGAACAATAGTTTTCAGGTCGTCTTGTGACCATGTTAGGTCATTTGACAAAGTTTGGGCTGACATTGAAAGTGATCTGCTGCCTTAGCGCCGTGCCTTTGAAGGGAGGCGTTCATCTAGACCTTCGCCTGGCCCGCATTGTAAGTCAATCGTCTTAGGCCATTCTACACGGGATAGTGCAGAAATAGGCAGGAACAAACGTGCTGGGGGCTCCATGTTGGCTCCCCTTCCTGGGAGAGAAATAAACTTCTTACCTATTGTTAGCCAGTATGATTTTGGATTTCTGTTAGCATAGCACAGTTTGCTCTCTAACTAACATGTGACCCATGAAACTTAGACATGGAAGCCTCATTCCCAGGGACTCACGGGAACCCATCACTAGCTGAGGTGAC
The DNA here is from genome assembly GCF_000001635.26 of Mus musculus. Lineage (NCBI taxonomy): Eukaryota > Metazoa > Chordata > Mammalia > Rodentia > Muridae > Mus > Mus musculus. The sequence continues at coordinate 87,737,964 of NC_000083.6, forward strand.
GGCCGTCGACTCCCCAGTTGTTGGGATCTGATACTCTTCTTTGTCCTTTCCACACTGTTGGGCTCTCAGCAGCTATGAGAAGCTCTCAGCAGTTCTCAACTGCTTTGACCTTTTAGGAACACGCCAGGACAACCCTTTCACAGTGTTCAGAAGGCTGAGGACCACGGGAGAGATGATTTCATCTGTCTCCTAAAGCTGAGAACCCTCACATTACTAGCCTTGCTTAGACCACAAGGCTAGCTTTTGCTAAGGGGAAACCTCTTTCTGGGACACTTCCTTACTCCTTAAACCTAGCTTCTTTGCCAGGTGTGGTGGCATTCACCATTACTTTCAGTGGTTGGAGGCAGAGGCAGACAGATGATCTCTGTGAGTTCAAGGCCAGCCTGGACTGGATAGTGAGTTCCAAGACAGCCAGGATTACAAATAAAGACCTTGTCTCAAAAAAGAAAGAAGAAAGAAAGAAAGAAAGAAAGAAAGAAAGAAAGAAAGAAAGAAAGAAGAAAGAGAGCGAGAAAGAAAGAGAGAGAGAGAAAGGAAGGAAGGAAGGAAGGAAGAAAGAAAGAGAGAGAGAAAGAAAGAAATAAATGGAAAACCCCAGCATCTCCCTAATGGAGCTCATTGTCCTTCCTGGCTTAGCCTATTTGTCCTCCAGGGTTCTCAGTTTCCATGTGGTCTCACTTCCAGCCACCTACTTAGCCTGAAACCTGGGGCCTCTTGGACTTACAATTTTTGTTAGGATTGTGTTTATTTGGTGTGTGTGTGTGCACATGTTTGCCGTGACACATTCGTGGAGGTCAGAGGGCAGCTTGCAGGATCCGATTCTTTCTGTCTGCCATGTGGGGTTGAGCTTGAATCTTCAGGCTTGTCACCTGATGTGTCGACTTCCTGAGCTGCCTCACTGATCTTTCTCTCAGACTTCTGCCCACAAGCGGGCACAGTCATGGCTTCTGTCGGCCAAGCCCCCCTCCCTTCCACAGACTTTTCTTCCCTTGACATTCTACAGGATGAGCTGAAACTGCTTTGGCTTACGAAGCCTTTCATGAGGCTGACCCTCAGTCACATCTTCGTTCTGTCACCCCAGACCTGAGGCGCGAACGATATGCTCCTTTCTGGAAAGAGCCTGCCTCTGTTTGTCTTCAGTGCCGCTCCCTCTGCCCGTGAGTAGGCTCCCTGGAGCCTCCTCTTCCTATGGACTCAGTGTGAAAGCTTTCTCTGCAGCATTGGAGTGACCACAAGTTTTCAGTGGTCCCAGCATCCACAAGTGACTGTGGCTACAGACCCTCCCCGCCTGTGCTGACACGCCAGAGCCTGGAGTCCAGGGTCTGCCGCGCTAACTCGTTTTCTCATTCTTTTCCCTCAGCCTCTGATTCAATAACCCCAAACTAGAGAAGCCCTTAACTTCTGCGGCCCAGGACAAACTGGAGGGGGAAGCATCATTAAGTTTTGTAATTATGATAAATCTACAAGTCTCTTGTCCAGCAGCCTGACCTGCTGCATGCTAAGTTCCCTTTTCTTTGGTACTCATTAGGAACACAGATATCTTCATAGAAAGGTGACCAACCACAGAGGAGGCAGGGTGAGCGATTCCACCTAGGCATTCGCCGTTGGACTCCTAAAATGTCATTCAGGAATCACGAGGTCTTAGGACCTGAAAAGCAGCGAAAGGTCACCTGAATCATTCAATGAAGAGATGTATGTTCCACACAGCTGGGCCACAGCTGGAGACCCTCATCAAACACAGAGCTGGTGGGTGACTGAAGCCCAGGTGTGTCCAGAATTTTAGCCTAGCTAATGGTCTTAATTGGACACAAGGCTGTTAGAAGCCAACTTTCCAGAAATGCTACTGGTCAGGGTGCTTTAAGTGGGAGGGAGTGTGACTCCACAGATGGTGAACCAATTGAGCAGCTTTCTCTAGCATTAAAACAAAAGGCAAAAACTGGTATGGAGTCAGTGGTTTGATGAAACTTCTTTTATTTGTTTCTATTTTATGTGTGTGAGTGTTTTGCCTGCATGCCTATTCTTATCATGTGTATGCAGTGCTCAAGGAGACCAGAAGAGGGCGTTGGTCCCTGGAACTGGAGTTACAGCCAATTGTAAGCAACTGGGATTCCAAGAAGCTGGGATCCAATCTTGGCCCTCTGCAACTGCTCTTAACCTCTAATCATGTCTCCATCCCTGATTAAACTTTTTGTTCCATTTTATCATGTAATGTCATGAAAGTCCCTGCTGTAGACAAGGAGAAGGGAGAGGCTGGTACATTTGGTTGGTTGCGGTCAGCAGGGGTAGAGTTTAGGATGCTGGAGAGTTTGTAGACTTTGGCGGGTGGGGCCAGGAGAGGTGGGTGGAGCAAGGGTGGGTGTGGCCATGGATTAGGATGCATGGAAGATGATAAAGGAGGTAGAAACTGGTTAGGAAGTTTAGGGTAAAAAAGACCCCAAAGAAAAGTAACCAGTTTCTTTCTTGGCTAAAAGCAGGAAATGTCAGGCCTACCCTGGCTAGAGCTCAGAGATGCCAGAAATGTTTAAGCTCAAATGTCTCTGGTTCTGGTATGGTCAGAGGCTGGGCAACGGGAGGGTGTGTGTGTGTGTGTGTGTGTGTGTGTAAGTGTGAATGTGTGTGTGTGTTCCTTATCTCGATTTCCCTGAAAAAATACCCACCTCCTGGAAATAATAATGACAATCTAACTGAAAGTTCTAGACACGTGCCATGGGAACTGGGCTGACCAGCTTGCCTTCCCCCTCTCCCTTTCCCCAACATTATTAACTCCAAGGCAGCCAGGCTTAGTGGTACCCTATTTCCTGGTATCCTCCCTGCTACAGAGGACCTCTGTTCTTTTTCTTTTCCTCTTGTAAGTGTTTGCCTATTGGTCTATAACAAACATCTCTCTAACACCTTCTGTGGTCTGTGAATCCCACTCTTCAAATTTTTCAAACAAGTACCTGATATCTTGGGGTGGCTTTGGTGGCTATTGGATTTCTGGGGCCCTAGATCCCGAGAGAGGCTCTGTTGTCCCCCCCCCCAAGACTCCTCCATAATCCTGCACCTCTAGGAGGGGCGCGCAGAGGAGGAAGGACGTCTCAGTAGCTCTGTGATGCTGGAGCTGTAAAGGAGCGCCCTGCTAAAGAAAGCACTAGAAGGAACCCATCTCCCTGGGGACATGAGGGGCCCCCATGTCCTCGTGATGCCTCTCAGGGTGGGGACACCTTGCATCTCTGCACACTTTGTGCTTCTTACTTCTGCTTACTCCTAACAGGGGTGTGGAGTCATGAACCCATTTGGAAGATGAGGAGAGCAAGGAGCGGCGTCAGTTCCGTGACTGCAGATCTAGATCCAGCATCCAGAGCTCTGATCAGAGTGGAACATCTCCACAATGCGCTTGCTGTCTGTAGTGCAGGCTCTACAATCACCTGCACTCCTTACAACAGTACTAATGCCTGCCCAGTGTCCCTCCTGGGTAGGGCCTGGCCCCAGCATCTTTTCAAGATCACTTTGGAGGGTTGTGTGGACAACCAGGTTTGAGAACATGGTCATGGGTCCATGCTTGCTCTGACTCTACCAACCTAGCCCAGCCTGGCTCAGGGGTAGCTCTGTGGATCTGTAGAACAATCAATCCCCTTGGCAGCCACAAGTCTGAAAGGGCCGGGAGAGGCAGTGTGAGCAGGGCAACAGGAGGAGGAGCTCTGACCAGACAGAAAGCAAAACAGCTCAAAGGGTGGCAGGCTACTTTTTATTCATCGTTAATTTAAATACCTTTTAGTGCTCTCAGAGCAAAGTGCTGCTCGGAAGGAGAAAAGTGTTGTTTTCAAGTGCTGTAGGCTCGCCTGCATGCTCGAACCACTCCCCAGAGAACACAGCATCAGAAATGAGTAGTAATGCCAGGGCCAGCTTCCTTGGGGGGGGCCGGGGGGGGGGTCGGGGAGGAAGCAGGGTCTTGGGAGGGGTTGCTGCAGAAAGGCTATTGCTCCTCCTCAGAACATAGTGAGGCTGGCTTTGCTCTGTCACAGGTCAGGATGCCTATAGGTTCTGGGGCTTCTCTGGGGTCACGAGAGTCCAGGCCCCACATCTGTGGTGTTGAGACCATGTGTGGCCAGGAATGGCTTCAGTAGGTCCTTTTCCCCTTCCCACTCTGCTGGCGGAGCCTTCAGAGTCACGTGGTGCTATTCAGCAATCCTAGAGACAGACAGACAAAGCCCCAGCGTCTCTTCTGGACACTGAAGTGCCCTGAGCTGCTGGCTGGCAGGACCTCCCAGACACTGATAGAGCATTGTGCTTATTTTGACCCCTATGAGTGTAAAAGGTTACATTAAGATAGACCCAGGTGGTCCATAGGCCCGGTGTTGGCTGACTCGGTCCCCTCCAGAAGTGTCTCTTCTATTGATAAGGGCTCAGTTACCCTCACTCCAAAACCTGTAAGAAGAGGTGCCTTCTGGGTGTTTTGGTGACCATCTACTTCTTAGGGGTGGGCTTGAGACTGGATGCTGGCTTCTGTGTAACACATAAACACATGCACACTGCACACAAAACTCCCCAACACTGAGGGGAACAAAGCCCTAGGAGATCTCGAGAGAATTAAACAGGAAAAAGAAACCGTTCTTCTCAAAGTGGCCTCACCTGGGAGGGTCCCTCAGAAAGGGCTAGTGACTTGTTGTGGTTGCTGTGCGCGTGTACGCACGACACGCAAGGGCTAGGGCTCCCTGTCACTGTTCAAGGGTGGAGGCCTGAGATTGTCTGGCCACTTAGACCATCCCACCAGGACCTTGAGCTATACTGGGAAGACACAGGGACTGACTGCATGGCTTTAGTGGGTGATGGCATCAACAGTGGCTTCTTTGCTGACCTAATTAACTCTAAGAAGGCTTGATGTCCAGCCCCTGGCTTCTGTGTTCTGTGTGGCCACAACCAGAAGACAAAGGATTATGGGAGTCACACTGTCAGTATAGAAGCCTACAATGCACTAGAACACTGTGTGTGTGTGTGTGTGTGTGTGTGTGTGTGTGTGTGTGTGTACCTGAGGTCAGGCAGGTGAGCCGCAGCCCACAGGAGCTGAGAGCATTGGTGAGCTGCCAGCCATGGGTCATTCAAGAGACACCCATGATCATGGAAGAGGTGTTACCATCTAAGGATGTGGAGACCTTCTTAGTAAAGGGGTCCTGATCGACGTCGCTGTTCCCAAAGTGATAGGAGAGCTTTTTCTTCTTAGCTTTCCCTTAAACGGGAAGCCATACCACATAACTCCATTGATCCATCAAGTCCCCTGACCCGGAAGCCCCAGCTTTTCAAGAGCTCAGCAGCCTCTGGGCATCTGGGGAACTGAATCCTTTGGTTTGTACAGGGGAGAATGACGGTATGTCGTACCACATAGTAGGACAGACTGGTGTTATGTGGTGGGGACCAGAGGGACAGGGACCAAGATGTATAGGTGTCACTGGATCCTGAGATACTATGTATTGTACTTGGTGGAGGACAGAGATTTCTCTGGGAAGTCACGAGAAGGAAGGAGAAAGGGGCTTCCTTTCCCTGCCCCCTCACACTATGCGTCTATTTCCTTTAGAGGCTTGCTCTAACTGCAGCCACTTGCCTTCTTCCAAAGCCAAAGCATAGGGAGGGAATGGGAAACAGCTAAGGCCGTGCAACGTAAGCAACGCAGAGAGCCTAAGAAGCATGGTGACAGAGGATGCTGCCAAGGGACGGACGCTTGGCATTCTTCTTCCCCAGAGGAGGCTCCTGGAGGTGGCTCCCCATCCTCTCACGGAGGATTCCACAGAGCTACGTGTTTGTTCATCAGTACGGTGGCCTGGATGTCTTAGTAGGTCCGTCTAGCTGTGGTAACTTGGTCCTACTGTGCCAGAGCTCCCTCCCTATGGGCAAACTGCTATTTTGCCTCTGCCATGGGATCTCTGCTTCCCCCCTCTGAATGGCTCAGCTCCCCAAGTTATTTCTGTTGCCTAGGTGACATCTCTAATTGGATGTTTTTTTAATCTGTTCCTCTTTTAAATGGATAAGCCTGATGCTTTACTTCCAGGTTCTGTCAGAAGGCCTAGACTGGCTAAAGTATATTCTGGGACCAAAGCCATCATTCAGATGCAAGTTCATGAGCTAGCCCTGCTGGACAATCACAGTGGATCCTGAAAGCATGGCTTCTGGAAGGATTCTACCCCTTGAAGATTTAGCAAGACTAAATCTGTCTCCTGCTAGCCCTACTTCACTGGTGTCCCATCAGTTTAGAGCCTGTGTTTAAAGGCCAACTGTAAAGCAGGTTGGGAATTACTCAAACCAAGTCCCTGCAACCTGGGTTAGTTCTTTTCCTTCCTATGTGAACTGGAAGGGGAAAGAGGAGTTTGACATTCAAGCATGGTTCTTAATGGTGTATGCGCGCGCGCGCGCACACACACACACACACACACACACACACACACACACACACTTCAGGCACATTGCCAAGGAGAAGGATGATACTGAGGGGACACTTTTGCTGGAATTCCTACCAGAAGTGGTGCACAGTGGCCACACTGTGTGCTTATAAACACCGACACTACTTTTCTTACATGTTCACATTTCTTTAGATAAGACAAAGGGCAGAAGTGGTGCTCCTTCACAGCTCCAAACTCTGCCATTTCAATGAAGCCTTGGGCATCTGGACGTCCCTCTGCAGAGGACGAGTCTGGGAGGTTCTGTCCCTTGGCCTGAGGACCATTCAGAGAGTGTTCCTTTCATTCTATGACTCCTCTGGGTTCTGGCAGCTCCCTCCCTCCTGCCTCCTCTACCTCCGGTGTAGAATTCAATGCAGTAAACAGCCCACCTGGTTATTTGAGGACCACACATGACTTAGAACATGATCTCAAACACTATGTGGTGGGCATGGGAGCTTAAGTGGCCTGACATTTGTAATATGGCTGCTTTGGGTTTCTGGTGCTGCAGACCCTTTGGGAGTAGACGGCAGAGTCCCTAATCAAAGAAGAGGTGGAGGGGGGGGAGGGCTCTGCTCTGCACCTCTAGGCTCTTTAGAAAGGGGAAGAATTGAGCTGGTCAATGGTAGTTAAGAGGACAACAGTAACAAAGTCTTCTCCAAGAGGAGACAGCTGGTCTCCGTTAGTTATAGAAAGCCTCCCTGCGTGTGCATTAAGCTTGTGAATGAAGAGAAGGTTGAGGGCTCACATCAGAGAACACGCTGAAGCAGAGCAAGTCTCTCAGTCAGAGAGCCCCTCCCTGCAGGTCCCCCTGGGCTTCTGCAAGTAGAACTTATGGAGTGGACTAGCCGCGGGCTGAGAAAGGCCAGCTAAGCCCCTCACCATTTGCAATTTTCAAGTATGTGTGGGGGTGAGGGTGGGGGTGGGGTATGCTGCCGCCGCGGTGGGTGCTGTGTTTCCTCTAATTGCATAATACTACACCATTCCCTGTGTGTAGTGGCTGTTCTATATATATACACAGGGAGGCAACATATGGCTCACCCTACCCCCACCTGTCAAAACTGTGACTATATCACTTCTGACGACCAGAAGCAAGCTGCTAGGCCGAGCCAGTATTCTAAAGGCTGAGGAGGTAATTCAGAGCCATGAAAGGCGGCACCATATGCTTTGGGGTTGCCAGCTGCTTATGTGCATGGGGAAGGGTTTCGTGCCTGTCTGCGAAAGCCAGGATGCACTCACTCTCTTCGCTGCAGTATGCACTGGCGCGGAGCGGGGAATTTGGGGTGCCACTTTTTCTCCTTCTGGAGGGGAAATTTGTTGGGGGCCACGATTCTCCAAGAGGGGACTCAAAAAAAAAAATCAGTCTCATCTAAAACTTGCCCTTGATAACGTCAGGCCTGGCCCAATAGTATTTCTTTAGAAAACATGTTTGTTTTGGTGGTTGTTTTTTTGGTTTCGTTTTTATTGGATAAAGATTAAGAAAGCGCCATCTCGGAGAGAAGTGAAGCAAACCCGCCCGGCGGCGCGCAGCCCCGGCCCGGTCCGCGACGCTGGGGGCGGGCGGCCGCTCTACCTGGAGGCGCTGGTCTCTGCCAGCCGGTTGTTCATGATGCCCAGCGCGCCCACGCCGCCCGAGAAGCCGTTCTGTCGCGTGTTGACGCACACGCTGCGCGGGTAGCCGTTGGCCGTCTCGGACAGCTGCTTCTGCAGCAGCGCCAGCGACACCTTGTTGGACGCCGTGAGGTCGCGCATAGAGATGAGCTCGCCCGACAGGCGGCGGCCCTCGGCATCGCTGTCGCGAGTCGCGGGGTCGGCACCCAGCGCGGCCAGGCGACGGCGCAGCCGGGAGCCCGGGGTGATGGCGTTGCGCCGGGCTAGGGGCGCGCCGGGAGCCGGGCAGCAGCGCGTGCAGCAGCGGCAGCTCAGCTTGCGCAGCATCCAGTTGAGCACCTGCTTGATGAGGATGGAGATGACGTTGAAGAGCGAGTAGATGCAGCACACGCCGAGCAGGATGAAGAGGAAGTTGCCCAGGCGGTAGAGCCCCTGGTTCCGGTAGGCGGCGTGTTGGCTGCTCACCAGGTCCCCGAAGCCGATGGTGCTGAAGGTGACGAAGCAGAAGTAGAGCGAGTCCACGTAGTCCCAGCCTTCCACGCTGGTGTACATGGCCGAGGCGCAACAGGCCAGCAGCACGGCGAACAGGCCCAGGATGAGCAGCACGTGGTACACCGAGGGCTTCCAGCCCGCCAGGCTGTCGGCCTCCGACAGCGCCGAGCCGCGGCGGAAGGTGGCGGGCAGCAGGCCACTGCGGCGCAGCTGGCGCTCCCGGCAGGCGCGCATGATGAAGGCCAGCAGCGAGATGATGCGCTCTAGAAAGAGGTTGAAGAACAAGATGGTCCCCGCGCAGCCGAACAGTCCGTAGGCGATGAGGAAGGCCTTCCCGCCCACTGTGGCTGGTGTTGTCATGCCGAAACCTGCGGAGATAACAGCCAGGGTTAGAGAGGGCTGGTGGTCGCATGTGGTGTGGCAGGCGAATGCAGATGCGGAATTAACTCATTTGCTGACCGACTTAAGTCAGGTGGGGGCGGGACAGTACTTAGACGGTTCCCTCTTTTGGTGGCTCTTGATCATGATGAATTCCAACAAGATGGAGTTCTGCCCTATGCCTTAGGGGTATTTAAACTACTCAGGTAGAGCGGATATGCACTGGACGAGACCAATAGGATGCACTGAGCAGCACCAGGTGCGCAGATGCAAACCTCTGAGCTGCCCACAAACCAGTGAATGACACCTGTTCCCCTAACTGAATTTCCTCTGGACTCTGTCGGCAGACAGGCTTGTTGGGCTGGGCTTCCAACATCTTGTAATTAGGATTGTTTACTCTGAGCCCAGTGAGAGAGAATTGCCTGTTAGCTCTGGTTCACTTACGAAGCCCACACAAGGATCATTTGGGGACCAGTTCCCCTCCTGCCTTTAGAGTGCAAACCTGGACATCTGTCACTGGACTTCAGGTCCCCCTCCAGGACCACCATGTTTGGTCTAGCTGGGCCCTGTGGTGCCAGTATGTGGTTAGAGTTTTGTCCTGGAAGGTCTCTCCCATGCTCGGAAAGCTGCTTAGTGCTTTGAATCCTTTAATAAGGAGGTAACCTGTCCACTTGTTGAAAGCCAGGCCCTGAAGGGTTTGTTAATGGACTCCCACAGAAAGCAGGCTGCCACGGGGTGCGGGTGGGGAGAAAGCTATCGTGACTTTCTTAGTGCTTAGAGTCTGAGCTGTCTGAGCATCATTAGACATCTCCGCATCCACGGGAGCAGACCTTCAGAGGCACACCACTCCCTTCACACCCAACAGAAAAGGACAACCCGTGCACGCTGCTGTGCAGCAGGCCCAGCTCTAGGAAGAAGTCAAGGATACTTTGTCCCATTTGGCTTATTATCTCCTTAACTATTCCAGAGAGCATACACCTACCACTTGAAGAGCACATTCCTTAGGCTTAGATGCTAATCACGTTCTTGATTCCCTGGAGGAAGTGCCCAAGTTGCCTGTTCATCTTATGCTTACTGACTGGAGTTCAGGGAAAATCGTATGATATTGCTCATTGAGAAAGATGGTTTATTCTTTGCGTTCCACATTTGGCCACAAAAGAATTTTAAAAGAAGCAAGTAACAGTGACATAACAAAGAAAATGTTAGTGGTTTGCCCAGAAATTTGTAAGAAGGACTTTACAATACTCTAAAGCCAAACTCAAGTCCCTGGGCTCAGGAAGAAATCGACACTGTTTGTGGATTGGAGTATGTGGGGGGGGGGGGGGGTTAGAGAGCAGGCATGATGATGAACGCTTGTAATCCCAGCATTTAGGAGGTAGAGGCAGGAGGACTAGAAGTTCAAAATCATCTTTGGCTACATAGTAAGATGGAAGCCAGCCTAGGATATAGGAGACCCTGTCTCACAAAGCAAACAAATTTAGAAAGTCCTAGACTGGAGGCTGGAGAAGCACATACTGCTTTTGCAGCAATTCCTATCTGAGTACCTGTAGTCCCTAAATGGGGGAGCAGCCCCTCCTTCTAAGCTGCAGCCTATGGCTGCTGTAAGATGCCCCCATCGGAGCTTCTACCATGGTGGCACCTGTTAAAATGGAGGCTCCTGTAAAATGGCAGCACCATGACACCTCCTTAGTCTGCAGACATCACAGGAGCTGTCCATGCTCCTTTCATGACTCAGCCTAGGACCTTCGTGAAATACCACGGCAGGAGCTGCCCCACAGAAGCTGTCCACAGTGGCAGCACCTCCTCTCCAGCCTCCCTAGCAGCTCCACAGAGATGGTGCCTCAGCTAAAGCAGGCTGCATCCGGGAAGGACTTCCCACTCTCATCCATGGGCCCAATGCAGGGAAAAAGAAGGTGTGGGGGGGTGGGGGGCCATCAATCCCTGAGCAGAGAACCCACCAATCCCTGAGCAAGAGAGCTCACCAATCCCTGAGCAGGAGAACCCATCAATCCCTGAGCAAGAGAACCTATCAATCGCTGAGCAGGAGAACCCACCAATCCCCAGCAGGAAAACCCACCAATCCCCGAGCAGGAGAACCCACCAATCCCCGAGCAGGAGAACCCATCAATCCCTGAGCAGGAGAACCCACCAATCCCCAGCAGGAGAACCCACCAATCCCTGAGCAGGAGAACCCATCTGTTGGGAGCCGCCCCCACATTCGCCGTCACAAGATGGCGCTGACATCCTGTGTTCTAAGTGGTAAACAAATAATCTGCGCATGAGCCAAGGGTATTTTATGACTACTTGTACTCTACCTTTCCCGTGAACGTCAGCTCGGCCATGGGCTGCAGCCAATCAGGGAGTGATGCGTCCTAGGAAATATAACTCTCCTAAAGAGGGAAGGGGTTTCGGTTTTCATTATTGAAGGGGCTTTCGTTTTTGGGGCTGGGCGCTGGGCGCTTGCCCTCCTGGCTCCCAAAGATGTAAGCAATAAAGTTTTGCCGCAGAAGATTTTGGTTTGTTGCGTCTTTCCTGGCCGGGCGTGAGAACGCGTCTAATAACAATTGGTGCCGAATTCCGGGACGAGAAAAAACTCGGGACGAGAGTTTACCATCACTGGCGCAAGGAAGATCCCTCATTCCAGAACCAGAACTGCGGGTCGCGGTAATAAAGGTTCCCGTAAAGCAGACTGTTAAGAAGGATTCAACTGTATGAATTCAGAACTTTTCAGCTGGGGAACGAGAGTACCAGTGAGTACAGCTTTACGAGGTAAGTCTGATCTTGAACTTTCTAAGGAAATTCAAGACAGTCTATCAGAAGTAAAGTGGAAAATGTTTGGCCTTGAATTTTTTCTAATGTTAGGAGCCCTTTTGTTCCTTTTCACATGTTATCAGGTGATTAAGATAGGGCTGAAAATTCTGGATGAAATTCAGGGCAATCTATCAGAAGTAAAGCGGGGAGAGAGAGTAGGAGCAAAGAGAAAATATGGTACACAAAATAAGTATACAGGCCTTTCCAAGGGTCTTGAACCCGAGGAAAAGTTTAGGTCAGGTAAGAATACCTGGGGAGAGATTAGAAGGAAGGAAAAGAAAAAAGAAAAGAAAAAAGATCGATTAGCGGAGGTCTCTAGGAGATACTCGTCACTAGATGAGCTCAGGAAGCCAGCTCTTAGTAGTTCTGAAGCAGATGAAGAATTCTCCTCTGAGGAAACAGACTGGGAGGAAGAAGCAGCCCATTACCAGCCAGCTAATTGGTCAAGAAAAAAGCCAAAAGCGGCTGGCGAAAGCCAGCGTACTGTTCAACCTCCCGGCAGTCGGTTTCAAGGTCCGCCCTATGCGGAGCCCCCGCCCTGCGTAGTGCGTCAGCAATGCGCAGAGAGATGCGCAGAGAGGCAATGCGCAGAGAGATGCGCAGAGAGGCAGTGCGCAGAGAGATGCGCAGAGAGGCAGTGCGCAGAGAGATGCGCAGAGAGGCAGTGCGCAGAGAGGCAGTGCGCAGACTCATTCATTCCCAGAGAGGAACAAAGGAAAATACAACAGGCATTTCCAGTCTTTGAAGGAGCCGAGGGTGGGCGTGTCCACGCTCCGGTAGAATACTTACAAATTAAAGAAATTGCCGAGTCGGTCCGTAAATACGGAACCAATGCTAATTTTACCTTGGTGCAGTTAGACAGGCTTGCCGGCATGGCACTAACTCCTGCCGACTGGCAAACGGTTGTAAAAGCCGCTCTCCCTAGTATGGGCAAATATATGGAATGGAGAGCGCTTTGGCACGAAGCTGCACAAGCGCAGGCCCGAGCAAACGCAGCTGCTTTGACTCCAGAGCAGAGAGATTGGACTTTTGACTTGTTAACGGGTCAGGGAGCTTATTCTGCTGATCAGACAAACTACCATTGGGGAGCTTATGCCCAGATTTCTTCCACGGCTATTAGGGCCTGGAAGGCGCTCTCCCGAGCAGGTGAAACCACTGGTCAGTTAACAAAGATAATCCAGGGACCTCAGGAATCCTTCTCAGATTTTGTGGCCAGAATGACAGAGGCAGCAGAGCGTATTTTTGGAGAGTCAGAGCAAGCTGCGCCTCTGATAGAACAGCTAATCTATGAGCAAGCCACAAAGGAGTGCCGAGCGGCCATAGCCCCAAGAAAGAACAAAGGCTTACAAGACTGGCTCAGGGTCTGTCGAGAGCTTGGGGGACCTCTCAGCAATGCAGGTTTAGCGGCTGCCATCCTTCAATCCCAAAACCGCTCCATGGGCAGAAATGATCAGAGGACATGTTTTAACTGCGGAAAGCCTGGGCATTTTAAGAAAGATTGCAGAGCTCCAGATAAACAGGGAGGGACTCTCACTCTTTGCTCTAAGTGTGGCAAGGGTTATCATAGAGCTGACCAGTGTCGCTCTGTGAGGGATATAAAGGGCAGAGTCCTTCCCCCACCTGATAGTCAATCAGCTTATGTGCCAAAAAACGGGTCATCGGGCCCTCGGTCCCAGGGCCCTCAAAGATATGGGAACCGGTTTGTCAGGACCCAGGAAGCAGTCAGAGAGGCGACCCAGGAAGACCCACAAGGGTGGACCTGCGTGCCGCCTCCGACTTCCTATTAATGCCTCAAATGAGTATTCAGCCGGTGCCAGTGGAGCCTATACCATCCTTGCCCCTGGGAACCATGGGCCTTATTCTCGGCCGGGGTTCACTCACCTTGCAGGGCTTAGTAGTCCACCCTGGAGTTATGGATTGTCAACATTCCCCTGAAATACAGGTCCTGTGCTCAAGCCCTAAAGGCGTTTTTTCTATTAGTAAAGGAGATAGGATAGCTCAGCTGCTGCTCCTCCCTGATAATACCAGGGAAAAATCTGCAGGACCTGAGATAAAGAAAATGGGCTCCTCAGGAAATGATTCTGCCTATTTGGTTGTACAAGAAAAGAAGCCCGTGACATTGTTACTCAATGTCAAAGCTGCTGTGAGTTCTTGCCAGTTCCTCATGTGGGAATTAACCCACGCGGTATTCGACCTCTACAGGTCTGGCAAATGGATGTTACACATGTTTCTTCCTTTGGAAAACTTCAATATCTCCATGTGTCCATTGACACATGTTCTGGCATCATGTTTGCTTCTCCGTTAACCGGAGAAAAAGCCTCACATGTGATTCAACATTGCCTTGAGGCATGGAGTGCTTGGGGGAAACCCAGACTCCTTAAGACTGATAATGGACCAGCTTATACGTCTCAAAAATTCCAACAGTTCTGCCGTCAGATGGACGTGACCCACCTGACTGGACTTCCATACAACCCTCAAGGACAGGGTATTGTTGAGCGTGCGCATCGCACCCTCAAAACCTATCTTATAAAACAGAAGAGGGGAACTTTTGAGGAGACTGTACCCCGAGCACCAAGAGTGTCTGTGTCTTTGGCACTCTTTACACTCAATTTTTTAAATATTGATGCTCATGGCCATACTGCGGCTGAACGTCATTGTACAGAGCCAGATAGGCCCAATGAGATGGTTAAATGGAAAAATGTCCTTGATAATAAATGGTATGGCCCGGATCCTATTTTGATAAGATCCAGGGGAGCTATCTGTGTTTTCCCACAGAATGAAGACAACCCATTTTGGATACCAGAAAGACTCACCCGAAAAATCCAGACTGACCAAGGGAATACTAATGTCCCTCGTCTTGGTGATGTCCAGGGCGTCAATAATAAAGAGAGAGCAGCGTTGGGGGATAATGTCGACATTTCCACTCCCAATGACGGTGATGTATAATGCTCAAGTATTCTCCTGCTTTTTTACCACTAACTGGGAACTGGGTTTGGCCTTGATTCAGACAGCCTTGGCTCTGTCTGGACAGGTCCAGACGACTGACACCATTAACACTTTGTCAGCCTCAGTGACTACAGTCATAGATGAACAGGCCTCAGCTAATGTCAAGATACAGAGAGGTCTCATGCTGGTTAATCAACTCATAGATCTTGTCCAGATACAACTAGATGTATTATGACAAATAACTCAGCTGGGATGTGAACAAAAGTTTCCGGGATTGTGTGTTATTTCCATTCAGTATGTTAAATTTACTAGGGCAGCTAATTTGTCAAAAAGTCTTTTTCAGTATATGTTACAGAATTGGACGGCTGAATTTGAACAGATCCCTTCGGGAATTGAGACTTCAGGTCAACTCCACGCGCTTGGACCTGTCCCTGACCAAAGGATTACCCAATTGGATCTCCTCAGCATTTTCTTTCTTTAAAAAATGGGTGGGATTAATATTATTTGGAGATACACTTTGCTGTGGATTAGTGTTGCTTCTTTGATTGGTCTGTAAGCTTAAGGCCTAAACTAGGAGAGACAAGGTGGTTATTGCCCAGGCGCTTGCAGCTCTAGAACATGGTGCTCCCCCTGATATATGGTTATCTATGCTTAGGCAATAGGTCGCTGGCCACTCAGCTCTTATATCCCATGAGGCTAGTCTCATTGCACGGGATAGAGTGAGTGTGCTTCAGCAGCCCGAGAGAGTTGCACGGCTAAGCACTGCAATGGAAAGGCTCTGCGGCATATATGAGCCTATTCTAGGGAGATACGTCATCTTTCATGAAGGTTCAGTGTCCTAGTTCCCTTCCCCCAGGAAAAACGACACGGGAGCAGGTCAGGGTTGCTCTGGGTAAAAGCCTGTGAGCCTAAGAGCTAATCCTGTACATGGCTCCTTTACCTACACACTGGGGATTTGACCTCTATCTCCACTCTCATTAGTTGGGTGGCCTATTTGCTCTTATTAAAAGGAAAGGGGGAGATGTTGGGAGCCGCCCCCACATTCGCCGTCACAAGATGGCGCTGACATCCTGTGTTCTAAGTGGTAAACAAATAATCTGCGCATGAGCCAAGGGTATTTTATGACTACTTGTACTCTACCTTTCCCGTGAACGTCAGCTCGGCCATGGGCTGCAGCCAATCAGGGAGTGATGCGTCCTAGGAAATATAACTCTCCTAAAGAGGGAAGGGGTTTCGGTTTTCATTATTGAAGGGGCTTTCGTTTTTGGGGCTGGGCGCTGGGCGCTTGCCCTCCTGGCTCCCAAAGATGTAAGCAATAAAGTTTTGCCGCAGAAGATTTTGGTTTGTTGCGTCTTTCCTGGCCGGGCGTGAGAACGCGTCTAATAACACCCATCAATCCCCGAGCAGGAGAACCCACCAATCCCCCAGCAGGAGAACCCACCAACCCCTGAGCAGGAGAACCCACCAATCCCTGAGCAGGAGAACCCACCAATCCCCGAGCAGGAGAACCCACCAATCCCTGAGCAGGAGAACCCACCAATCCCTGAGCAGGAAAACCCACCAATCCCTGAGCAGGAGAACCCACCAATCCCTGAGCAGGAGAACCCACCAATCCCTGAGCAGGAGAACCCACCAATCCGCAGCAGGAAAACCCACCAATCCCCGAGCAGGAGAACCCACCAATCCCTGAGCAGGAGAACCCACCAATCCCTGAGCAGGAGAACCCACCAATCCCTGAGCAGGAGAACCCACCAATCCCTGAGCAGGAGAACCCACCAATCCCCGAGCAGGAGAACCCACCAATCCCCGAGCAGGAGAACCCACCAATCCCCGAGCAGGAGAACCCACCAATCCCTGAGCAGGAGAACCCACCAATCCCTGAGCAGGAGAACCCACCAATCCCTGAGCAGGAGAACCCACCAATCCCCGAGCAGGAGAACCCACCAATCCCCGAGCAGGAGAACCCACCAATCCCTGAGCAGGAGAACCCACCAATCCCTGAGCAGGAGAACCCACCAATCCCTGAGCAGGAGAACCCACCAATCCCCGAGCAGGAGAACCCACCAATCCCTGAGCAGGAGAACCCACCAATCCCTGAGCAGGAGAACCCACTAACCCTTGAAGCCACCAATCCCTGAGCTCCCCAAGCTCAGGACTTGAACTTTAACTAATCCTCAATCTGGAAATCTCTGCCCTAAAAAGCCCAACCCCTAAAAAATCCTATATAAGCTCTGCCCTTTGTCCACTCCAGGGGCACCCCTGGATTTGTCCCTCTACATCCTGGACCCTTCAATAAATCTCTCTTATGAGATTTGCTGCCTTGTGTGACTCGTTCATCGGAAGAAGCCAAGAAGCACTGAAGAGAAGGAAGGAATTGAAGTGGAGCTGAAGCTCCTTAGAGCCTCCTCCCTGGGGGCTGCAGGGTCTCTGCTGAGGAGGCTTCTCAGGGCTGTGTGCGTCCTGTGCTCTCCTGTCTTAGGATGCCCTTCCACTGGGACACTGTCCCACCTAAAAGCTGTTTGGATCCTGGCCTTCTGAGTCCCGGGATACTCTTCCATTGGAGCAGAAACACTTAGAGCACCCACGTCAGGGTCAGGGGGCTTACAACCACCTGTGACTCTGGCTTCAGGAGGAGTTAAAACCTCTGGCATTCAAAGTCTTGGGCGACTGTACTCAAATGCCTACCACTCATATAAGCCAGTCCAGCAACACACCTAGACCATGGTATTCTCATTACAAGGTATTCTCACACACTGAGAAAAAGAGCATGAGCCATAGATATTTACAATATTGTGAACAAAAGAGGCTGTATGCAAAAGGAAATAGCCTACTTTAGTAATATATATATATATATATATATATATATATATATATATAAAGGGATGCCTGCTTTGCCGATCAAATTATAAGAGTTGGGGTTTTCTTGGGGAGAGGGTGCAGAAGAAGATAGGGATTTACATGCAGGGGTCCTCAAAATGGCACCCAAATGCTAGCTGTGTCAGATGTGTTAAACTGTGAATAGTCTGTGCTTTCTCACACTCCTGTGTTAAAAAAATATTCTTGAGCTTTAGTGTGTTACAAGTGGAAGACTTGAACCTCCTTTTGTTTAAGTTACTATTTAACTTGAGGACTGTTTTTCTAGAGTTTAGGAGATACTTTATTTTATTTTGTCACAGCTGGAGATGACAGCCAATGGGACAAGGCTGGCCAGTGCTCTACCACTGAGCTCCATGCCCACCTAAGAGACCCTGATTCTGTCCCCTCCCTCGCCCCTTGCTGTGCTGGTGAGCGAGGATAGGCAGCGAGAGCCTGGCCTGCAGCTTGTTCGAAAATAGACTGCTACCTCCACTTGTCATAGCACACTGCTCCTGCTTAAGCGGGGAAACAAACCAGGGGGGGAAGAGGAATTCCTTTGTTAAACTGCTAAAGAAATGGAAAATCTTAAGCCAGGAAAACTGAGCTTAGTCTTGTTAAGAGAATGCTGAATTGGATTTTTCTGTTCTTTCTGTCTTTCAGCTAAAGTTTCAAAACTGAGAAATAATTCCTCATTCTTCCTCTTTGCGGGGGGTGGGGGGGGTGGGGGGGGTGGGGGTGGGAGGTGGGGGGGGATGGGTGGGGCGAGGGTGGGGGATGGGGGGGTGGGGGGGGTGGGGGATGGGTGGGGTGTGGGGCGGGGATTCTGCTGCTGCTGCTGCTGGTGGTGTTGCTGCTGTTGGTGGTGGTATGGCTCTTTGCAAGAGGGTCTCATGTAGCCTAGGATGGCTTTAGATTTACTGTGTTTACTGGCTAGTTTTGTGTCAACTTGACACAGCTGGAGTTATCACAGAGAAAGGAGCTTCAGTCGAGGAAATGCCTCCATGAGATCCAACTGTACGGCATTTTCTCAATTAGTGATCAAGGGGGAAAGGCCCCTTGTGGGTGGGACCATCTCTGGGCTGGTGGTCTTGGGTTCTATAAGAGAGCAGGCTGAGCAAGCCAGGGGAAGCAAGCCAGTAAAGAACATCCCTCCATGGCCTCTGCATCAGCTCCTGCTTTCTGACCTGCTTGAGTTCCAGTCCTGACTTCCTTTGGTGATGAACAGCAGTGTGGAAGTGTAAGCTGAATAAACCCTTTCCTCTCCAACTTGCTTCTTGGTCATGATGTTTGTGCAGGAATAGAAACCCTGACTAAGACACTGTGTAAACAACTTGGACTCTAGATCCCTTATTCTATCTCTGCTGGGATCATAGGTGTGCGACCCCAAGACAGCAAGACCGATCCATGCTGGGCTGATTAAATAGGTAAAAACAAGTTTAAGGACTAGGACGCCCTCACCCACCCCCTGCACACCTCCAGGTATCTGAGGTCTAGAGATTATCCTGGATATTGATGGGAGACAGATTTGAGGTACTCACTGTGTGCAGGTGCCTTCCGCTACCCCTAGGGGTTATGAGGAGCTGTCAAGAGAACCCTGGACTTCAGATGACAAACAGGCTGCTGTCTTCCTAGCTGGGTGTGTACTTCCTCCTGTCTGGTTGTGGGCTGGGGCTGCAGGAATTCTTATGGATGTTGGAGTGGATTGACAGTGTCCTCAGGGTTTGAGGCTGTGTTGGAATCCTGAATATCCCCTAAATTCCTGTTAGTCAAAGGCTTGATCCCTGGGCACTATTAGGAGGTTGTGGAACCTTTGGATGCGTCTTCAAACCAGGCATGTCCTTGCAAGCGCGTTATGGAACCCTTTTTCGCTCCGTTTTGTTCTTTGGCCATGAGTATTGTCTGGTTGGTTGGTTCTAGGAATTGAACCCAGGCCTCTAAGAAAGGGCATGCCTGGTCAGTGCAGCCCCACCAGCAAGAGCCAAAAGAGGATGTTAAGAGCCTAGTGACATAAGACAAGATTTCAGTGCTACCGTGGCTAAGCTTTGGCGGGAGGTGAATAAGAAGGTCAGACTCGGTACCTGAGGATGATTTCTCAGTCTCAGAACTGGTACTCAAAGGCCAACCAAAAGGGAAGGCTACAGGGAACACTGGCGTCTGTGGAAGATGCTCTCTGTGTGGGTCCATTCAACAAACCAGTTCCACTACATTTGCTCTGCCACACTGTGCCAGCCCAGTGTGTGCCAGCTCACAGTGTGTCTACAGCCTATAAAGAGGCAGGCCCCACGCCTCAGAGGAAACCCCAAGTTACAGGGAAGCAGTTGCCAGGGCCCCCCGTCCGGGGAGAGGGGAGGCATGGAGAAGAATATCAGCCCTAAGTGTCACGACTCTGTTGCTAGGAGTCTTTGTCGCTCTCCTGCATTGTGGCTACCGCCTTCACCTGGACATGCAGAGGTGCCACCGCTCTTCCTCTGTTCACAGATGACACAAACTGGTCATTTAGGTAAGACCTGACCCAGGGCTTGGGCACAGCATACGAGATGTCTGTTGCTTCTGGATAATCACAAGCAGGTTACTTATCTCTCCTTTGGGGTCTCCATAGGCCAACCTTGCTCCATATGACCAAGGCTGTCTCTCTTCCATCCTCCAGTGTGGGGCAGATACCTAACCCCCACCCCCGACCCCTATCCCATGTCCTGGCTTCCACTGAGAACAACCCCCCCCCGGGTTTAGCACTTGGATTTAGGGTATGGATCTGACTTCTGTTTTGGATAGCCAAACCTCCCAAGGGCCCCAGCGAGATGACCAAGACCAGATAAGTGGCTTTTAATACCCGCATACTTGTGCATAGCCGGTTCCTCTTGTTGCTACATATAGCAGGGCCGGAACCTACACTGGAGTCTTCTGTGGCCCTCGCTCAGTTTGTACTCAGCACAACTACTTGGGAGGGCAATGACTGTAACCCTGGAATGACACTCTCTGCTGTACATAGGTGACAGCAGGTTTGGAGGGCCACTGGCTAATCACTGGACAGTCAGTGAGCATCTCTTTTCTTGTCTTGTTCACTAGGTTCATTTCTCTCCCTTACTTTCTTATAAGCCATAGTTAGTTCAGCTCAGTAGACAGGGCCAGGAATGACCCATTCTCTTCCCCATTAACACTCAGGGCTCTGGGCACTGGGAGAGGCTGAGGAGATAGCTGAGATATTGCTTCCTCGGTAGAGTAGCAGTGCCCTCAAACCCAGGCAGCTCACGTGCATCCAGACTGAGTCTGGAGGACCTCAAAGCCCCCTGGCACAGAGTCTCTCCCCGACCTGTCATGCCCTGAAGAGGTGAGCCAGTCCCTGGGTTCACACCAGGCCCGCTGTGTTGTTGATGTCACACGATTTGCCATCCCAGTCTGCAAGAGCAGGCACCCAGGACTTCAGCATGTCACTCTGATGGAACTGCGAGGCTGCCACCCTCACAGATGCCATCCTGCTGACAGGGTCTCTGAGTTTAGTTTGAGAAGCCTGGGATTAAGACAGGGCAGGCACTGCTAATGGGCATCATGTACCCCTGGGTGACAGTCTCTGTGTGACACACCAGACACTGACACTCTCTTCCTATCCAGCCACTCTGTGAAGAGGTGAAACTACCCTCACCCCTGCCCCTGCCTGAAACACAGGCAAGGAAGTTAATGTGGAAGTACAGGTGCTCGCTGGACCCACGTGTCAGAGGCTGTACTGCCCTGGGGCCTGTGCCTTGGCACTGGGCAGGCCATGGGAAACCTGGCCCTTTACCCTCTGGGACCTTCTGCCGGTAGGTGCTGTACTGTTGACTCTAGGGTAAGGGGTCTAATTTATAGTTCAACCTGGCAGTCTCTTGAGACTAAAAATGCCGCTAGGCATTTCTCCAGGGTGATTTAACTAACCATCAGGGTATTACAAGCAGCTGCTTGTACGATTACAGTGCAGATTCCAGGACGCGGCCCATTCCAGGGGGTTGATCAGTGCATGTTAACAAGTATCTATCTCCATATGAATCTGCTATACAACAGCTGAAGTCATTATGATGCTAAATTTAAGTTAAATATGGCAGTAGGTATCTTGGAGGATTTCTTAACTGGACTCTGTCCAGCTGTAGATAGTTAATTAGAATTTCCATTGCAGGCATAATTTTATCAAAAGGCAGTTCCCTATGTGAATTAGAACTGGAATTGTAGGACTTGCATTTTTATTTGCTAGTCTCACCTGTTTGGATGACACTTCCCTAGGAAGCCTTTCTGAACAATACCAACCCATTTGACACAGTTTTGAGACAATCTTGCTCCGTGACCCAGACTTGCCTCAAACTTTCTGCAATTCCCCTGTTTCAGGGCTGGGATTACAGGCATGCATCACCATACCCTGATAAATTTGAATTGCTTAAAATCAATTTTAATTCAATAATCAAGAATTCCAGGTACTCAAGAATTCCAGGACTCATGAAGGATGGGCTCAGCTGAGTCTCTTTGTCTGGAAGCAGAAGAGAAGGAGATGTGGGCTGAGCTGTGAAGTGGGGGGCTGCACCTTGGATGGAACACAGCATGGCTCTATAAGAGAGGAGAGGAGCTGGAGGAATTGGCTCAGTGGTCAAGAACACGGGTTGCTCTTCCAGAGGACCCAGGTTATATTCCCAGTAACCACATGGCAGCTCACAATTATATAACGTGTCTAACTCTAGAGGATCTGGAGTTCGATACATTATACATGCAGATACAGAGCACCAACGTGCACAAAATAAAAATAAATAAACTCAAGGAAAAGGAGAGAGGAAAGAGGTTCTCAGCCATGCTCCATGGATGTTGAGAAAGACAGGATCAGAGACTTCCCAGGCCACAAGCCGCAGACCTGGCACTTCAGGACTGTAACTTGTCAGCCTGCTCTATGTTGCTCTCCAGGGTGGACAACCAGCTAGCTTGGTAAGCCTGAACCATTTGAGAGAGGGAGGGCTAAGGAGGGCTGAGGAAGGTTACTGACAGAAGAGCTCACAGAAGGCAAAGGACTCCAGGCATCAACTGAGCCCTCACAACCCCAGGCACTGTGCCAAGGGCTACCTGCATAGCAGTCTACTTAATCCGTGCCTTAACACCAGGGCACGCACCAGGTGTCCTTGACTTTAACTCACAGCCTTTCTCAACGGCAACATTTTAACATGTCTCAAACTGTCATGCACCCACCAGGTGTCCTTGACTTTAACCCACAGCCTTTCCCAACAGTTACATTTTAGCATGTCTCAAACTGTCATGCACCTTACAAGCAATGGCAGTTACTTAGCAGTATTTTAAATTCCTCCTGATACATACATGGTTGACAGTATCCACACTGAATAGTGCCTTTGATTGGATGGACTGTGGTGGGAATTGCTATCATACCCATGTGTGAGACTCATAAATGGGATCCACCTAGCAGATAAAGATGCTGAAGTTAGTAACTGGCTCAAGATCACGGTATAAGTGATGATGTTCGCAGATGGAAGAACTTGGGATAAGACAAGGGAAGAGAGGTCACATGAGAGAGTTTGGAAGTTAAAAAAGGCTGTGCCCAGAGTGGCAGTGCTTGGATCTAAGGACACAGCAGCATCCCCTACAGACTACCCCAGCCTCCAGGTGCATCCACAGTAGCGCCTCCTGAAGGAAGTGCCCCTGCTGGAGTGACTGGGGAAGCCCAGTGGGTGAAGGGGGTGTTTGTGCTCAGTTTTGAAGACTGGAATTTCAAGAGTGTAGTAGCCAAACTCCAGGATTGAGAACGGCATGCCATTCCCATCAGCTGTACACAGGGTCTGGGGCACACGTAGGTTCAGCCTTCTGGTGCCTGCGTGCGGCTGTTGGAGTATGCGAATCTGTGGGGAAAAGAAAAGGAGAGTGCTGGGAGAGGCTTCTATTCACCTCGTAGCTTTGCATGAACAAATGCAACCCAGCTCTGCATTCTAGGAATGAAAAAGTCTGGAAGTCTCAAAGAAAGTCAGGAAGTCACCATTCCCAAGGCTTGGACCTTTCAGGGACTGCAGAGGGCAGGAGCTGTGGTAGCTGGTGTTTTGTTCCCTCTACAAGTGAGGCCACATGGACAAAACACTTCTCTGTATCCTCTGATTTTTCCTCCAAGAAACCCAGTGCCAATCTTTCATTGTGGTTATGAGCACAGAAGGAGGACGGGGTCTCCACAGGGGCTAGGGAGTGATAGAAGGACCTTGTGAGAAACACCTTAGGCCAGACATGGCCCCTCCATCACAGCTTAAGTGCTTCAGGGCAGATATGTGAGAAAAGTGCACTTTAAAACATTACACAGGAATCTGGGCACTGGAAACAAGCCCAGCCTGGCTTCGTCAGGGACACATCTCTTCCCTTCACTGAGCCTCAGCTTCACCTCTGGGCTCTCTGATGGTAGGAGGTCCATGTAGGGGTAAGCACCAGCTTTGTCAAGTCCCAAAGATAGGTAGAGAGATGATAGGTAGATAGATGATAGATAGATGATAGATAGATAGATAGATAGATAGATAGATGATAGGTAGATGATAGATAAGTAGATGATAGGTAGATAGATGATAGATAGATGATAGGTAGATGATAGATAGATAGATAGATAGATAGATAGATAGATAGATGATAGGTAGATAGATAGATGATGGATAGATAGATGATAGGTAGATGATAGATAGATAATAGGTAGATAGATACATAGATACATAGATAGATGATAGGTAGATGATAGATAGATGATAGGTAGATAGATACATAGATACATAGATGATAGGTAGATGATAGATGATAGGTAGATACATAGATAGATAGATGATAGATAGATGATAGATAAGTAGATGATAGGTAGATAGATGATAGGTAGATGATAGATAGATAAATAGATAGATAGATAGATAGATAGATAGATAGATAGATAGATAGATAGATAGATGATAGATAGGTAGATAGATGATGGATAGATAGATGATAGGTAGATGACAGATGATGGATAGATAGATGATAGGTAGATGACAGATAATAGGTAGATAGGTAGATAGATACATAGATACATAGATACATAGATAGATGATAGATAGATAGATAGATAGATAGATAGATAGATGATAGGTCGATGATAGGTAGATGATAGATAGATAGATAGACAGACAGACAGACAGACAGACAGACAGACAGACAGGTAGATGTTGGTGGGAAAGCTGAGACTGAGACCTTGTGTTCCATGTTAGTTGCTGCTTGTGCTTGGGCCAATTTGAAAAGCAGGGATGTCTGACTTAGGCCTCGCCTGTGAGTGCAGGGGTGGGTGTCTGTCTCACTCCAGTGTCTGGTGACTGGATACAGAGGCAGGAGCCAGCCAGCCACAGGACAAAAGTACTGCCTCCCATCATCCTAGGCAGGCTTGCCTGGCCTGCCTTTTGGGACCCGGGAGATGATGTTCTTTGTTTAATGGCAGGGAGGCTGAGGGCTGGGGAGCCTCAGGGGCCAGGGAAGCTGAGAAATGGGACTGAATTCCATGGGGCAGGTCAGTGTTTTCTCTCTGACGGTGATGAAGATGTCATGCAAGACCTTGTACATGTACACACACACAGCGAGCTCCTTACCTCTGAGCCACAGTCCAGCCTCTAGCTAGGCCAGCGCTTTTCAACATGAGAAAGGTTTTGTTAAGCTGTGAGCAAAAAGCAGTTCCCTGGAGCTCTGTGTCCTGGCATAGATTTCCTGCTGGGGCTGCTCTCAACCCCCACTCTGTGCCTCGTCTCTGGGATTAAACTCTTCTCTCCTCACCAGAAATCATTCAACAAACTGAGTTATTAAAAGCCGGGTAACTACTCCTGCCTCCGAGTAGCTCCGCTCCACAACCTCTCCTGGGGAGCCGCTGTCAAATGCAGGCCCTCTGGAGCTCGCAGGGAAGATGACTCATTTACATAGAGTCAGGCTCTATCCTGCACCCACCCCAGCTCTGTCCCTGTCTCGGTGATGACTAATCCCCTTCAAAGATGAGATCAGCACCCCTCCTGCACCCCCATCCAAGGAGCAGAACCCCAGCCTCAGCCCAAGACTTTGGGCAGAGACAGAACCTAAAACCAGACAAGGCCTTGGCTGAGGCAGAAGTGTGGCCAACAAGAACACAGGGTTAGGAGCAGCTGGCTGCAGAATTGTTCTACTGCCTGTTAAGCCCCGCTCCTTGATCACCCCACTTCAGAGAACTCTTATGGTGCTCCAGGGATGACCAGGAAGAGTCTGGCTGACCCTCAGAGAGAGAAAGAGAAGGGATGGGAGAAGGCAGCCCCTAAATACCATGGTTCTAGAAGGGAAAGAAGTCTGTTTGCTGGGGAAGATTCAACTCCCTTTAGCCAGGCCCTTATATACATCTCCATGTATAGCTTCCTCCTGCCCTCCTGTGTAGCCTCAGGCTGCCTTGGGGGCCTCTGTGTCCAGGCTGAAGAGACATGGTACTTACAGAGAGAGGGGACAGAGCCCCTAAAAGCTAGCTGCCAGGTTCTGGGGATGCCTCGGTGACCTACAGAGATGCACAGTCTTGGTCTTTTTTGATTATGGTGTTCTACATCTGCCAGCAACCCCCCACCCCTCCACAGATGGTGAATTGTTGAATTGTTCATAGTAGACAAGAAGGCACAAGGAAAATAGACCCACTGCTACATCCAGAGAAGTACCCAGGAGGGTCCACAGAGAATCCCTGTCTACCCTGCTAACCTGCTGACATGCCCCATCTAGGGGCTGGCAGACAAGTCCATCAAAGCAACTACCATATCAGCTCAGAGCCTCCCTGAGAGTCCGGCAGGGGTCAGCAAGGGTGGGATTACCATGGCTAAGCTGATGACATAGGGTGGGCTGGTTCTAAGTGCAAACTCTGCTCTCAGCCGCTGTAGCAGGAAAGCCAATGACCATGTGTGGTAGAGGAAGTAAGTGGAACCTTGGAGTGAATGAAACCTTTGGAGCCCCAGGCCTAGCACCCCATTAGTGCTTTCGGAGGTGCAATCCAGAGCCATTACACAGGCTTGGGGAAGGGCCGAGTAGGAAAGAACATAGAACACAGGGCACAGTTTGTGAACCCAAAGCCTTTCCACTGTCTTCTCGAACTCCACCCTGCCCTGCCCCCCAGCCCACAAGTAAAAGGATGAAGCTGTGGTCTTGCTTCAGTACACATACCTGACCATCCCACACCGAGGTTTGCTGTGATCAGGATGCTACCCTAGCTCTGTGGAATAAGTTTGGGGATGGGGGCTGAGGTGGTTTGAATAGGAATGGTCCCCCCCGTAGGCTTATAGATTTGGATGCTTGGTCACTAGGAGATTGGTGCTATTAGGAGGCATGGCCTCGTTGGAGTGCATGTGGCCTCACAGGAGGAAGTGTGTCCCTCAGGATGGGCTTGAGGTTTCAAATCCTCAAGCCAGGCCCAGTGTGACTCTCTCTTCCTGCTTGCTGTCTGCTGAAATGTAAAACTCCAGCACCGGATCTGCCTGCACGCCTTCAGGCTTCCTTCCATGACGATAATGGACTGAACCTCTGAACACGTATGTGAGCCAGCCCCAGTTAAATGTTTTCCTTTATGGGAGTTGCTGTGGTCATGATGTCTCTTCACAACCACAGGACATTGACAAAGATGGGGTGTGGGGGGGAACTGTCAATGACCTTGGTGAAGGTCATAGAATAACGCACTGGACAAGGCCTTCCATGGCCTTGCTCCTCCTCCTCGGCTGACCAGCCTTGTCCTCTCCCAGTGACCACAGAGATGGCCTGGGAACACTGCCACATTCTGCACACCACCTCACCTCACGTAGGTTTTCTGGAAGCACAGCTTGGCGGTGTCACCCGTGCTCTGGCTGCCTGAGCGCCGACTGTTTTCCATAACTAGCCGTGATGTGTTTCCTGCACCCTTCACCTTGCAAATCGGCTCGTCACCAGATGGCACGTTTTGAAATTTTTATTACATTATTTTTTTCTATCTATTGGGGGGGGTGGGTTACACACATATCATGGCCTGAGTGTGGAGGTCAGAAGACAAATTGTATGAGTCAATGCTCTCCTGTATGAGTCGATTCGTGTGGGTCTTGGGAATTGAACTCAGATCCTAAGACTTGGCAGCAATGTCTTTATCCTCAGAGCCACCTCGCTGGCCTACTGCGCAGCTCTTTCTGCTCCTCAGGTACTTACTCCCATGATGCCTGGGACTGTTGCGTGGTCAACCATTGTCCTGAAGTCTTGTTTAGCCCTTTGGTTTTTTTTTTCCATCCTGTCTGGCCAGCGAGGATACACAATTTCCAGGCTTCTTCCCACCCTAAGGGAATAGTTTTGACATTATTCCTGGAACTGACTCTGTCAGTTACCAGCAGATACTGTTCCAGGATCGCGGCTTCTGTGTTGGATGGAGTTGCATTCCTTTAACGAGTTTCTAAAATGTTTCTTGGGCTCTGGGCTGAACTGCTTCTATGTGCAATGTGTCTTTGATATATGAAGTTAGGGAAGGAGAACAACTGTGATCAATAACACTGACAAACTGCCAAAGGCACCAGGAAAGCCCCTGTTGAACAAACTGGCTTTGCAGGCACACTGTGACAAGGGCTCACTGCACATCATGGATGTGAGAGGGCTGATTCTGTGATCTGGGCTGGACTTTGAGGATGACGGGAGGCAGCAGGCTTTACTCTGGATTGGATGCTGCCAAGGAGTCAAGCAAGCTTATGATGGGTACCCTGATCATTCTTAGCGGGCAGATGGGAGCCACAGAGCACTGCCACTCGTTCCAAATAGCCAGACAGAGAATGCTTGGTTGCCCTTGTGGTCTGGTGGATGTTCCTCCTGTGGCCTGTGTTAGGACTTGGTTACAGGGCTTTGTTCTTTGCTCTCTCTCTGTTATGGTGGTTGAGCGAGATCCTCTGATGTGGGAGTTCTGTTGAGTCTCAGGGCAGCATAGCCCTTCTGTGAGCACCAGGCTAGCGTCTGGCTTTGGGGAGCTGCACTCGTCTATCACCAACTGGTTTTGTCCTCACTGCCCCACGGCAACATCCAGTGGGCCGCCATTCACTATGTTTGTAGCAGAGCTTCTCTCAGCGTCTGCTTTAGTTGGTGTATGTGCACGTGTGTGCACATAAGCACTCTTTTCCTCGGGGGAGCATATCTCTGGGTACTGAGAATATGATTTTCATTTTAGGTTTCTTCTGTATGCTTCCATAAATATTTCACATTTCTGGTTACAGATGGGGGTCGTTCTTGCTTTTGTCCTTTTGCAGTGTTGGGGACTGAACCTACAATCTTGCATGTGCTAGGCTATATGCCCATCTCTAGTAGAGTACTACTGGAGAGACCTAAGGTCCTGCCTGGTGACAGTGAAGGTGTTGCCTATGGAAATGACCTCAAAGGAGATGCTACTGGAAGCCAGGAAGCTCTGAGAGAAGGGAGAGGGGCTTCTTGGAGGAGGTGCCCCTGGGTCTGAGTAGATGCCCAGCAAGCAGAGAAGGCACTGAGGGTTCAGGTTTGCTGTAGGTGAGGCCTCCTAGGAGCACATATGGTACAAGAACGATGGTGCCTGAGGACCTCAGCATTGAAAGGGAGGAAGCTATGAAGGAATTGTCGCCATTTACCAAACACTTCCTAAGGGCCTGCCTGGAGTTTGCCAGGCACTGTGCCAGGACCGTGAGAGTCATCGGTGAGCCAAATGGCTCACTGCTCTGTGACACTTACTGCTAAGTTTGGAAGATGGATGGCAAACCACAAGCACTACACAGGTATGCTACCAGCGTGATGGAGCTGAGTGCTATAGAACAGACAACAGGCAGAGGGAGTGGGATGCCGAGGCAAGGGAGGAGAAGGCAGTCTCAGTGCTGAGTTGGGTGGGAGCAGCATCTGGATGACAGTGTCCCGGGGCCATCAGCTGCTCGAGCAGAGGCACTGAGGCAAAAGACCTCAGAGAGAGGAAGAGGCCCGAAGAGATCACCTGAAAATCCCCAACACACGCCCAGGTGACACAGATACCTAAGAAGATGGGAAGGCCTGGCCCTCTCATTGGCTGGAGTAAGAGAGAGAGAGAGCCAGATCCACTAATGACTTTATGGAAGGAGAATGACATCCAGGAGACCCTAAGCAGTGGAGGCACTGAACACGTTAGGTGACATGTTTTTTCTTTCAGAAATTCATTCAATTTAAAAGAATAGCCATCTCTGTGTGTGTGTGTGTGTGTGTGTGTGTGTGTGTGTGCGTGTGCATGTGTTTGAGAGTGTGTGCAACTGTGCTTATGTGTGCACACACACATGTATATGGACATATGCATGTATGGGAAGAGGAGACCCAGACAGGGCAACAGTCAGGAGGCGCTGAACGAACCAACTCAGGCCACAAATGGGAGAGAACAAACTTAGACTCTAATGGAGGTAGACTGTAAATGGAGAAACAAGTTAACATGGTGTTGTCCCAGCACTTGGGAATTGGGAGTCCAAAGCCATCCTCTGCTACGTGACACAAAACCTAATCAGAACAACCCAAATAAAACTAAAAGCTAGAATAAAGCCAAGCAACAAAAAAGCAAGACGAAAGCCTCAGAACGCTCTCAGGATTGGCAGCTGGGAACCAGCCTGCTCTAGGCATGAGAGGAGAGAGAAGGGGGCTCTGAGCACCTCCTGGG
This sequence comes from Mus musculus, assembly GCF_000001635.26. Lineage (NCBI taxonomy): Eukaryota > Metazoa > Chordata > Mammalia > Rodentia > Muridae > Mus > Mus musculus. The sequence goes on from NC_000083.6 coordinate 87,768,096, forward strand.
GATCTGAGGGCACCCACACACCCAGGAGTACCACTTTGCCCCAGAGAAGCAGAGCAATTGACTCATATACTGGGACACGGTGGCCAAACCATAGGCCCTGGAATCAGGTGTTTGGGTCCGCTCAGTTACCATGCCTCACTGGGACCTTCAGCAAGCCGTATGCTATACCTCCATTTCCTTGTCTATCAGACACAGACAGGTTGGAAGAATCAAACAAATAGTCCATGTACTTAGCAGAATACTTAGTGGGCAGTAGACATTAATAAATATGATTTATTGGCTTGTCAGTGAGGTTGGGTTCCTGCACAGGGCAAAGTGGGGAGGGCCAGGCCACACTGGACAGGTCTCTAGCTTGTCCAAGATACAATAGGTGAGAGGGTGCCATTTTTTTTTCCTAGCTCACCAATGCACTCATCTATCCCTAGCTTTCATAATGTTATAATGTACCTACTATGTGCTGGCCATGAAGTCAGACTGCTGTCCAAGGGCTGGGATGAGAGGAAGACTAGCTTCCAACTTTGGGTCCCAGGAGAGCCCAGTGATAGACAAAAAGTCCCTCTGGTGAGAATTCCAAATGCTATCTCTTTAAAAAAAAAACATATTTACTTTTATTATTTGTAAATTATATGTTTATGTGTCTCTGTGATATATGTACAAGTGGAGGTGCCTATAGAAACCAGAAGTGGGTATCAGATCCCCTAGAGCTTAAGGAAGGTGCTGGGAATCAAACTCAGGTCCTCTGCAAGAATAGGACCCTCCTCTAACCGCTGAGCCGTCTCTCCAGCCATTGCAGACACCGTCTCTGTGTTCATAGGTGTGATGGGTTAGTTTTGACTATCAACTCAACACAAGGTAGAATTATTTGGGAAAAGAGTCTCATTAGGTTGGCCCAAGGGCACGCCTGTGTCTTGATTGTGTTAATTAATGTGCGAATGCACATCCCACTGTGGGAGGTACTATTCCCTAGATTCAGGACCCTGGACTGTTGAGAGGGGTTAAGCAAAAATAAGCATGCATCACATGAATGTGGATGTAGCTAGCTGCTTCAAGTTTTTGTCTTGACTTTCCTACAGTGAACTGTATCCTGATATTGTAAGCCAAAAATAAACCCTTTTTTTAAAAAGTTGCTATTGTTAGGGTATTTTATCACATAAAACTAATACAGGTGGATAGAAAATATACTAGAAAGGAGACTGTAGGCTACAGAAATGCCTTCCCTATGGTTTAATGCTAGCTCTTCTGCCTTTATGAAGGGATAGTAGAGGCACCCACTTCAAAGCCATTTCTATCTTCTGCAAAACCAGAGGAGGAACACTGCTGTCTGTGTCCCACATTTAAGTATCCATGAGATTCCTTGTTCAGTGCCCGAAGCATTGGTTCCCGTGATGCTGGCTTGCTTTCATCCTTTTAAGGAGTCCTGTAGCTGGTCTTTCCCATCCTTTATCTTCCTCCATCTCACCCCTATCACTAGACAGGAGAGAAAGAAGGATAGAGGGGGAGAGAGAGGTAGCGATCCCTGAGTCTAATTTCTTTCCCTTTATTTCTTCTTTGAGCACGGCTACTAACAAACCACAACCAACGCCCACCCCCACCCCACAAGGGACAACCAACCACCAAACCTGCCTCTTGGGGGCTTTAGCAATTGTTCCCAGGATTCCGAACATCACACAATTGCAGAAACTGTAGTGGCAAAACCCACACCTCTGCTAGAGCATGAGGCAAATCATAGTCAGCTGCTTCCGACTGTCAGCCTGCATCCTACACTTTGGAGTCAAACAAAAGTACATTCTTATAATATTTCTGTAGAACCCAAAATTCCAAAATTGTCACTACATTTCCACCCTCCTGCTTTAAGCCTTTAATTGTGCCATGCGTACCAGGAAATTATAAACAGGGACGTTTCCAATAAAATAAGCACTTTTTGGGGTAGTGGCCAAGGTTTTCAGGAGACCTCTCCAGCTCTTTCTGCTGGAGCAGCTTTGCCTTTGATGTAGGCAAACAGAAGCAGCTGAGCAACACTGTCACCTGCTTTAAATCGCACCTCTCTCTTTAAATAGGCCATAATTTTAATTTCTCCTTAAAAATTTTCATCTATAATTCCTGAGTACACCATGAATCCCCAGGAAGTCAATCTACTCCTTTCCAAGGTCATCCCTACTGTCCCTGAGGGCATAGGACCATAAGCTCCGGTAACTATTTTATAACCCTGAGTTTTAAGGAAGGGGCAAGATGTTTATCTGTGACCACGCCCAGAGCCTGCAGAAGTTGCATTAAATCTCCAATGCCGGATGAAGCTCCATCAGGCTGCATGTTAAGATGAAAACATATTCTTATAGTATTTCTGTGTTTTTAAAATATACCAAAATTCCAAAAATTATCACTACAGAGTCCTGGACTCCTTGTTGCCCAAGACCATCCCATCCCCACAGCAGAGCAGTGTGGAGGGATTGCTGCCGTGCTGGGTTTCAAACTTGAACCTCTCACCTTTTATTATTGTTGATTATTATTATTATTATCATTTCTGAGCTTCCTTAATCATCCTCTGCCTAATTCTTTTCCTCCAATGATGGGCAGCCAGGATGCGCTCACAGGCTTCTGAGGCCCATGTCAGGCTGGACTGGACCCACTTCTTTTGCCGGGGTCCCAGCACTTTGTATGTGGCTGTATTGGTAGATAGCTCCTCTGAGATAAAAAAGGCAGCGTGTGATTCTGTGTGAGGAAGCAGTGAGGACCTGGAGACACACAAAGGGACAACCACAGGGAGGCACAGAGAACCGCAAGAGGCTTACAGAGACACCAGATCCTTGACCTCAGTGTTGGCCAATGGCACTGTGAGAAGCTGGTGCATTCCAGGAGATCTGCCTGCCCGCGATGTCACAGAGCCAAACCAGATCCACGTGGGCTGGCAGCTTGGCTGGCTGCAGGAGCCCACATGGCCAACCCTGGCCACTGTTTCCAGCAGCAGTAGAGGCAGCAGGGAGTCCAGGATGCAAAGCTTCATTCCAGAGCCTTGGTCAGGAGGCTGTGTTTATATTTATCCCACTAACTGCAGGGGGTGTTTATACCCAGAGAAATAGCCTCCCCCTGAGAGATGGGTCATCTGCTTCTGACTCTTCTGGGTTGTCACCACTGGCTCATCTCCCTCCTGCAGGTGGATGGAGACTGCTCAGACCAAGGACAGATGCCATTGCATGCAAGTCCAGTTTTTGTGCCTTTCAGGTTCATTATAAATCTCAGGAATCAATAGTCAGGATTCTTAATAAACAGATTCTCAATAAACAGGGCAACATTTTTGCTTTGAAAAAAAAAAGAAATCATTCTAGGTGCTGGCACGATGACAGCGCAGAAAAAGCGCTTGCCGCCAAATCTGAGTCCCAGAACCTTCATGGCGGAAAGAGGGAACGGACTTCTGAGACTGTCCCCTGGTCCCATGGGCCCTCTATAGCAGGCACACACACATACAATAAATAAATAAATGTAAAAAAAGAATTAGTCTAAGGCCAATAAGGTGGCGTTGCAGGTCCAGGTGCTTGCTGACAAACCTGATGACCCAAATTCAACCCCCAGGACCCAGAAAGCGAAAGGAAAGAACCAACCTCAAGCAAGTTGTCCTTTGCCCACTGCGCATGCACTGTCTTTTAAGTCCCCCACCCCCAGACACATACACAAAATAATTTAAAAAAAAATGTAAGAAACTGATACAATAAAAATGTTTAAAAATTAGTGAGGTATGACAACACATGTCCGTAATCCCAACATCCAGGAGGCTGAGGCAGGAGGACTGCTTTGGATTTGAGGCCTGCTTGGACTACAGAATGAAACCCCATCTAAAGTAATAAAGAGGGTGAGCAAGATGGCTCAGAGGGTAAAGGTGCTTGCTGCCAAATCTGATGGCCTGAGTTCAATTCCCAGCACCCACCCAGTGGAAGAGAGGGAAGGTCCTGCAATTTGTTCTCTGGCCTCCACACACAGGCTGTGTGGGGTACATCTGGGTGTGTGCACATACACAGCCACACAGGACAACGCAATAAACACCTGCCAATCGAACTTCTTTATATCTCGATAAACTGTAAAATGCCTTCAGCATTTACCACCTTCAGTTCTTCTGTTTTGACACAGTAACCCATGTATTCCAGACAGAGTTTCTCTGTATAGCCCTGGCTGTCCTGCAACTCACTCTGTAGACCAGGCTGGCCTCGAACTCAGAAATCCGCCTGCCTCTGCCTCCCAAGTGCTGGGATTAAAGGCGTGTGCCACCACTGCCTGGCAAATTTGATTTATTTATTTTTTATGTATGTGAGTACACTGTCACTCTCTTCAGACGCACCAGAAGAGAACATCAGATCTCATTACAGATGGTTGTGAGCTACCATGTGGTTGCTGGGAATTGAACTCAGGACCTTTAGAAGAACAGTCAGTGCTCTTAACCACTGAGCCATCTCTCCAACCCCCACCTACCCACCCCTACCCCAGACTGGCCTTGAACTCTTGATGTTCCTGCCTCCATCTCCTAAGGGATGAGATGACAGTCATGGGTCATAATGTCGGCCACATCCCTACTCTTTGGTTGCTTCTCTGAGGCCAACGTCTCCTAAGAGGGTTCTAGAACCCACGTCTTTTTCTGGTGTCTTGTAGCCAGGATGAGTTTTCAGAGGCCTACAGGGTTGCACACACCAGCTCACGGTGACCATACAAGTCCAGCATGGATGGCATGAGAGAGAGAACCAGTGTCAAGAGAGGGTACCCAGGCTGCTCTGCCTTTCAGCACTGCCAGTTCCTGTCAGTCACAAGTAAGAGCAGGCTGCAAAAACATGCAGGTTTCTCCACCAGCTGACGGAAAGCTGCTTTCACTTCTGAATGAATAAAGGTATGTGGCTTAGTGGGAAGAGAGCCTGCCTTTGAGCATGCACGAAGTCCTGGGTTCAATGGCCAGAACTCCATAGACTAGGTATGGTAGCACAGGCCTATCATGCCACCGCTGGAGAGCTGGAGGAACAAGACCAGGAATTCGAGGTCTTCCTTGGCTACATAGAAAGTTCAGGGTCAGCTTGGACTGCCAAAGACTCAAGTCCCCCCACAAAAGACAACAAAATACACCCACTGAGTCCATTCATAGCTTGGCATGTGACTATAATCCTTTAAAAGGAATAAATTGAGGTAGAAGTTTAAAAAAAAACTAATTATTCTTATTTTATGTGTATGAATGTTTTGCCTGCATATTATAATCTGTACACTATTTGTGTGCAATGCCCCAAGAGGCCACAAGAGGGCATCAACCCCCCACGCCCACCCCTAGATAGAAGTTACAGGTTGTTAGACACCAAATGAATCCTGGGAACTAAACCTGGGTCTCCTACTCTTAACGGCTGAGCCATCTCTCCGATGCTTGAAGCATCTATGTAAACAGCTGCTAGGGTCCTATCCCCAGGACTACCACCTACCACCATTGACTACCACTGGCCACCACTGACCACAACTGACCACCAAAGATCACCACTGACCACCACCGACCACCAAAGACCACCACTGACCACCGACCACCACCGTCCACCACCGACCACCACCGTCCACCACCAACCACCACCGACCACCACCATCCACCACTGGCTATCACTGGCCACCACTGGCCACCACTATCCACCACTATCCACCACCTGCCACCACCGACCACCACTGACCACCACTGACCACCATCATCCACCACTTGCCACCACCGACCACCACCATCCACCATTGACCACCACCTGCCACCACCGGCTACCACTGACCACCACTGTCCACCACCAGCCACCACTGACCACTACTGACCACCACTGACCACCACTGTCCACCACCAGCCACCACTGACCACTACTGACCACCACTGACCACCACCTGCCACCACCAGCCACCACCGGCCACCACTGACCACTACCATCAGCACAAGAGCAGGTGACAGCTACACTTTTTTAAACCTGAGTCATTGGCCTGTGACACTTTCCTCACTGAAGCTTGAGTGGCCTTTGCAAATTTAGATTTTAATACATTTATTTCTCACATGTACCTAAGCAGGCCATGCTGTTGCCCTGTCTTTGGATGTACAGTCCGAAGTTCAGGTGACTGTGTGAGAGGTTGGTAGGAGTCGGGTCAGAACTCCATCAGGGACCCCAGTGGGGCTGAACCTCTCTCTAGGTCTCTGGTAATGTCACTTTGGGGATCTCAGAGCAAAAATCTGAAAGTGAGGGAGTCTCTGCGAGGCTGCTGGGACTTCTGCTCTGAGGCTGGACACTGCAGAAGGTGACAGGGTATGGGCTCCAAGCATGTGCTCTGTTGGGTCTTTGTTAAACAGAGGTTGAACTATGGATAGTCACAAGACCCCGTAGCTGCCATGGTATGATCCCTTGGGAGCTGGGCACAGAGTGGGACATCCTCCACTCCTACTGTGTCTGATTCTGAGGTCTGGAAAGGGGCATTTAATATTTGCAAAGTGAAGTGTCAGCAACCTGGCTTCAGTTCTTATAGCAATCCCTGTGATTGGCAGGAGGGTAGAGGTTCTTCCGAGGAGCCAGTTCACCAACAAGGGAGCAGGGATCTCCAGATGTGGTGCAGAAGCCCCAGGCCTGCTCTACCCCACCCAATGAAAGGCCAGGGACATTCTAGAAACGCACCCCACTCTCACCTCTCCTGTGTGTGTTTGTCTATGTGTATCTGTGTTCGTGTGTGGTTGTGTGCATGCAGGTATACATACGTGCATGTATGGTGGCCAGAGGCGTCTCAGGGCAGAGCTGCACCAAAGAAGTTCTGCCTTCAGCGTCCTCTGCATCGTCTTGGCCTGGGTCACCCTCCCTCACTGAGCTGACAACCTCCTGGCACCTCAGCCACTGAGCTCTGAACAACCTAGAGATGATGTGGGAAAGCCTTTTCTCCTCAGCGCTTCCCTCCTAGGCCCGAGGATGGCTGCACCATGCCTCCAGCATTCTTATTCAGATGCACAGGCCCTGTGTACTTTCCTCCTGTCCGGGAAGCTCAGACTGCAAAGGCTATAATTTTCCGGGACTTGTTGTAGGTGCCCTTTGTTGGCAGACGTGGGCTGGGGATGAGCACTCTGTAATTTTCCAGCCTTCTAAATGGGCCCTCTGGAGCTAACACATACCATGTACCAAACATAACCCACCCTCTCTCCCACCCCCAGACAACCCAATTACTCACTCTCCTCACTAGGGTCCTCCTGGGAGGGGCCACGAGCTAGGCCTTCTGGGAGATGCATGTACTTCGGACAAACCGGGTACATCCTCTCTAAGGAATACTATGTATCTACTAAAAAGGATGTGTAAAAAAAATACATGAAAAACAAAATACCCCAATTTTTATCAAGAGGGGAAGACTCAGAGGTCAATCTCTAGAATTGTTATAGTGGTAGAAATAGGAAATATTCCGCCCTTTCTTCTATTTCCCTCCCTCCCTCCCTCCCTCCCTCCCTCCCTCCCTCCCTCCCTCCCTCCCTCCCTCCCTCCCTTCTTTCTTTTTTGGTTTTTCGAGGCAGGGTTTCTCTGTGTAGCCCTGCCTGTCCTGGAACTCACTCTGTAGACCAGGCTGGCCTTGAACTCAGAAATCCACCTGCCTCTGCTTCCCAAGTTCTGGGATTAAAAGCGTGCACCACCACTGCCCAGCCCTTTCTTCTATTTCTTTTTGGCTTCTTTAAAGGAAGGTTATTGCCTTTTTTTTTTAATGTGTGTGTCTGTGGGCATGTGTGTGCAATGAGTGGAAACCAGAGACACTCTTGGGAGTTCTCTTCTTCCACCGTGTGGGATGGGGAGAACAACCTCAGATTTCAGGGTAGGCAGTTACCCACGCCTGCCAGCTCATTCTTTTTGTTTTAGCTTATGGTTCTTGAGACAGGGTCTAACCCTGTAACCCTGTCTGGTCTGAAACCCACTCTGTAGACCAGGCTGGCCTCAGACTCACCTCCGCCTCTGCCTCCCAAGTGCTAGGATTAAAAGCATTCGCCAACCTAGAACTTGAACCCTGCAGTCTCAGCTCTAGCTGAACTCCAGGCCTGTGTTCACAGTGTTTCCTCTCGCCCTTGCCTATCCACACCACACCAGAGTGCCACTCTGCAGAGCTGGCCTCGATGGGTAGGCGTCCTTACCCTCCTCTTTGGTTTGACTTCTGCCTGAGACTACAGGGTTAGTGGTGGCTGTCTGAGATCTGGAATGGCTGGGGACATGCCAACCTTTCCCTGGGGTAAAGCCACTATCAGAAAAGGCAGGACACAGGTTCTCGTCTTTCCCTCCCTCAATCATTGGCAAGTAGCTTTATGCCTCTACATCTGTCATTCAGAGAGTACCAATTTTGTGGGGGTGGGGTGGGCCAGGCTTGGTATCAGTAACACCTGGGTTAGATGCTCGGCTCTGTTAGGAACTGGCTCCTCCATCCCAGAAAGTCATGTGATCTATCTTTAAACTTTTTATTTTAGATTTATTTTATTCTATGTGTGCTAATGTCTTGCCTGCACACCATGTGCGTGCCCAGTGCTTGCAGAGGCCAAAAGAGGGCATTGGATGCTAGAACTGGGGTTGTAGAGAGTTGTGAGCTGGCACACGGCTGAGGGGACCAAACCTGGGTCTTCTGCAAGGACCCAGCAAGTTCTAACGGTCGAGCCATCTCCATCCCACGTAACCTATCTCTCTCTCTTTTCTCTCTCTCTCAGTTTCCTTGTTTGCAGATAATGGTATACGTTGCACCCACTGCCACAGGATGAAGATGAGGGTGTAAAGAGTGATGTGTGCAGCTGCTTCATGCTGTGCAAACACCTTCAGAGGCTGACTGCTTGTGCAGATGGACAGGTACAGAACACGTCCAGAATCTCAAAGACGGAGGCTAAGAATGGAGCACAGAGGTCATAGGTTAGAACTGCTCGACTAAACTTCCATTGAACTCTTGTTTTCTTTGGGCAAATAGTTTGCTCAGGGCTGAGGCCAACAGGTAACATGTAGGAGCTCCCTTGGAAAGGAGACACCCAGCACTGTCACCCAGGTACAGAGACAGCTGTGTTACAACAAAAGGCCCTCTTCTGAGGAGTCTATCATGGGGTCCTGGACCCTGGTGGTTTAGCTTGGAGTACTGGGCCCTGGTGGTCTAGCATGGGGTACTGAACCCTGGTGGTTTAGCATGGGGTCCTGGGTCTTGGTGGTCTAACATGGGGTCCTGGGCTCGGGGGATCTAGCATGGGGTCCTGGGCCTTGTGGTCTAGCCTGGGGTCCTAGTAGTTTAGCCTGGGGTCCTGGGCCCTGGTGGTCTAGCATAGGGTCCTGGGCTCTGGTGGTCTAACATGGGATCCCGGGCCCTCATGGTCTAGCCTGGGGTCCTAGTAGTTTAGCCTGGGGTCCTGGGCCCTGGTGGTCTAGCCTGGGGTCCTGGGTCCTGGTGGTCTAACATGGGGTCCTAGTAGTTTAGCCTGGGGTCCTGGGCCCTGGTGGTTTAACATGGGGTCCTGGGCCCTCATGGTCTAGCCTGGGGTCCTAATGGTTTAGCCTGGGGTCCTGGACCCTGTTCGTCTAGCATGGAGTCCTGAGCCCTAGTAGTCTAGTAGGAGTCCTGGGTCTTGGTGGTCTAACATGGGGTCCTGGGCCCTGGAAGTTGTGTATTTACTCAGCACTACACTTACATTTCTTCTATTTCTCCTGTACACTTGAGCTCTTTGTTAGAAAACTGGACTTGCTCTTAAGGAAGGATGCTCTTACACATGCAGCTGAATTCATCCAGGGGACTCCTGAGGCTAGCATGTATCTTGCTATTAATTAATAGATTCTTGAAATATACATGTGGTAACTTCTACTGGTGCTGGGAACAGCCTCCTCAGGGGCTCTGTCTTCACAGGCAGATCCTCTGATCCTCTGAACACCTGCATTTATCTCTTCCCTGTCTCTAAGACCACGTGGAAATGCCCGATCTCAAGTTCGTATCCCAGGAGCCAGTGTGTGCAGCTCTGACTTCTTCCCTCTGATGTTCCCAAGTTTTCCCTGCTGAGCACTGTATTGAGATGACATTTGGAGCTGCCCTCTAGCCTTTGGCCCTAAGCCTGATCCAGCCTTCCCTATCTCTGTAAACAGCTGAGCTGTTTGCTGTCATTGCTTGTTTGTTTTTTAATCGTATATGAATGTTTCTCCTGCATGTATGTAAGTACGCCACATGCATGTAGAAGTGGGCTGGAGTTTGAACCCAGGGCTTTCACGCATGCTAAGTAAGCTTGGATAGATCTCCACAGCCACCCCTGTGGTTTTCTTCTTGTAGCACGTGTCACCATCCAACGCTCATGAGTTTGTTGGCCGATTGCCTATATTCTGTAACTAGAATGTCAAAGTGGGGATCTGTCTGTGTGTCCGTTGCTGTGCCCCGGGATTTAAGGCTGTACACGCAGTGGACACCCAACAAATGCTTGTTGAGTAAACAGATAAATGGAACCATGTTTTCTGGACACTGAGCTGGAACACAAGGTCTGATAAATGTGGAGAATGAAGACGGTGATCAGTGTGACACCCCCAGTCCTGCTTCCACATCACAAGATTTCCTGAGCTCTCTACTTCTAGGCACTTTAACCCTTAAAAGGCTTTGGTGCCAGCTTGAGTGCAGTCTATTGGTTTAAGGCACAGTTGTAGTGACAGGCTGCCCTGTGCTTAGGGCCAAAGGCTGGAGGGCAGCTCTGAATGTCATCTCAGTACAGTGCCTAGCAGGGAAAACATGGAAACACGGCAGGAAGCAGAGTTGGAGATGCAGCAGGCCCTGTGTTCCCTCCCCTCCCCCCTCTTAGCCCTGGATAGAATTCATCAGAGTAACCATCTTGGAGTAAGCATCTGGGGTGCCCTTCAGCCATAAACAGCCATAAAAGAGCAGTAAGGTTTTATGGAAAAACATTAAAAAGAAAGAAAGGCAGCAGGGCTTTAGCCGTGGGTAAAGGAGAGGGTAAGGACAAAGACTCCGTGAATTAAGGTCATCACTATATGCTGCTTCTGCTACAACACAGCCCAAGTGCCTTTCTCTCTGAAGGACACAGGAGGCTGCTCTGCTGAGCCCACTTTGGAGGAGAGCTCCCTCCTCTAAAGGCTTCTCTTGGTACACTGTGGAGAGTTTCAGGCCCTTAATCCCTTGTCCTCAGTCTTCATACATGGTCTTTTTTGACCCCCAAGATGTATTTTATTCTCCTGTCTGTCTGTCTGACTGCCTGTCTCTCTATCCTCTGCTCTCCCCCTCCCCCTCTCCCCCTCTCCCCCTCTCCCCCTCTCTCCCTCTTCTCTTCTCTTCTCTTCTCTTCTCTTCTCTTCTCTTCTCTCTCCCCCTCCCCCTCCCCCTCCCCTCCCCCTCCCCCTCCCCCTCCTCCCTCTCCCTCTCCCTCTCCCTCTCCCTCTCCCTCTCCCTCTCCCTCTCCCTCTCCCTCTTCTCTTCTCTTCTCTTCTCTTCTCTTCTCTTCTCTTCTCTTCTCTTCTCTTCTCTTCTCTTCTCTCTCCCCCTCCCCCTCTCCCCCTCTCCCCCTCCCCCCTTTCCTTCTCCCCCTCCCCCTCCCCCTCCCCTCCCCTCCCCTCCCCTCCCCTCCCCTCCCCTCCTCTCCTCTCCTCTCCTCTCCTCTCCTCTCCTCTCCTCTCCTCTCCTCTCCTCTCCTCTCCTCTCCTCTCCTCTTCTCTCTCTCTCTCTCTCTCTCTCTCTCTCTCTCTCTCTCCTGTGTATCTGATGGTGGGTATGTACACATGAGTACAGGTACCTCTGGTGACCGAAAGAGCCATCACTTGGAGCTGAAGTTGCAAGTTGCAGGTAGCTGTAACCTGCTCAATGTGGGTGCTGGGAATTGAAATCCTCTATGGCCACTTTCCAGAGGTCCACCAACCTCTAGCTCCTATTCCTGGATCTTTTTACCTAGTTTCCTCCTAGGCTGCTACATCGCATCCCCTCAGTCTATTTTTTGAAGGCTCTCTCTCTCTCTCTCTCTCTCTCTCTCTCTCTCTCAACTCTGGGTTAGGGCCTCCCCACAAGGTCATTGGGAAAAGGCTGTGTGTAGCTTCTACATTCCATCTGCCAAATCCCACTAAGTGTCCATTCAAACTGTAGGTACAAAACAGAACACCATGAGCCACTCAGAACTTAAAAACAATTCACAATGGCAACAGTGTTGGAGGAGTGTGGGATCACACAGTGGGCCAGAGCTAAATATACAGACCGAGTACATGCCACTCAAAGTAGGTGCTACTGTTAGAGACACAGAGCTTTTGATCAGGGGAGAGGACAGCTGGCAGTGGGTGACTGAAATGTTGGTAAACAGCTAAGACAAGTGATTTCACAATTACTTGGCTGTTTCTAGGCAGTCTAGATGCTGCTGGTTTAAGCTAACTAGATTGCCTGACTGTGTGGCAATGATACTCTTCCACAGCACTTGGGAATTTATAACGGCTCCTGCTCCAAGTCTACACATTCTGTCTGGCCCTCAGGGTCTGCCATTAAGAGAATGGCAGGTCATTATTTAACATGCTCGGGGCAGCTAGGTCCTGCCCTTGTCCTCGCTGTTTTCCAGCCTACCCACCCTGTCAGACATAGTGGAAAAAACAAAGGATCTGGGGTTGGCTTCTTGGCCACGATGTGACCTCAGCCTGATCACGTATTCAGACGAGCATAGCCCATCTTAGAGGAATTGTTAACACAAAGCCAAGGCATCAATGTTCACTGTCTTGTACTCTCTCCCACACACCATGAGAAACCAGGTCTGTGGGCACTCTCAGTTTATAGATTTGATAAAACGGGAACTGAATGTAGTAGCATAGGCTGTGATTCCAGCACTTAGGAGGAGAAGGTGGGAGGGTCAGACATTAAAGGTTCCCTTTGGTTATCTCAGTGAGTTCAAGGCTGGTCTGGGATACATGAGACCCTCTCTCAAAAGAAAAGAGACATGCAAGGAGAAGGGGGTTCACTTGTAAAGTTGAGGGGTTCAGAGAGAAGGTGAGGAGGGATAAGAGAATAAAGAGTAAGAAGGGACGATTAAAGCCCATTGCATACATACATGAAATAAACAGTGCCCACCCCCAAAAGTCCTTTTGCTGTTTACTTATTTGTCCTGCAAACTCCAGGCAGTGGAAATATGAGAGATGAGGTCCCTGCTCTCATACACAGAGATGGGCAGGGAAATGACTAGGATTTCTGAAAAGAACTCATGTGCTTAGGGCAGCCAGGAACCAAGTGCGAGGGGTCTCAGGGGCCAGGAAGGTTCCATGAGGGTGACATTTTTAGCTCCAGACAACAGAAGTTCTGCACCTGTGACTCACAGGGCAGTGTGTGCCCTGTGAGTAAGAAATAGATGTGAGTAAGATTAAGAAAGTAACTGCTAATGTCCTGAGGTCTAAGATGTTCAACATGGTTTCAGTATAGGAGCAGAAGAGGAAGCAATACCAGGCTCCTGCAGGTTATAAGGAAGAAGATAATTTTCGGGCAGTGTAAATTTATTGGAGGGTTTCAGGCGATAGCATGCATTGACCTGATCTACGGTTTTAAAGATCTTTGGTAAATTGGCTCACGGTGGCTGAGATGTAATCTCAGCACTTGGCAGGTGGATGTAGGGGAATTAGGAGTTCAAAGGTAACATTGACTACATGTGGAGTTATAGGCCAGCCTGGGCTACCCGAGCCTCCTCTCCTCTCCCTTTTAAAGATAATCGTCGGTTTTGGAAAACGGAGTGTCAAGAAGCAGAGGGGAAGCAAGAAGGTAAGATGGGTTGGGACTCTGGCAGCATTCCCGGGGAGACAGTGCAGAGGGTTGGGGGACTAAGAACTACGGTGAGGGAGACGAGAAGTGACGGTCACGGTGAGCCTTACAGGTCAAGCCGGCAAGGTTAGATAATGCATTAGACATGGAAGGTTATGAAGAAAGACTTGGGAGAGCTCTGTGGTGCTGGTGACATTTATGGAGGCGAGGACTAAGGAAGGATGAGCCGAGGCAAGAATCAATTCTGTCCTTTGGCATAGCTTTGCTTGCTGTTTTATTGTTGTTCTTGTTTGTTTTGTTTTATTATTATTTGTTGAGACAGGGTTTCTCCGTGTAGCTCTGGCTGTCTTGGAGCTTCCTCTGTGGACCAGGCTGGCCTAGAATTCACAGAGATCCACCAGCCTCTGCCTCCCCAGAGCTGAGATTAAAGGCATGTGCCGCCATGCACTGAAGTGGAAACGTAAGGGATCTTTGGAAAGTCAGTTGTGTTAGATGTTTTGCTGGAGCAAACATGGCATACAGCTGAAGGAACATTTCATTGAAGTGGACACAGGAGAGAGGATGTTCTGCTAAAGCAAACACGTGAAAGGACACGTGATGAAGGATTCTTTGTTAACAACATGCAAGTATTGGTCTGCCTTACATTTCATAGTTGAGCTGCATTTGTCAGGACTCCATAGAGAGAAACTCACTAAGAATCTTCTGGTGGTGTGCTGCAGTTTCTTACCATGTCCACGGACTCCAGTTGATTGACAGAGTGATGTCAACTGAGACAGAGTCCATAGAGTTTTGCTAAATCAGACTCGTGGTGAGGCAAAACCCGTGGCGGACACGTGATGTTTGGAGGGAATAAATAGGACTCAGTGGACAGTGAAGGAGGCTGAGCTAGGCTTGCTTACAGAACTCGCTATGCAAAGCTTTGGGCCTCTCCTCTTGCTGATCTTTGCTTCTCTGAGAGAGGCAATGCTGAGAGTCTTCTGATGATTCTCCTGCTGACTCAAGCCAAGACTGAGGCCTGGCTGTCTCTTCTAGGCAGTGCCATCTCTGCTGATTCGGGTTTGCTATCCTGACTCTACCAACCTAGACTGCTGGTGGATCAGTGAAGAGTTTTTGAGTGGATTGAGCTGCCACTGCTAACCTGTGAACTGAACTGCCAATTTCCACACAACACAGATGGGAGATGCTTTCTAAACAGGCTCACTTCCCCTGTATCCTTTCTTTCCCACTACCTCTGGAGCATGGTGGGCTAGAAGGGGGGTTAAAGCATTTAAGAACCATCATTAAAAATAAGGTTAAAAAATTAAAGTTATAGTACACGACTATTGTTTTTTAAATTAAATCTTACCATGCAGCACTGGCTAGCCTGGAACTTGCTATGTTGACCAAACTGGTTTTGAACTTCTAATCCTCCTGCCTCTCTCCCCCAAGTGCTGAGATTACAGGTGTGCACCTACCAAACCTCACTTTTTTTTTCACTTTATTGGTCATTGTAAGGGAGTGGCTAGAACCTGTTGGAATGGGATAGAGTAAAGCGCCTGCTTTAGGGGAGATAGCAAGGCGCCCAGGTCATGACGGCATCATCCAGGGTCCTCAGCACTCCCACCAGCACATGGATGCAAGGCAAACCCTTTTCTGATGCAGTTCCTCATCTTTAAACTGCAGACACGACACTGCCGTTCGTTCACACAGCACTCATCTAGGAGTTTTGTGAGGCCCTCTCTACCTGTCAGGCCCGCAGCCCAGTCTGCTGGGCAGCTCCACAGGCCGAGCCTGCTGCAACTGTCCAACCTGTCATCCACGTGTCTCAATGGCCCAGCACATCTTATATAATAGTTGCTGCCTGTGAATTTGACCATAGGGACCGAGGAGGCTGCTCCAGGCATCAGTGGACTCTCTGCAGCTGTTAGCTTCAAATTCTGCTCATTTTTAACGTGCTAGGGCACCTGGCCCGAAAGAACCATGGATCGCTTAAATACTGGAGTTTTCTTATCGCGGTCATCTTCTGCATCTTCCTTCCCTCTTTCTCTTTTAAAGGTTGGTTTGTTTTTGCTTGACAAAGGCTCTTACGTGGCTCAGGTAAAGCTCAGCCCACTGTGCAGCATAGGAAGGCTCTGAACTGATTCTCCTCTCCAGCTAGTCCTTGGGTTTGTAAGTGGGGGGTTCACATTTCACTTTTCTTTAACAAGCATGCAGGTAGCCTGGGAAATCTTAGCCATTCGTTCAACTTTACATCCATTTCAGGAATGTGTCTAGAGCCACGTGCCATGCTTGATGCGGTGGGCAGAAGAGAAGGGCCAGGGACATAGTCTTTACCCCCCGGGAACCCACCCATCATCTGTCTGAAAAGGAGACAGATGCTAACCACTACTCACTCGTGTACCCAGCAGGAAGAATGGGGATGCTGGCAAGCACATTAGATGGGTTGGGCCTGAGGTCCTACCTCTACACTGACGTGGGGAGGGGAGGGGCTGCTACATCCCCTCCAGGATTGGCTGACAGGTCACCTCTGCTTTCTGAGGAAGAAGACACCATGTGATCTAAATTCTCCAGGCCTCCAAAGTGCCGATGTGTTTTCTTCCCCCTCCTGTAGGAACTGTCTCTGCAGCGTTTCTAGCAGGGTCCGGGGTGAGCAGCCAATCAGGCTTGCAGAAGGTGCTCTGAATTCAGAGCACTTGGCAGCAAGGAAGGAGATCTCGGCCATTTGGAAGGGAGAAGGGAGAGGGCTGTGAATCAGGGTTTGCGTTGATGTCAACTGTAACTTTCCAGAAAGCTGGGACACCCAATTCCAATAAAAGCTTCCCGAGTATTTCTGGAGGCACCGTGGGGGTGCGGGACTGTGTGGGTAGGTGTGGCTTTTCTGGGTTTGTGGAATTATATATTCTTACGGATAAAAACTTCCATCAAATTTGCGAGCCAGTGTCTGTCCACGTGGGGTGTCCTGAGCTGGCGAAGGCATGGGCAGTGCCAGGGCTAGGGACACTCATGACTTCAGGACTGACAGACACAGCTGAGTCCAGGGCAAAGCTGAACTCTGAAGCACTTAGAGAAACCAGACCACAAGCAGGTATTCTCGTTCAGGACTGAACTTTTCCCACCATGCCCATTGGGGGAGAGGACAGTAGTGTGTGTGTGTGTGTGTGTGTGTGTGTGTGTGTGTGTGTGTTAGAGCTAAGGTCTTATTTTACCTGGTTTATTTTCACTCCAGCAATTTGGCATGGCCAGGCATCTTTATGTCCAAAAGCCCTTAATCAGGATCAAGACAGGACCCATCTGACTCAAAAGTCACAAAGACTGTTCTGCCAGCCAGGGGAGTCCCAGGTGACTCTGCCAGAGTACAGAGCACACTGCCAACTTTGGCGAGATTAAGTCAGGGGCCAGACAGAGGGACCAGGAACATGTTCAGTTTTACCAGCCACAGGGGTGGGATTAGGGAAGGAAGATATGGGAGTGTGAGAGTAAGGGACACAGCTTGCGGTTTCCCAGTGGCCCAAGGTTTTCATTCATTCATTCACTCATTCATTCATTCACCCATCCATCTCAGCCGTTCAACATATGTTGGCTAAGCGAGTACTTTGTGCCAAGCAACGTGTTCCAAAATGGATAAAAGATACCTTTCTTCTTTCATTATCTCTAGATAAAGAACACACTTCATGGTGGCCACTGAACACATGGATGCTGGCCTGGTCATGGTCACTTCACTAGTGTAGTGGAGACCAGCACAAGGAAGAGAAAGCTGCTGCCCTGGAGCAAAAAAGGACGGATAACAAAAGCTGTGCTAGGTTACGTGCCAGCTTCGGACGTCCCTAGTCTGCCCAGTGCAAGTTTACACTAGTGCTGGGGAGGCTGGCACAGACACGAGTGATCAGCATATGTCTGAGGCCTAGAGCAGGGGTTTCATACCAAGCACCTTGAAGAGCAAGTTCAATGGGTAGGAAATGGGTAGAAAGAGAAGAAAGAGAGGGGCCTTCTCTTGTTGGAGGGAACGGCGCGATCGATGGTCCCGTAGCTCGCTGAAGTGCCTGAGCAAGCGTGGGGGTGTGTGGGTGGATGGAAGCGTTGGAGGTGCCATGAGGAACGGTAGCCAGAAGTTAAGGCTGGAGGATAGGTAACAGTGGGGCCGGGTCTACCTTTAGGCTGTGATCTTGAGCAGACTCTCCTTGTACTAGCACCACGCTTGCCTGCTTGATGGAGGACCCAAAGAGGTGTGGGCTGTGAAGGATGGAGAGCAGGCGACCCTTGCTTCAGCGTAGCCGTGGAGGCTAACACAGCAGAGCCAGATCAGAGTTCCTAAACCGTGCTTCAGTTCGGCCTGAGACTTCTTTCCCCATCTCTCTCCTATCAGTGCACAGGCCTGAGGCTGGGCTATGGGTCTTCCAGTGTGCTAGTCTATAAGTCAGGAACACTGGACAAGACCCTGGGGAGTCAGGACCCCAAATCCCCATTCTGCCAGGACCTCCTTACATGATGATAGCCACCTTAAACCTCTCCAAGCCTGCCTCTGAAGCTACAAAATCAGGGTTATTTTTGTTTGTTTGTTTGTTTGTTTTCTGTCCAAAGGATTAGGGGAGGTGAAGGTGATACACTGGCTAGATGACACACAGCAGGAGGGGGCAGCCAAGGAGATGATGAGGCGTTGGTCACCTCAGTCCCAGAACAGGCCTTGACTGCTAGCATGGTGTCTGGAGAGAGGAGCGGCTGGAGTCATTCTCTAGCGGTCCCAACCTAGCGGCCTTGATACCGGATCTACCGAGAGGAACAGGGTAGGACCCACCTGGGCCAGATTTCTCTGTGACTCTCAGACTCACATCTTCCTCCTACGACTGAGTACTGCCAAGAGACAGACAGAGGGCAGGGCGGGGCTGCTGACAGCTCTGTGGAGGCTGGGGGCAGAGAAACACTGGGCTCAGTCACTTAGTCCTTTGCCAGATCATATACAGAATGTTAAGACACTAGATGGGGCCTGGAGATGTAACTTGGTTGGCATCGTGCATACCTAAAATCATAGAGCCCCAGAGTCGATCTCTAGCACCCTATCAAACAGGTCATAGTTGGCATATGCCTGCAGTCCCAATGCTTGGGAGATGAACTCAGGAGGATCATGAATTCAAGTCACCCTTGGCTACATAGCAAGTCCAAGGCTAGTCTAGACTGCTTAAGACCCTGTCTCCAAGAACACATGAGTGAATAAGTAAATAAATAGCACACTAGTTAGGTGGGCTTACAGGAAAAAAACATTTTAAAGGGAACCTTCTGGGCCAGGCATGATGATAGAGGCCTGTAATCACAGTACTTAGAAGGTCGAGGCAGAAGAATCAGGTCGTCCTATGTGTGGCTGGAAAGGGGCTAGAAAGCCATGCATCCACGGGAGCCAGTGCAGGGCAAGACTGAGGTTGAGACATGTCCAAACCCCCAAAATCTCTTGAAGCCAGCAGGAGTAGGACCGGTCCCTCCCTGTCCTGGGCCTATATGGTTCTGGTGCTCATAGCCTTATGACCCCCTCATGACCCCCTCCTCTGCCACCCTTGAGGTGGTCACATAGCCTGGTGTCCAGGTAACAGGTTATAAGATCATGTCCTGCACATACCTAGAATTCCTCTTCATGTAAATAAGGCGTACCCCAATGTCGCACACTCACCCTGAAAGCATCTACCCACTCCTCCAAGCTTTAAACAGCCTTTGTTCTCCCAATTCAAAGAGTTGCTCAGTGAAGCCTGTCTCCCAAGAGTCTGTTCTTATTGTGCCCACAGTGGCCTGGGACCTTTGTCACCCCCAGAGGTCCTGCATTTCCCCCTCAGGCCACCACTCTGATCAGAGAGAAGAACAATCCTCAACTGCGTAGCAAGTTCAAGGCCAGCCTAGTTACGTGGAATTCTGCCTCAAAAAACAAACCAAACCAAATCGCCACAGTAGTTATATAACAGCACAGGAGACATGCCCTGGAGACATAGGCCATTTCAGAGTGGTGGATGCCACTCTGTAGATGTGGCAGAGACCCAGAGGGACACCCCCCCCCCCTCACACACACACAAGGTGGTGAGGCAGCCCAAGGCTCTCCAACAAGGCAAAGCCAGCTCTGGCAAGCTGCTGCTGCTGCTGCTCCGGACTTACCACACACACACAAGATGTACCTCACTCTGGCAGCTGAGGCCTTGTACTGAGAGGCCACTGGGAAAGGAGAAGGTGCAGGCTAAGTGGCAGTCGAAAGCCCAGGACTGGGTGCTGGTGAGATAGCTCAGTGGGTAAGAGCACCCAACTGCTCTTCCGAAGGTCCAGAGTTCAAATCCCAGCAACCACATGGTGGCTCACAACCATCCGTAATGAGATCTGACTCCCTCTTCTGGAGTGTCTGAAGACAGCTACAATGTACTTCCATATAATAAATAAATAAATCTTTAAAAAAAAAAAAAAAAAAGAAAGCCCCGGACTGAAGGGATCATGCAGAGAAATCGAGGCTTGGCATCATGAAGAGAGCCTATGAAAGGCTGTTGGTGAAAGGGCAGTCCAGTTGCAGCAAAAGACCCCAGTGTTTTGGAGATGCCAGTGCCGTGGATGACCACCAAAACCAACAGCAGCTGTGGAGTGGAGCCAGCTGGAGCCTAGAAGACAAGCTGTGTGCTACAGAAGGCAAAGCCAGAGGCTTGACCCGCGCCCTTTGGAGGAGCTTAAAAGATGGGAGAGGATCCCAGACATTGGACATTGAGTTATTTAAACTAGGAGTTTGGTTTCACTTTGCTTTGATCACGACTGAGCCTGGTTCTTCCCTCTTGAAGTAAGGAAGTATTTAGCTTATTTTTTCATTTTTTTTTTATAGGAGCCTGCCGTTGAGAGAGGCATTAGATTTTAAAAGGCTGGATTTTTAAAAGCAGTATCTTAACGAGACCTAATTTTTAATTGTTTGAATTTGTAAAGGCTGTGAGACTTTGTAAGTTTGAAAATGCTTTAATATTGTGACGTCTTTACTAATGTGTACTGTTGGGGATGAATAAGAAAGAAGAGTCCTGTCTTCACAGTGATGAGTCTGCGTGTCAGGCTGAGAAAGGGTCAGCGATGCTACCTGGTTCTGTATCAACTTGCCGCGAGCTAGAGTCACAGGAGAGGAAAAAGCTTCCCTGAGAGCAGGCTGCAGGCAAACCCGTAGGGATTTTCCTTAACTAGCAATTGATACAGGAGAGGGCCCGGTCCACGCTGAGTCACCACCCAACTCAGTGCTGGTGGTCCTGAGTTCTATAAGAAAGGAGGGGGCTGGTGAGATGGCTCAGTGGGTAAGAGCACCCGACTGCTCTCCCGAAGGTCCGAAGTTCAAATCCCAGCAACCACATGGTGGCTCACAACCATCCATAATGAGATCTGACTCCCTCTTCTGGAGGGTCTGAAGACAGCTACAGTGTACTTACATGTAATAAATAAATAAATAAATCTTAAAAAAAAAGAAAGGAGGCCAAGCAAGCCATGGGAGCAAACCAGTAAGCAACACTTGCCGACCTTGCCTTGGTCAGGATGTTTTATCATAGCAATAGCAACAGTACATACACATGGAGGCCCGAGGCCATCAACATAT
The DNA here is from genome assembly GCF_000001635.26 of Mus musculus. Taxonomy (NCBI): domain Eukaryota; kingdom Metazoa; phylum Chordata; class Mammalia; order Rodentia; family Muridae; genus Mus; species Mus musculus. The sequence continues at coordinate 87,789,373 of NC_000083.6, forward strand.
ATTTCAAAAAAAAAAAAAAAAGAAAGAAAGAAAAAGAAAAAGAAAAAAAAAGAAAGAAAAGAAAAGAGAGAAAAAAAGAAAAGATGTGTTTGTTTACTTTTATTGTTGTGGATGTGAGTGTTTTGTCTGTACATATATCTGTGTACTGCTTATGTGCCATACCTGAAGAAGCTAGAGGGCATCAAATCCTCTGGAACCGAAGTTACAGATGGTTGTAAGCTGTCGTGTGGGTGCTGGGAACCAAACCCATGTCTTCTGCAAGAGCAACAAGTGCTCCTGACTTCTATCATCTCTATAGCCCCAATCTCTTTTTCCCTCTCCTTAAGATAATCTTTGGCAGACCTGGAACTTGACAAGAAGGCTAGACTTGACTATCTGGCCAGCAAGCCCCCAGAGTCCACCCCAGAGTCTCCAGTTCCCCAGTGCTGGGATGGTTCCTGCCCAAAGCTGCACAGCCACCGCCCCCCAACTGTGCTCCTTCCCTGATCCTTGGCTCCAAAGTGTAGCCCAGAAGTCTAGACATAGCAAAGAGGTTGTGTGAAATGCAGGCCCTGAGATCCCACTTAGACTACAAGTAGAGGCTGCAGGGTAAGAAGTCACTAGCCGATTCCTTCAGACTGTACAGTGTGAGAGACATGGGGACCTTGTCTTTCTAGTCTACCACAGCCATCCTGAAGACAAGAGAGTGTAAAACTTGAAACATTAAGGCATTAAGTTTTCCACCCCAGTCACCTCAGAATGGGTCCTCTGAGATGCAGGGGAACCAAATAGAGCCCTCCTTCAGGAAGCCCAGACTCATGTCATTAGCGACCTGTTGATGGATGAGCCAGGAGTGTGTGTAGCTTATCCAAGCCCAAGGAAGTGACAGCCAAGACAGGGTCCAACGCCTCTTTCAGTACATCCACTTGCCATGAGAGGAGGTCTAGTTGCTTCTAAGGACTGGAATTGGTAATTGGCTATGAAATGGCAGCAGTTAGGAACTTCCTAGGGCCAGAACCCTAAGCAGCCATGTGCCAGCCTGGGTGAGGACCAAGAACCTTTAGTCTCCTTTTTGCCTCTCCCCGCACCTCTCTGCACTGCCATCAGCTTCTCTCAGTCCTGTAGAGTGTGAGATGCTGTAGCTTCAGGGCCTTCTACCTCAGCTCCAGTGGGATTGGCTACTGTGAAGGTCTGATGCTTAAGCCTCCCAGGGTGCACTCCTGGGCCTCCAGACACATTTTGGTTGTGTTGGTTGATAGCCCTCCTACTGATTCCAGAACCTGGGGTCAGTGGTACTGGACAGAGGTATGGGGAAGGCCTAGGCACTCAGAGAAGACTTAGGGCTGGGACAACCCCAGGAACAGACCAATAGCCTTCGGCTGTCTCCTAGCTTCTCCTAATATGATAAGCCTACAAAGCAAGGATAGGCCTACTGTAGCCAGGAATGTGGGGGATTTGACGCCAAGCACACACTAAAGTCTGCGGCCACTGCCTGCAGATCAGGAAGTTTCACAATCTCTTTCCCTTCTTCCTCCTCACGTAGCGTTAATACTCATTCCTCTAGAAGCCTAGGTACCAGCTTGGAAGAAGCTTAGCCTACTTCAATCTTTGACTTCATGCTTTGAGCAGTGTGTACAAGAGTGGTAAGAACACTGCCCCCCCCCATAAGTCCCCCACTGCATCCCCATCCTTTCCCTTTATGAGTGGGAAATGAATCTACCTTCAGCAATGTGATGAGTCTTTTCAAAGCTTGAGTTTCCAGTGCTCTTTTGGGCTTGCTATGGAACGTTCGTCAACGTATGGACCCTGCCGGGCCTTTCGTGAGATGAGGAATACATTTAATTTAGTCCTTTCTTGACCAGTCTTGGCAGGGCTCTAGGGCTCCTCAAAGACATCAAGGGCCAAGTGTGGTATTTTATGCCTGAAATTCTCACACTTGGGAAATGAGTTCTAAGCCAGCTGAGGCCACATTACATTGCAGGACTGTGTCTTAAGGGAAGGAGTGGGGGCGGATAGCTGATGGCGTCTGAGGGGTGGTCTAATGGTTGGGGATCTCCAGTCAGCACAGCTCTGCCACAGTTTGTTCTTCTATAATGGGTTGCTGACTGGTTTGTCTTAACAGAATGTTCTTCTAAATGCTGAGGGAACATTCTAGACTATCTTCATGGTACTTCCAGCTATAGAACTTCAAGGGTGCACCTTTGCTCCATCTGATGCAACTCTGAGCCACACAAGACTAGGGCCCCTCGGAAGAGTCCTCAGCTCCAGGCAGAAGAGTTCTCCCCAGCAGCTGACAGTCCCTTCCCTAAGAGACAGGGAAGATGAGGACCAGATGTTCCTCTTGTCTCAGTCTTTGACAACCTGCAACAGCTGTCTCCATCTGCTTCTCCTTCTCTCATCCCGTGCTTCCCACAGGAAGCAGCAATGGAGGCTGAAGATGCCTAGTTCAGCAGGATTCTGGAGAAACCCAGTATATAGGTGGCCAGCATCCATGGGGGCAATTAGCGGATGGCCGAAAGGCTTTGTAGAAGCAGGAGCTCACCTTGGGAAAGAGCCAACAATTCCTCCCTCTGAGGTGGCTGGCCAGAAGCTGTGACAACAGCAGCACCGCTGACTCAGCGATTTCACTGTTGGAGACTCTCCCTGAGGAGAGGCTCTATACAGAAGGAGCTGGCCATATGCATAACGATGCTCATTGTGGCATTACTCAAAATAGCCCAGACTGGGAACCACCCAGCTAGCCTGCAGTAAGAAAACATCAACCATAGAAAACAGTATGCACCTATTCAAAGCCACGTGTGAGGCCATGAGGAGACATGGACTTGACATTGATGCTACAATCCGACATGGGAAGAGCCAGTGTTGGGGCAGTGTTATCTGGTCTCTGGCTCACTTGTCTCACTTAAATAATCACTGTTTATTGTGGCCTGGGTCATCAATGGGGTGTGAAATGGGGACGTGGGGGGGTGGCAGAGAATAGGACTGCACTTCCTTGTGCTAGCAACAGCTTCAAATCCAGTGTGTGCTTTCTCCAACATCCTTCAATTCTGTCACAGCACCACTTTCCAACAAAAACCAGCTAATGAAAGAAAGAAGTGAGAGAAGGCACTCTCCCCCACACACCCCCTCTGCGACATATATGTCACTCCTGGTGTCAAAGCCACCTCCAGCTACTTTACATACATGTTAGAAGAAATTATGAATTACCCAAATGAATTATGGTAGTGACATTTTGGTCTTCTAATGTCTTAGTTTCCTCTGCAGCAAAAAAAAAAAAAAAAAATTTTTTTAAAAACTCATGTTTTTTGCTTAAGTAGGGGGAGGAGGGTTGTGGAGTTAGGACTTGCTACTAATCTCATGGCCCAATAATTAAGTGTGCCCAATTCTGAAAGCAGCAAGCTAAATTATGCAGTGCCAAACTCGACATCTCCCATACCCACACCATATCGTCTCTGCCGGCATGATGTTAGCTTTACAGCTGAAAAGCTCTGCCAGGAAGCCCAAGAGAAGGAAGCAAAAATATTTCTGTTTCGATCAAGCTGCCATTTGAGAAAGACTTTTAAATATGTTCTTCTGTATGTGTAAATCTGACAGCAGATGCATAATTAAAGCCCTAAGGGAGAGCTTCCTTTTAATCTTTTCAAAGAAACCCAATAAAGCATCCTTTAAGACGTGAAGTGATGGATTAATATCCTTTGGACCGCTCCGAGTTTCTCCAAGCCAGAGTGCTGCTGTTAAGAACACAGTCAGCAACTCAGCAACTCGCGGAGCAAGCGCTGCTGTCCTCATTGCCAGCACATCTGATCCCAGAAGACACAGATAACAGTGCGCCAAAGGCCATGCTTGCATCTGCCATGAGTTCTGTTGCTTTGGGTATTTGTTAAATGGTGGAATGCAGATACAAACATGTTCACATTAAAATACGCTCAATTCCAACCCCCTAGGGAGCATGTCACAGAGGGTAAATGCGAGAAGTAGTAATTACCCATGACTTCAGATCTGTGTGAGCAATCAAGATGGATAATTTAGAGTATAAGGTGGACTTTTTAAACATCTTGCTTGAGCTACTCAGAGTTTTTGTACAGCCTCAGCTACTGCTGAGCAATTGTAGGCACGTTTCCCCACAAGATCTGTGCAGCACGCACACGTGTGTGTGTTTACACAGTTGCAAAGCACCCAGCTCAGGAGATGGGGCCCCTTTCAAGGGCAAACATTCCCTCTCACTACGGTGTTCCATCTGACCTTGAGTACACATGGCCAGACTGAAGGCCAGATTGAACCTTCCTTTATGCTGCCTACTGTTGAAAGGCAACTCTGTCCTTCTTGTTACCTCCCCTGAATTCCTGCTCTTGACAGCATGAGCTTTCGGACTTCACCAGGATTTTCCTTCTCGGTATCACTTGTCTCCTGTCTCTGACTTTCTGAGTTTGTGTTGGCTTTTGCCTTTCCAGCCATTTAAGGCCTGTAGCTGCTTCTGCCTCGTCTGCCTGTAACATCTGTGCAATCCTTCAAGTTTTTTCTGTACTTTCTCAGTTACTGGCCTGACCAGCAAACGAGTCCCTGCCTTAGTGTCAGATTTATACAGACGCACACACACACACACACACACACACACAAACACCACACACAAAGGGAGAGAGGAGGGAAGACAGGACAGAGACAGAAACACACAGGTAGATAGATGTACATGATTAATAATTCAGTTTCACATAAGAATATTCCCCACTGCTATGTGTATAAAATTAGTGTTCTATGAACCAACCGTACGACCTTGTATAACTCTCCTAACAGTACACCGCACAGACTTGACCAATGGTCTCTGTGTTCTGGTCATCTTTAGTGACGATGGCTAAATATGTTGCGTCTCAGCTGCCTGTATCAGAATATGCTTAAACCCCCTGGCAAGTAGAACAAAGATGGATTTTTTTTTCTCAAAATATAGCACTGGGCGGGCCTGATATACACAATACTTGGTAGTTATGGAATGAAGGGTTGTCTACACTAAAACTAGAATCCAGATAAACAACAACAAGAGAAATACTCTGTTTCACTCGGCAGGATACAAAAGTAGATCCCTGAACTCTACCTTGCTGCATGACCCACACAGACTCTGTGATGGTCACGGATCAAGGAAAGCCCAGAACATAATAGCTTTTCTCCTCAGAGGCTGAGGTGGCAGAAGAAAGATCCCTGGCTGGGCTGTGCTTCCCTGCATGTTTGCATTCATCAATGCATCAGTAATGATAACAGCTGGGCATTTAAAGGGAAATGAAAATATAGGGAGTAAAGAAATGGACACTGTAGGTCTTCACCGAAACCTTTTTGTTGTTGTTGGTGGTGGTGGTTTTGTTGTTGTTGTTTTTTTCAAGACAGGGTTTCTCTTGTCTTGTCCTGGAACTCACTCTAGAACAGGCTGGCCTCGAACTCAGAAATCCGCCTGCCTCTGCCTCCCAAGTGCTGGGATTAAAGGTGTGGGCCACTACTGCCCTTCACTGAAATCTTATCCAAATACTCTTTCCACAGAGAAGGTGGCAAGGACAGCCATGTGGTTGGCAACTCAGCAGAACTCACTTGACTGACCTAAGAGGATCAGTTTAAACCTCTACCCCCCAGTGTTGCACCAGGCAGGCAGCTGGCAGAGACTACTCATATGGCCGGTTTGGTATCCCGCAGAGGGCCAGCTCAGTATCCACAGGCTGATACTAATGTTGCCCTGCAGAGTTTGGAAGCAACATGCTAGGTCATTCGTACCACAGCCACGAGCTTTGGTATAGCCTGTTCACACTGCCTCCTACACCTAAAACCACAAATCAAGAGAGAACACGATTCCTTTCCACTTGACTAGAGAACAGCCAGTCCTGACAATAAAGACTGAGGCATGGAGCAATCTTCAAACAAGCTGACTTGATTTTGTCCGTGAAGACAAGAGTGAAGCCTGGGTTCGGAATCACAGCTTCTGAAGGGACAGCAAAGCCCATGAGAACCACAACATGAGTACAGGCCACAAGAGTAGGGTCTTGGGGTGGGGTTGGGGCTTCACACTGGCAACAGCTTCTGCTTATCTTGCCGTTCCATTGGGAAGCAAGAGATTGTCACTGGGAGAAAGATACTGTGATGTAGCCTGTTCACAGGTATCCCTGTAGGTAGAAGGGTAGCAGGGAGTGTTTACCAGAAGAGTGCATGCTAACAATGAACTATAAACACATGATGTCATCCTCTAAGATTAAGCATCCTTAGTACTTTTAAAGCACTTTAAAAAGCCACCTCTAGTTGCTATAGCAACTCGATGCAGCTCTCAAAAGGGGATTTTTTGAGAAGGGGTCATTTTATATCTTCAATCACCATAACAACATGATATATTTTTAAAGGGTATTTTTTTTTTAAAAAAAATCTAGTTTGTATAGACTTCGGACTCAGTCCATATTTGCCTTTTCTATTTAAAATAATCAGATCAAGCATGACACGGAAGAAAAATGGTGGTCAACAAGGAAGCACTTTCACAGATGAGAGAGAGAGAGAGAGAGAGAGAGAGAGAGAGAGAGAGAGAGCTCCCTCTGTGCATATCCTGAACAAAGCTGCTACCTCTGTCCAGCTACCAGGCAGCAGCAGGCAGGTGGTGGGTAGTCCGTGCCTCATGCTCTGAACTGGCACAAGGAAATGTGTTCACAAAGTTTCTCAGCTCACAGCCCAGAAAGTACAGCCCCCTTTCTCCTAAATTGCATCAGTAGAAGAGGATCTCTTGGGACGACTTGTGTGACCAGCAGGCGCTTCTCCAACCCTGAGACTCCGAAAAGGAGTAGGTGAGGCACAAGCAAGTCTTATCAAAATCTGTTTCCTCTGCATTCTGTACACCTAAATAGATGGGGGAAGTGGCTGTTTTACATGATGCCAAACTCGGGGGAAAGGAAGTGGGCGGACAGAGTGGTGGCTGGAGGAGACTTCAATCTAGCTGAAAAAAAAAAAAGCAGAGGTAGGTGTGTGTGTGTGTGTGTGTGTGTGTGTGTGTGTGTGTGTGTGAAGAGTCTGCACATTTTCCCCGGAGGTTACGAAAATGTAAGCTGTTTATATCAAAGTATAATGTAAAGGCGACTATCCCCTGGCTGTTGTTTGGCACCACTACTGGTTGGAAAAGGGGAAACAAAGACAAGAGGTCAAGAATTTGGAGAAGTTAGGGGTGTGTGAAGGGGGAAACCAAGGGGGAATGGTGTAAAACAGTTAAGCGGAAGGACTGGCTTTTGAATAACGGATTTTACTTTGAGGGGGTGGGGGAGTGTCAACAGAAGAGGAGGAAATTAAAACGCTGAGAATGGATGCAGAAATGGCTTTTATAATCATTCCTGAGGATAGTAAGGGCTGGGTTGGGTAGGAAATAGCAGCCCTTGACATACATTCTCACATACGCTCTTACAGAGGACAATACTAAGGCGCAGAGGCTGAACAAGGAGCCTTCAAAGTGTTTGGCTCTTGATTGACACACAGTCAATGAGTGTTAGCCGATTGGAAAGAGCTAGAGATGGTCCATTCGGGCAAACCCCTCGCTCCGAATGCAGGAAAGAAAAGTAGGAGGACGAGAGAGGACAGAGAGTGAGACAAAAGTAGGAAAATCAATACGGAAAGGAGGATCCCGCGGACGCCAGCCCGGTCCCCGATCCGTGGAAAGGGCAGCGAGTGACAGGCGCGCAGAGGAAAGACGCGCGGGGTGCGCCGCTCACCTATGGTCGACACCACGGTGCCCACGAAGTAGAAGGCTCCAGGGAAGTCCCAGCGCGGGCGCAGCGCGTCGGCGCGGACCCCGGCGGCCAGCGCGGCCTCGTAGTGCCGGAGGAAGGCGCGCAGCTCGGGCTCCGCCACGCCGTGCGCAGCGCTGAAGTTGCGCAGCGTGGCGCCCCAGCGCGCCCGCGCCTCCGCCTCGCCCGGGCTTTCGAGCGCAGAGAACACGGTGGCACCCGCCACCAGGTAGAGGCCGATGAGCGCCGCCAGCAGCACGAAGCGGCCGGTGTCCTCGTTGAGGTGCGAGCGGCGGCAACAGCAGCAGCAGCAGGAGGGGCGCGGCAGGCGGCGGCGGCAGCGGCGGGGCGGGGGCCGGGGGCTGCGGGAGGACATGGTCCGCAGCTCAGCCCCGGGGCTGGGGCGGCGCTCGGAGCCGAGGCCGTGACATCCCCGCCGTAGGAGCAGGAGCGTGAGGATGGTGGCCAGAGGTCAGGGGCCGCAGCGGAGCCCCCCTGCAGTCTTCCCGGAACCGGGACGGCAGGGCGATCCGCCTCCTGCCGGGCGTTCAGGCCGCGCACCGGTCGTCCGGCCCAGCGGACACCGGGGCTGGAGCGCTACTCTCCGCGCCCCGACGCCTTACAGCCTCTCGCGGCTCCTCACTTGCTGCCCTCGGGCTCCTGCCTCCGAAGCTAGGCCAGCGCCCCCGGTGGCTAGAGTCCATGGGGCTCCGGGCCGCATACTCCACTCTGGACAGGCCGCGGGCTGCGAGCAGGGTGAACCGTAGAGTCCGGACGCCTAGGATCGGAGCACGGTGGCAGGGCACAGAGGGAGTCCTCTGGAGCGTTCCATGAGGCTGCTGGGGATCGGTTTCGCCTAGGCGCAGGCTGTGCGAGCAGTCCTGTTCCTCCCCTATAATTGAGCTGGCGGCGTCGGCTTCCGAGCCTCAGAGCCCAGCCTTGTCCTCCGGGGAAGCGCTCCCTTCCTTTCCCTGCTACCGCTGAAGAGCTACCCGACACGGAGAGGCGGAGTCATCCGAGCCCGGGGCGGAGTGTTGGGGAGGGATGAGTGAGGAAGGGAGGAATGGGTGGAGAGTTGGGCTGCTGCGAAGCCTCCAGGTCGTTCTGGCCGCAACAGTGCGTCCCACCAGAGCAGGTGTCCCACTGCCGTTCTGGATGCCAGCTCGCTAAAAAACCTCGTCCTTCTTTCCCCGCGCTTGGGCTCCGAAATGTCTTCCTTTCTCAAGCCACTGGGAAACTTTGTTCAACTTGGTGCTTTGAGGTCTCAGGGACTGGGGGCCCTCGGGAGCCGAACCCGACTTTCGATTCTCGGGCTCTAGCCTGAAATTTAAGTTCCCTTTGCTCACGCTTTTGTTCCTGGGTCCAACCGCAGCTCCAGGACTCCGGCGGAGTCATCTGGGTGAAAAGATACGGTTTGGGAACCGAGGACAGGCAGCCTCTATGAGCTCCGGGCGCGGCGGGAACCAGGGCGTCTGCTCCCCCTCCCGACCGAGCGACCGGCCGGCGTCAGCACCGCGGACAGCGCATCGGTGCCGCAGCCTGCGGGTGGGAGGCTCCAGACAGTGCACCCCCCCCCCCTCCACCGTAGGCGAGGTTGCTCACCCGGCACCGGGGTGTTCCCAAGACCCTCCTTGCATTTCCTTCTATCCCCAGAGTGTCCCCTACCCTACCCCGACGCAGGTGCGGTCGCCAAAACAGCGTGTCGCCAGGGTGCGGACGCTGCGGAATAGAGACAGGAGGAGGAGTCACGCGCAGGTGGGGAACTCTGGGCCACCAGAGCAGGAGGATCACAGGCCGGGTGCTGCTGTGGCTTCTATGCTATCCCAGCTCACCAGTCCTAGGGACGAGAGCCTGGATACACCCCGGGTGCGGTGGAGGGCCAGGAGGGTAGAAGCTCGCTAGGAGGAACAGTGGTGTGCTTTGGAACACCCTAGGAAAGTGTCCTCCACCCTACCTCGGAGAGGAAAGATAGCGGATGATGCCCGCAGCCGCTGGTCCTTCTCTGCCTGGCAGAAACCAGTTTGGCTGGGGTCATAAAGTTGTGTAGTAAGGAACACCCTAGGTATAAACAGATAATCCCACCATATCCCGCTAGCTCTCCCCTCCTTTTTTATTTTTTTGGTCCCCTTCCCTTTTTCATTGGCCTCAGGGAAGATCCTGCTAGTGATATAGATAACGGGGTGGGGTGGAGTGGGGGCGGAGAGTGGTTTCTTAGACAATCCAGGTGACTGAGACCACGCTGGAAAAATCCAGAGCTGCCTCACCTGGGTCCCCTCCCCAGGCCAAGGCCAAGCTGGCTAGCTTCTACTGCAGGAAAATGCCAAGCTAAGATTTATTCAGAGAGGTGCTTGTAGTGTGGTGGACTCACTATGGACCACTCACAGAACACTTCACAGCTGTGAACCTGCGATTCTCCCACCCATGTATGGAGGCACAGGCTGGCACTGGAAGCTGTAGCATGCATGCTGAGCAGCACCCGACTCGGGATGCAGATAATGAATGACTAGGCAGGAATAACCGATGTTTGCATCTTAGAGACACTGCTCCGGAATATGGGTGGAGGGGACTGTGCTCCTCTTGGTATGCGCAGATGGAAAGAAACCCGTTCCACCATGGCCTCCAGGCTTGGATGGCAAGTGGTTTACTTGTGGTTTAAGGAAGAAAACAGCTTGTCCACTGAGAGAGCCCTGAGTGCTCTGATGCACTGTGTAGCACACGGTGGGAGCTTTATCCAATTGCCAACTATCATCATTGCAACGCGCTGTTATGGTCAACTGTTCCTGTCCCCAGCCTTTGACTCCCCTCAGCTACCTGCAGACAATGAGGATGGTCTAGCCATGGACCTCTGGGACTAGGCTCCACTTGGGTGGTCAGCTCTGAAGGAAGCCTTGAGAGTATGGTTTCAGGAGATGGCCCTGAAAGGCACTGCCAGGCCTCTCGGGGTTTTGCCCAGACTCCCAGAGTAGGGATGGGGCGCTTGACTGCCATGTCCTGTGCCTCTGGGTCCAGCTCTCAGCCAGCTGGCAGAGGGCCCACCCTCTCCTCTGACTTGTGATTGTGGCTTGATTAGCAGCAAACCCTTGGCTTCACTTTCAGCACCAAATGACAAATCTATGTATGTAATAGAAGTGATGAACCCCTGCTCCTAGATGTGGGTCCTTTAGAGAACCAGCCCCAGGATGGATGTGGTTTTTGCCCACTTAACCACTGACTGTGCCAGCTGGCGATCATCAGTGCCTTTACCTCAGCCCAGAATTGCAGCAACAGCCTCCTAAGGAGAGGACTTGCCTTGGCAAAATTTCTTCACATAGGTCCATTCCAACGGCCAGCCATTGCTGCCATTCTGCCCACAGTCTTGTCATGTGACCTCTAACCCTCACTTTCCAAAGGCTTCCCAACGCTATACAAAATTGGTGTTTAAGTCTTTGAGTTTGGGGTTCAACACCTTTAATTATTCAATTCTCAGAGTTGGGGTGTCTGTGGATGTCATCCAGCTCTGCCTGCCACCTCTAACTCTTTAAACACCCTGCTCCCACCCAGTCACAGGCTCTGCTTATGCTGTAGGCCCCTCTTCTTCAGATCTTCAAATATAGAGTCAATCTAGGTTTTCTTTTAAAATTTTGATTTGATTGTGTGTGTGTGCACACCCATGTGTGAGTGCACCCTAGTGTGTGTGTGTGTGTGTGTGTGTGTGTGTGAGAGAGAGAGAGAGAGAGAGAGAGAGAGAGAGAGAGAGAGAGAGAGAGAGAGATATGTCAGAAGACAACTATGGGAGTTGGTTTTCTCCTTCTACCATGTGGGCTATGAGGAGTGAACTCAGGTCTTCAGGTTTGGTCCTGAGTACCCTTCCTTACCCACTGAGCCACCCTGCCAACCCAAGTTTTCCTTTTCCCGCAAAGCCTTTTCTTTGTAGGAAATGTTGAAGCAATTACTTTGATGCCAGCATTTTAACCCCAATTTTCTTATGTCTGCAGCATGTACTCAGGAACTTCAGACCAGACAAATGAGCAGACAGCCTCTCTCCCATCCTCTCTCCTTCCTTCCTTCCTTCCTTCCTTCCTTCCTTCCTTCCTTCCTTCCTCCCTCCCTCCCTCCCTCCCTCCCTCCCTCCCTCCCTCCCTCTCTCTCTCTCTCTCTCTCTCTCTCTCTCTCTCTCTCTCTCTCTTGGTTTTTCGAGACAGGGTTTCTCTGTATAGCCCTGGCTGTCCTGGAACTCACTCTGTAGACCAGGCTGGGCTCGAACTCAGAAATCCGCCTGCCTCTGCCTCCTGAGCGCTGGGATTAAAGATGTGCGCGCCACCACCGCCTGGCCCTTTCTCTCTTTATAAAGGGAAAACACAATGTTATAGTGCTAGCCAGGAAATTTAGGTAAACTCAGATTCAACCTTACCTGGGATCTCGACCAACATACAGGAAGACAGCTAGTCCACACAGAATTGCCTGTCTGTTACATACAGAAACACTGACCGTCACGGCAGTAACAAGTCAGCTGACATGTGAGAAAATAAAGCATAATATGCCTGTGCAATGAAATGCTCAGCTGTAAGTGAAGCAGAGTCCTGACTTGGGCAATAGCATATAATAATCTTAAAAGAACTCTATTTGTAAGGAAAAAATACCACAAAAGAGCACACGGTGTGAATTACAGCTTTATGAAATGTCCATAAGGAGTAAATCCACCAAGAGGGAGGCAGCCCAGCCCCAAGAGGGGTCAAGGCTGAGTGGGAATGCATGACAACGGATGAATGTGAGTTTCCTATGAGGGCAGCCTCTCAGGAGGCTGACAGGCGCTGTCCAGTTGTGTATTGTAAGTCCTGGAATTGTATGCTATGACCTGTAGCTCAACAAAGCTGCTTAAGAAGCACAAGCATAATTGATTTTACCTAAAAAATAGAAATAGAACCAGGCATGGCGCCCTAGGCCTGGTGTAATCACAGCGCCGAGGAAGGGGAAGCAGGAGGATTGTGTGTTTAAGACACGCCCGAATTATTCGACAAGTTTCAGACCAGGTTGGCCACATACGCATAGTGAGAATATGTCATAAACAAATACCTGCCCAGAGGAAAACAATTTCTCTCCTTCCTTCCTTCCTTCCTTCCTTCCTTCCTTCCTTCCTTCCTTCCTTCCTTCCTTCCTTCCATTCTCTCGTTCTTAAATGACTTGGGACTCACAAAGACCTACCTGTCTCTGCCTCCTGAGTGCTGGAACTAAAGATGTGCAACCCATGACCGAGGAAAGATAGTTTATTAAAAAATAAAGTAAGTGCTGGGGGGGGGGGCTGCTGTGGCTCAGTTGGTCCATGCATGCCTAGCGAGTACATCCTGGGCTCAATCCCCAGCACCTTGAAAGCCTGGTAGATCATGTCTGTAATCCCAGAACTAGGGAGGAGAGGGAGGAGGACCAGATGTTCAATATACACAGTTTGTGGTCAGTTTGGGCTACAAGGCACTCTCTCACAAAACAACAAAAAGGTGGAAAATTTGAGACAGTTTAATTGTGGTGAGGAGAAGAGTTGATTATAAAATTCAGTTTGAAGAAAGAAAATTGTTCTAGAAAATACTTTCTTTTAAAAATTAATCTGTCTTGGTAAAGTTTTGTTCGACTTCCGAATTCCAAGGGCCTCCCTCCACCCCCCATTGATCTTCTTAGAACTGCTCAGACACTATTTTCTACCTTATTTATGAGTTATTAACTGTATCCATCTCAGTGCCGTCATCCATCTCAGACTTTGAGCTCAGAATTGTGCTTCTATTTTCTGAGCACTGTCCTTACAGGTGTGGACCACTGTGGCTAGTATAAAAGTCACTTTTTATTTTTGAGACAGGCTCTCACTGTGTAGCTGTGGCTAGCCTGGTAGCACTATGTAAAGCAGGCTGGCCTTGAACTCACAAATATCCACCGGCCTCTGCCTCTTGAGTGCTGGGATGAAAGAGGTGCAGCACCATGCCCAGCCGTGGGTCCCTCCATGTGTACTCTTTGGTTAGTGGGAGCTCTGGGGGTGGGTACTGGTTGGTTCATATTGTTCCTCCTATGGGGCTGCAAACCCCTTCAGCTCCTTGGGTACTTCCTCTAGCTCCTCCATGGGGGACCCTGTGCTCAGTCCAATGGTTGGCTGAGAGTATCCACCTCTGTATTTGTCAGGCACTGGCAGAGACACTCAGGAGACAGCTATATCAGGCTCTTGTCGGCAAGCACTTGTTGGCATCCACAATAGTGTCTGAGTTTGGTAACTGTATATGGGATGGATCCCCAAGTGGGGCAGTCTCTGGAAGGCCTTTCCTTCAGTCTCTGCTCTGAACTTTGTCTTAGTATCTCTTCCCATGGAAATTTTGTTCCCCTTTCTAAGAAGGATTGCAGTATCCACACTTTGCTCTTCATTTTCTTGAGTTTCATGTGTTTTGCAAATTGTATCTTGGGTATAAGGACCTTACTTATCAGTGAGTAGATATCATGTGGGTTCTTTTGTGATTGGGTTACCTCACTCAGGATGATGCCCTCCAGATCCATCCATTTGTCTAAGAATTTCATGAATTCATTGTTTTTAATAGCTGTGTAGTACTCCATTGTGTAAATGTACCACATTTTCTGTATCCATTCCTCTGTTGAGGGACATCTAGGTTCTTACTAGCTTCTGGCTATTATAAATAAGGCTTCTATGGATATAGTGGAGCATGTGTCCTTATTACATGTTGGAGCATCTTCTGGGTATATGCCCAGGAGTGGTATTGCTTATGTCCAATTTTCTAAGGAACACCAAACTGATTTCCAGAGTGGTTGTACCAGCTTGCAATTCCACCAGCAATGGAGGAGTGTTCATCTTTCTCCACATCCTTGCCAGCATCTGCTGTCACCTGAGTTTTTGATCATAGCCATTCTGACTGGTGTGAGGTGGAATCTCAGGGTTGTTTTGATTTGCATTTCCCTGATGACTAAGGATGATGAACATTTCTTTAGGTGCTTCTCGGCCATTTGGAATTCCTCAGTTGAGAATTCTTTGTTTAGCTCTGTACCCCATTTTTAATAGAGTTATTTGGTTCTCTGGAGTCTAACTTCTTGAGTTCTTTGTATATATTGGATATTAGCCCTCTATTGGATTTAGGGTTGGTAAAGATGTTTTCCCAACTGTTGGTTGCCATTTTGTCCTATTGACAGTGTCCTTTGCCTTACAGAAGCTTTGCAATTTTATGAGGTACCATTTGTCAATTCTTGATCTTAGAGCATAAGCTATTGCTGTTCTGTTCAGGAAATTTTCCCTGTGCCCATGTCCTCAAGGCTCTTCCCTCACTTTCTTTTCTACTAATTTCAGTGTATCTGGTTTTATGTGGAGGTCCTTGATCCACTTGGACTTGCACTTTGTACAGGGAGATAAAAATGGATCGATTTGCATTCTTCTACATGCTAACCATCAGTTAAACCAGCACCATTTGTTGAAAATGCTGTCTTTTTTCCACTGGATGGTTTTAACTCCTTTGTCAAGGATCAAGTGACCACAGGGTTCTTTTCTGGATCTTCAATTCTATTCCATTGATCTACCTGCCTGTCACTGTACCAATACCATGCAGTTTTGTTGTTTTGTTTTGTTTTGTTGTTGGGTTTTTTTTTTTTTTTGATTTTGGGTTTTGGTTTTGTTTTTGTTTTTTTAACCACTATTGCTCTGTAGTACAGCTTGAGGTCAGGGATGGTGATTTCACCAGAAGTTCTTTTATTGTTGAGAAGAGTTTTCGCTATCCTGGCTTTTTTATTATTCCACATGAATTAGCAAATTGCTCTTTCTAACTCTATGAAGAATTGAGTTGGAATTTTGGTAGGAATTGCATTAAATCTGTAGATTGCTTTTGGCAAGATGGCCATTTTTTACTATATTAATCCTTCCAATCCATGAGCCTGGGAGATCTTTCCATCTTCTGAGATCGTCTTCCATTTCTTTCTTCAGAGACTTGAAGTTCTCATCATTAAGATCTTTCACTTACTTGGTTAGAGTCACACCAAGGTATTTTATGTTATTTGTGACTATTGTGAAAGGGGTTGTTTCCTGAATTTCTTTCGTTTGAGTTGAAACTGATTAGTTTGAGTTAATTTTATATCCAGCCACTTTGCTGAAATTGTTTATAAAGTTTAGGAGTTCTCTGGTAGAATTTTTGGGGTCACTTAAATACACTATCATATCATCTGCAAATAGTGATATTTTGACTTCTTCCTTTCTAATTTGTGTCCTTTTGACCTCCTTTTGTTGTCTAATTTCTCTGGCTAGGACTTCAAGGACTATATTGAATAGGTAGGGAGAGAGTGGGCATCCTTGTCTAGTCCCTGATTTTAGTGCGATTGTTTCAAGTTTCTCTCCATTTAGTTTGATGTTGGCTACTAGTTTGCTGTATATTGCTTTTACTATGTTTAGGTATGGGCCTTGAATTCCTGATCTTTTTAAGACTTTTATATTGAAAGGGTGTTGGATTTTGTCAAATGATTTCTCAGCATCTAATGAAATGATCATGTGTTTTTTAAATTTGAGTTTGTTTATATGGTGGATTATGTTGATGGATTTCTGTATATTGAACCATCCCTGCATCCCTGGGATAAAGCCTACTTGACCATGATGGATGATCATTTTGATGTCTTCTGGGATTTGGTTTATGATAATTTTATTGAGTATTTTTGCATGAGTATACATAAGGGAGACTGATCTGAAGTTCTCTTTCTTTGTTGGGTTTTTGTGTGGTTTAAGTATCAGAGCAATTGTGGCTGCATAGAACGAATTGAATAGTGTTTCTTCTGTTTCTATTTTGTGGAATAGTTTGAACAGTATTGGTATTAAGTCTTTTTTGAAGGTCTGATAGAATTCTACACTAAGCCCATCCGGACTTGAGCTTTTTTTGATTGGGAGCCTTTTAATGACTGCTTCTATTTCTTTGGGGGTTATGGGACAGTTTAGCTGGTTTATCTGATCTTCATTTAACTTTGGTACCTGATATCTGTCTAAGAAATTGTCCATTTTATCCAGATTTTCCAGTTTTGCTGAGTATAGGCTTTTGTAGTAGGATCTGATGATTTTTTTCCCCTCAGTTTCTGTTGTTATGTCTCCCTTTTCATTTCTGATCTTGTTGATTTGGGTACTGTCTCTGTGCCCTCTGGTTAGTCTGGGTAAGGGTTTATCTATCTTGTTGATTTAACTCAAAGAACCAGCTCCTACTTTGGGTTGATTCTTTGTATAGTTTTTTGTTTGTTTGTTTGTTTGTTTCTACTTGGTTGATTTCAGCCACTCCTCTTGGGTGTATTTGCTTCTTTTTGTTCTAGAGCTTTCAGATGTGATGTCAAGCTGCTAGTGTGTGCTCTCTCCAGTTTCTTTTTGGAGGCATTCAGAGCGATGAGTTTTCCTCTCAGCACTGCTTTTATTGTGTCCCAGAAGTTTGGGTATGTTGTGTTTTCATTTTCATTAAATTCTAAAACGTCTTTAATTTTTTCTTCATTTCTTCCTAGACCAAGTTATCATTGAGTAGAGTGTTGTTCAGCTTCCACATGTGTGTGGGCTTTCTATTGTTTTTGTTGTTATTTACGACAAGCCTTAGACCCTGATGATCTGATAAGATGCACAGGATTATCTCAATCTTCTTTTCTCTGTTGAGGCCTGTTTTGTAACCAATTATCTGGTGAATTTTGGAGAAGGTACTGTGAGGTGCTGAAAAGAAGGTATAATCTTTCATTTTAGGATAAAATATTCTATAGATATCTGTTAAATCCATTTGGTTGATAACTTCTGTTAGTTTCACCGTGTCTCTGTTTAGTTTCTGTTTCCATGATCTGTCTATTGATGAGAGTGGGGTGATGAAGTCTCCCACTATTATCGTGTATGTTGCTTTGTGTGCTTTGAGCTTTAGTAAAGTTTCTTTAGTGAATGTGGATACCCTTGCTTTAGGAGCATTGATGTTCAGAATTGAGAGTTCATCTTCATAAATTTTACCTTTGGTGAGTATGAAATGTCCCTCCTTATCTTTTTTGATAACTTTAGGTGGGAAGTCGATCTTATTCAATATTAGAATGGCTAGTCCAGCTTGTTTCTTGGGACCGTTTTCTTGGAAAATTATTTTCCAGCCTTTTACTCTGAGGTAGTGTCTGTCTATGTCACTGAGGTGGGTTTCCTGTATGCAGCAAAATGTTGGGTCCTATTTACATATCCAGTCTGTTAGTCTATGTCTTTTATTGAGCAATTGAGTCCATTGATATTAAGAGATATTAAGGAATAGTGATTGTTGTTTCTTTTTTGTTGTTGTTGTTAGAGTTGGGATTCTGTTCATGTGGCTATCTTCTTTTTAGTTTGTTAAAAGAAGATTATTTTCTTGCTTTTTCTAGGGTGTAGTTTCCCTCCTTGTGTTGGAGTTTTTCCCTTTATCATCTTTTGAAGGACTGGATTAATGGAAAGATATTGTGTAAATTTGGTTTTGTCATGGAATACTTTGGTTTCTCCATCTGTGGTAATTGAGAGTTTTGCTAGGTATAGTAGCCTGGGCTGGCATTTGTGCTCTCTTAGGGTCTGTATGACATCTACCCAGGATCTTCTGGCTTTCATAGTCTCTGACAAGAAGTCTGGTGTAATTCTAATAGGCCTGCCTTTATATGTTACTTAACCTTTTTCCCTTACTGCTTTTAATATTCTTTCTTTGCTTTATGCATTTGTTGTTCTGATTATTGTGTGATGGGAGGAATTTCTTTTCTGGCCCAATCTATTTAGAGTTCTGTAGGCTTCTTGTATGTTCATGGGCATCTCTTTCTTTAGGTTGGGAAAGTTTTCTTCTATAATTTTGTTGAAGATATTTATTGGCCCTTTAAGTTGGGAATCTTCACTCTCTTCTATAGCCATTCTCCTTAGATTTGGTCTTCTCATTGTGTCCTGGATTTCCTGGATGTTTTGGGTTAGGACCTCATTGCATTTTGCAGTTTCTTTCACTGTTGTGTCAATGTTTTCTGTGGTGTCTTCTTCACCTGAGATTCTCTCTTCTATCTCTTGTATTCTGATGGTGATGCTTGCATCTATGACTTCTGATTTCTTTCCTAGGTTTTCTATCTCCAGAGTTGTCTCTCTTTGTGATTTCTTTATTGTTTCTACTTCCATTTTTAGATCCTGGATGGTTTTGTTCAATTCCTTCACCTGTTTGGTTGTGTTTTCCTGTAATTCTTTAAGGGATTTTTGTGTTTCCTCTTTAAGGGCTTTTACCAGTTTAGCTGTGTTCTCCTGTATTTCTTTAAGGGAGTTATTTATGTCCTTCTTAAAGTCTTCAATCAGCATCATGAGATGTGGTTTTAAATCCAAATCTGCTTTTCTGGTGTGTTGAGGTATCCAGGACTTGCTGTCGTGGGAGAACTGGGTTCTGATGATCACGTAGCCTTGATTTCTATTGGTAAGGTTCTTGCCCTTGCCTTTCACCATCTGGTTATCTCTGGTGTTGGTTGGTCTTGCTGTCTCTGGTTGGAGTTTGTCTGTCCTGTGGGCCTGTAAGCCTGTGTCAGTACTCCTGGGAGACCAGCTATCTTCTGGCAGGACCAGTGCATAGCAGGCTGTGAAACAGCCTTTGCTCCAGGGTGCAGATGGTGACCAGAAGGATCTTGTCCCAGCTGATCCACTGTTCCTGTGCCCTGTGCGTTCCTGGCCAGCCCTGCATTGCATAGTTATTGGAGAGAAAGTGGCTCTCTCACCTCAGGGCCCAAGAGTGAGAATACTCCTGGGAAACCAGCTCTCTCCTGGTGGGACCTGTGCACAGAAGTCTGTGGAACAGCCTTAGCTCCTGGGTGCAGATTGCGACCGGAAGGCACATGTGTATGTTTTCATTATCCATTCATGTCTTGATGGACAAGGTTGATCCAATTCTCCACTATATTGAATAAAGCAGCAATAAACATGAATATACAAATACCTCTCCCGGGGATGGAGTTCTATGAGTATATGGCCAGGAATGAAATAGGTGGGTCATATGATAATTTAATTTCTCAATTTTTTGAGAACCCTACGAAGAAGTGGCTATATTGACTTGTTCTACAAGCACCACTGAGTAAGATTCCTTTGTCTCCAGATCCTCTCCGACATTGTTATCATATTTGCTGACACCAGCCTTCCGACTGGAGCTAGGCAGGCTCTCAAAGCAATTTGAATTTGAATTTCCCTGGTGGCTGGAGATATCAAACACTTTTAGAATAGTTATGGAATGGTCAGTTGTGTTCCTGTCTGTAGCAGCGCCCAATTAAATACTTAAATTGATCTTGGTGGCAGCAGCACATTCCTCACGACCAGTCCCAACGTTCTGGGTTCCTGAATGAAGGACACTCACATTACTCAGTCTTTATGTTTTTATATGCCTTAAATAGCTCAATGGTTGGGCCACTTCCTAACCTGCACGTGGCCAATCCACCTCCCTGTGGCTAATCCACCTCCCTCTGATATTCCCAAGTTATTACTTACTAAAATCTATATTCTGCCTTTGCTGCTCTGGACCCAGTTGGGCATCACTTTTGGGGCCCAACCTTCCTCAGCTCCTACATGGTGGGGATGTTTTCTGTCCTCCACCTTCTCCTGGCAAGATGGATCTCCTTCTTCCTCCTTCCTCTCTGTAGCCTGGGAATCCCAAAAGTCCTGCCTTTGTCTGCCCTGCCTAACCATTGGCTGCCTACAACTCTATTTACCTATCAAAACCAACTGGGGGCAGAGTCCCTCAGTGTCTTGAATGTGGACGCGTGGATTCTTGTGCAAATTTGGGGACCCAAATTAACATAATGCAAGCAGCCTTAGACCAAACCCACTAGCTCTGTCTATTCAAGTCATTTTTCCTTGTTTTTGACTGGCAGCTTCATTCCCCTCATATTTAGTCTTTGCAGTTCTTTGTGAGTTCTGGACACCAGCCCCTTGTTTTCTGAAGTGTAATTAGTAAGGGCTTCTCCTGTTCTGTGGGTTGCTTTTAAAACCACCGACTGCATTCTTTGCTGTATAGACTCTCTTTGCTTTCATGTATCCGTCTGTTGAAACTGGGGTTCAACTGTAAAGGTCTTGACTACCTCAATATCTTAAAAGACATTCTCTAAGTCAGGCAGTGGTGGGGCACGCCTTTAATCCCAGCATTTAGGAGGCAGTGGCTGGCTGAACTGAGTTCAGGTCCAGCCTGATCTACAGAGTGAGTTCTAGGACAGCCAGGGCTACACAGAGAAACCCTGTCTCAAAAACAAAACAAAACATAACAAAACAAAGCCCCTAAATAAATAAATAAATAAATAAATAAATAAATAAATAAATAAATAAAATAACGTATTCCCTGTATTCTAAAAGTTTTGTTTCAGATTTTAAATTAAGGTTTTGCTCCATTTTGATTTGATTTTTGTGAAAGGTGAAAGATAATCTAATTTTATCATTCTGCAGAAGAACTGTAGCTTTGCCAGCACAGTTTGTTGAACAAAGAAAAATGTACCATTTTCCAAAGTATGCTTTTGCTTCTTCTGTCAAACATTAACCAGACATAGCCTGTCATTGAACTTCTGAGTTTCTGTAAGGTTAGTCTTCCTATGTTTATGCTGGTCCTAGGGCCTCTGTGCTGCTGTAGCGCCACTGTATGATACAAGCTCTGTACTGTAATCCCTGCCTCGCTCTCCCTCCTTAGGATCACTCTGAATATTTGTAGCCATTTGTGGTTCTGTTTAAATACTCCCCTCCCCTTCAAACCTGTAAAATATGACATGGGAATTTGGTGAGTATTTCATTAATTCTGTATATTAATTTTGGCAGTATAGACATTTTCACAATACTGATTCTACATATACAGGAACAGGGAATATTTGTCATCTTTTAATATCCTCTGTGGTTTTCTTTTTTAACATCTTTCATTGTGAAGTCCTTCCACTTCTTTGGCTAGATATATTCCCAAGTACTCAATTTTGGGGAGTTATTTAAAATGGAATATTGTTTCTAATCTCTTTATCAGAGAGTAAGCTATTAATATAAATGAAGGCTACTGTTTTTTTTCCCTTTAATATTGATTTTTTTTCTTCCACAACTACCTGTGTTTATTAGGTTCAAGAGTTTTCTAGAAGACTTAACAGGGTCTTTTAAATAAGGAATCCTGGTGTCTGGAAACAGGGTGAGTTTGACTTCATCCCTTCCTGTCCTCCCTTCATGTCTTTCTCTTGCCTAATTGCTGTAGCTAAGATTTTGAGCATTATATTGAATAAGAAAGGGAAGGGTGGACACTTCTCAGTCCCAATTTTAGAGGAAAAGCTCTTCATTTGCCTCTATTTAATATATTGTTGGGTGTTGTTTTGTTGCATAAAGACTATTATTTTGAGTTTATTATTTAAAGTCGTGGTGAACTTTGTCAGAACCTTTTTTCAATGTCAATTGAAATAATTACACTTTGTCCTTGAGTTTGTTTATATGGTGTGTTATATTTATTGATTTATATTGAATCAACCTTGACTTCCTGGGATGAAGCCCATGGGGTCATAATGTATACTTTCCTTAATGTGTTTTGGAGTTTTGTCTGTAAGTATTTTGTTAAAAATTTTTCTATCTATGTTCACCAAATAAATTACTTTGTGGTTGTTTTGGTTTGGTTTTTGTCGTTACTTGGTTTTGGCACCAAGATGATACTGGCTGCATAGAATCGATTTCTTCATTTTCTATTTTGTGGAACAAGTTTAGAAGAATTGGTGTGGCAGGAATGGCACACATTAGGAAAGGATATAAGGCTAGTTGTTTGCCTAGATCTAATTCTGTCATGGATTTTTTTTTTTTTTTTGATATGTGCACCAGATATACCGAAAGTGTAAAACCTAATGAGGGGCTTCATTCGTTCTCTTGCTGATGCCAATGGTAACTACGTTTGCATCCATTAAGTTCTGCAGACTTTGGGTATGGTTGATTTGGGTGTGTGATGTTTGATTTGAAAGGGATTTTTTTTTTTAAATAATAAAGCTTATTTTTAAAAGCTGAAGGAAGTTGGTTGTTTCTATCCTATGAAAGGTTGCTTGAGCTTCTTTCTTGGTTGTTTACAGGCAGCCGCTGTCTTCCCTACATCGTCTTGAAACTAGGGGTTTGTTTCCTTCAGTGACTTGGCAAATGTTTCTTCAGGTCGATGTCACAGCATATAAAGGAGGAAACCAATGAGCAGAAGACAGATGTGCTCGAGGGACAGCATCACTTTTATAATGAGTCCCAGTAACAGCCTCGCTGGCCGATCTCATGATGACGTCAGTTCACGTAGCGACTCACTGAGATCCAGAGAGGTTCTCTTTCTCTTCTAGAGTGAGAATCAACAACCTCCTATTGGTGGACTTGGGCTTGATGAAGCTAATTTAGGTCAGATTTTCAGTGTCTCTGCATGCATTACCACAGAGTGAGGTTTCAGCTACACCTGCAGAGAGCAAGCCAGATGAATGAGAACACAGCATGGAGTCAGGGGCTCTGGTCCTAAAACTGTGCTGACAGCTTTGGTTTCCCAATATGTCTGTGTGATGAATGCATGTCACCATGATATCTGTGGATAAATGGAGCCACCAACCACTCCCTGCTGACGAGAATCCTAGGGTGAAAAGAGCCTTAAAGGCCACTGAGGACCAGTTTATCTCAATCTTCAATCCAGAAAGCTGATGGGTCTCCATCTAAACAAGTCCAGAGGAGTAACAGTATCCATTGAGAAATGATTTTTAAATGCTTGCTTCAACATGTTGTTATTTAAAACCTCATCAACAGTTTTTGTTTTGTAGGTAAGGACACAAGGCTATATTGATTTTGTCTCGAATGGATTTGACATTACTTTTAAAGACTATGCAAGCTAGACATATAGCTTAGTTGTTGACACTCGCCTGACTTGTGCAAGGCCCTGGGTTTAATCCCCGGGGTTGAAAACAGGAGGAGGGGGAGGGGGAAGAAAGGGAGGAGGAAGAGGAAGAGGAAGAGAAGAAGAAGAAGAAGAAGAAGAAGAAGAAGAAGAAGAAGAAGAAGAAGAAGAAGAAGGAGAAGAAGGAGAAGAAGGAGAAGAAGGAGAAGAAGGAGAAGAAGGAGAAGAAGGAGAAGAAGGAGAAGAAGGAGAAGAAGGAGAAGAAGGAGAAGAAGGAGAAGAAGGAGAAGAAGGAGAAGAAGGAGAAGAAGGAGAAGAAGGAGAAGAAGGAGAAGAAGGAGAAGAAGGAGAAGAAGGAGAAGAAGGAGAAGAAGGAGAAGAAGGAGAAGAAGGAGAAGAAGGAGAAGAAGGAGAAGGAGAAGGAGAAGGAGAAGGAGAAGGAGAAGAAGAAGAAGAAGAAGAAGAAGAAGAAGAAGAAGAAGAAGAAGAAGAAGAAGAAGCAGAAGCAGAAGCAGAAGCAGAAGCAGAAGCAGAAGCAGAAGCAGCTAATATAGTCACATTTTAACAGTCACTCAAACCTCTAATCACAGAACTTGGGAGGCTGAAGCAGGAAGAGTTTGAGGGAGGTTTAAGCTCCATAGTAAATTTCAGGCCATCAAGAACCACAGAGTGAAACCCTATTTTTTATATAAAAAAATTATATTAATACCTTTAAAAATTGCTAACTTTAAGTAATTGAAAAGCTCAGAAAAGCAAAAATAGGAAAATACAGATTCCTTCAGATTCTATGTCATTGTTCAGAGAGAATGACTGCTCTCCATCATTTTAATTATTCTTTTGTCTCTTCTGGCTCGCTCTGTCATCTCTCTACCATCTGTCGTTCATCATTGTTATTCTTGAATATGAGATGTCCCCATAGGATTACTCACGCGTCAAACACTTGGTTCCTAGCTGCTAGTACTCTTTTTAAGAAGTTCTAGAAACTTTAGAGGGCTAGCTGGAGGAAGCAAGTCACTGGGTGGGTTTTTGAAGGCTATGGCTGATCTTGGTTCCTCCCTCCCTATCTTAGATAGGTGTCTTAGTTAGGGTTTTACTGCTGTGAACAGACACCGTGACCAAGGCAAATCTTATAAAAACAACATTTAATTGGGGCTGGCTTACAGGTTCAGAGGTTCAGTCCATTATCATCAAGGTGGGAGCATGGCAGTATCCAGGCAGGCATGGCGCAGGCAGAGCTGAGAGTTCTATGTCTTCATCCAAAGGCTGCTAGTGGAAGACTGACTTCCAGGCAACTGGGGTGAGAGTCTTAAGCCCACACCCACAGTGACACCCCTATTCTAACCAGGCCACACCTCCAGATGGTGCCACTCCCTGGTCCAAGAATATACAAACCATCACACTATCTTTCTGCTTACTGTCCACCATGGAAGAGACCCCATGAATGTAGCCACCACTCAAGTCTGTCCACATACATATGGATTTCATTTGAGAAAATCCATAGATATTTTATATATTCTAAACATAGCTTTTGTCTAATATAGGCCGTTAAACATACTTCGGTGCATTTGTTGGGTATCTACTGTTCACTGAGCATGGTTTTCTGTACCTGGAGCTGGTCGGTGAGCATGGGCTTATGTAGTGGGCTTATTTCTCTCACATTCCTGCTGTTTATTTAATGTATGCATCACTTCTGTGCCCAGTATCCTCCAGTGCTGTTTTAGCTGAGTTTCACTGCAGATCCCTGAGAGTCTTCGCTCTCCCGTCCCTCTGTCCTTTTACTTCTTTTCTTATCCATTAAAATAGCAGCAAATATTTGGGTTTGGTTTCTTAAAAAAAAAAATGAGTATTGCGGTTGTATGTGTGTGCACTGCACGCACAGTCATGCCTCATGTGGAAGCCGAATAACTGTTCGGAGTTTTTTCCTGCACTGTGGGATTGACTCAGGGTGTCAGGTTCCTGTCTGGCTGAACGCCCCTGCCCAGCCCTTCTTAATTAGATGCTAATTGCCATTCAGACTCAGCAAGAGGATGATCATTTAATCTGAGTGGGCCCAGATAAAATGCCCTATTTGGAGCCAGTGAGGTGGCTCAGCACATAAAAACCGGTGCTACACACACCTGGTAACTTTAATTGATCCCCAAATCCCACAATGTATAGAACTAACTCCCAAAAGATGACCTCTATAGTCATATACCCACATCTCTCTCTCTCACACACACACACACACACACACACACACACACACACACACACCTAACTAAAAATTCATATTTTTGCTGAGCATAGAGGTGCAGCTTGAATCCCAGCACTCAGGAGGCAGAGACAGGCAGATCTCCATGAGGTCCAGGCTAGCCTGGTCTACATAAAGAGCTCCAGGTCATCCAGGGCTACACAGACAGACCCTGTTTCACACCATAAAAAATCCTGTTTCTCAGCCTTCCTCAGACTGAGCTGTGAGTGTTTTGTCTTATTGTTATAGCTTGAGTGCAGGGCCGTGAGTGTGGCAAACCCATGCTCTAACACTGAGCTGCACCCTCAGCCCCTAGATGAGAGCGTAAATTCAAACTCTAGCAACATATTTTGGGCAATTCCAGAAATCATAAAATCTCACTGGCTGATGAAGATTTTGCTTTCTCATTATTTCTTTTTCTCAGTTGTGCTTCCTAGAATGTGGGCATAATGGCCAGGCCTGCAGCTGCCACACTGACTAAGGTAGTGACTTGGTTCATCAAAACCATAGCATATAGGAACAAAATTATCAAAACCTGTCTGCTTCTTTTATGGCAGAGAAGCTAGTCTTTATGCCCACAGTTGCACAACCTCTTTTACTAACTGTACATTCAAGTGTTCAAAATTCCTATTTGAATGATTCTAAGGTGGAGATGTAGACCCAGTGCGTAGCTTCCTCATGCACTTCAGGCTTTCTCTCGCTCAGCTTTCCTCTTCTCTCTCACCCAATGATGCTCTCCTCACGGTAGACTGGCCTGTGCTCTGCCCCAACCCCAACAACACTTACTCCTCCATGTTCCTGTCAGTGGGAGAGATGAGATGCTGGTAGCCCAGAACAAAAGGAGAGAGAGAGAGAGAGAGAGAGAGAGAGAGAGGGAGGGAGGGAGGGAGAGAGAGAGAAAGGCTCTGAACCACACACTGACACTGAAGTCTGGATGAGTCGCAAGTCTGAGAATATCGGATCGACCTTTCTAGGGAGATTGGGTGATCATTTTAGCTAGGAAGCTTCTATTTTATTTTTTATTTACTTGTTTATTTTTAGATAGTGTCTGACTATGTAGTGCTGGCTGGCCTAGAACTTGCTATGGAGAGCAGAGAGCAGGTGGGCTTTGAAGTCATAGAGATTGGCCTGCCTCCATCTTCTGAGTGCTGGGATTAAAGGTGTGTGCTGGGAAGCTTTTTAACAAGGGCGAGAGACCTGGAGGAGGAGGGGAGGAGGAGGGGGGAGGGGGAGGAGGAGGAGGAAGGGGGGGGAGGAGGAGGGGTGGGGGGAGGAGGAGGAGGGACGGGGGGAGGAGGAGGAGGAGTATTACAGGAGCATGTGCAAGGATAACAGAGGTTCTCTCTCTCTCTCATACGCGCACACAGACACACACACACACACACAGACACACACACACACACAGACACAAACACACACAAGCATGAATGCACACAAACACCCTCCAGCTCTTCTTCAACAGCATTTCAGTGCCTGTGCTGTGTGCCCAGGCACTGCAATTTTGAGGATTCTAACAAATTACAATTGTGTTGATTTTCCTGTTTGGATAGGAAGGAGAATGGGAAGGTCACAGAGGTAGCTGCCATCCCAGACAAGGGTGCTAGGGACAGAGAGGAGTCAACATAGGCTCCAGTGGACAAAACTGTATCTCTGTGTGGTCCTCCCTCCCACGTCTGAACCCCATAGGCTCCTCCTGAGCATGCAGTGTGCTCGCTCCCTTACAGCATTGTCAGCTAGAAAGATAAGAGGGCATGATTTGGGAGGGTGGAGGGGTTTGCTCCAGATAGGTTGGCTGGATGTCAGTCCTTAGGTATGAGACGTGTCCCCTAAAGGCTCTTGTGTTAAAGGCCTGGTCCTCAGCTTCTGGATCAAGTTACTGAGAGCTAATTGGATCCTGGGGCCTCTGGAGTAATCAGTGGATTAATCCTGTGATGGATTCTTAATTTAAAGGCTTATTGGGAGATGGTGCAAGTAGGAGGTGGGGCCTTGTTGAAGGAAGCAGGTTCCTACGAGAATGTTCTGGAAGAGTGCACTCTGCCCCTGCCTCTCTCTTTCTTGTCTTGATGCTTCTTGGCCACCACAAAATGATCAGCTCTGCTCCATCTCAGCTTCCTGCTGTGAAATTCTGCCCGGAGACAACAAAGCCAGCCACCCATGGATGGAGACCTCCAAGTCCTGAATGGGTCCTTCCCCCTTCAGGTTGCTTTTCTCAAGCATTTGTCACAGCGACACTGGGGATGTGGACACACACCTGCAAGGGCTTCTCCTTGGCAGAAGTGCTATTTGAATTTACTCTTGACACAGTTACAGTCTGGGAGAAACATGTTGGCTGCCCCATGCACTCATTCCTCTACAGCAAAAAGCACAGGGTGCTGTGCCCTGAGGGTTTCACACCAGTCACCCTCACACCAGTCGCACACATCACAGCACTCCAGTGTGATGCACTCTGGGAGCCATGGCTGTCCTTGGCTCCCCTGGTAAGCAGGTTTCTATCTAGAAGGTGCAGGCTGTGCTGGAGGAGGCTCAGTGAAAATTTCAGAGACTGTGTTCTCTTTGTGCACTGCCCCCCACAGGTCTCCAGGGGCCCTCCGTTTGTCAGGAACATTGTGGCTTCATTGGCTCACGTCTTTTTCACCAAGCAGAACTGGACAGTAACTGCTTACCAGATGCTGCTAGGTTCTGTATACAAGAACTGAGCCTGACTGCTCTCCTGTCTTCCTAAAGTCTCAGGATTAATATATATCCACGCTGATGAAAAGTGACCATAGTACCTTAGCAATGAAGGTGCATGCCACGTTCTAGAGATGCATATGGAGAGATTTGACTAAGCCAGGCCTAAGGGACAGGCAGAAGCAAAGGAGAAGGTGTGTGTGGCCAGAGGGGAGATGTGTGAATTACCAGCCTGCACAAGTCCATTAGCTGGAGGCAGAGACAAGGAAGAGCTCTGTGGGGCAGGTGAAGACTTGTCTCCCACAGGGCTTCGGAAACCTGTTGGGGTTTGGTCTGGCGCCGCTACATATTCAAATGCTAGTAAATACTGGCCCCCAAGATCTGGTTGCCCCCACAAGCAGATCCTCACATACACCAAGTGCTGCTATGTAAACCTTGCTCCCAGTGTAAAACTATTGGTTAAATAAAGTGGCTATAGCCAGTTACTGGGGAGAATAGAAATAGGCAGAGTTTCAATTACCAGGCTGGGGTCCCAGGTAGGGACCACAAGGAGGAGAATAAAAGAGGAGGAAGACAGAGAGAACAGGAGGTCTCCATTAGACATGATGAAGATGGACCAAAAGTGTGTGCCTAAGTGAAATAACCCCTGTCTTAGTTAGGGTTTCCATTGCAATGAAGAGATACCGTGACCAAAGCAACTCTCCTAAAGGCAAATATTTAATTGGGGCTGGCTTACGGTTTCAGAGGTTCAGTCCAGTTTCATCATGGAGGGAAGCATGAAGGCATGCAGGCAGACCTGGTGCTGGTCTTGATTGGAAGGCAGCCAGAAGGGGATGCTCTTCTACACTGGACAGAGCTTAATCATAGTAGCCTCAAAGCCCACACCCACAGTGATGCACTTCCTCCAACTAGGCCACATCTCCTAAAAGTGCCACTTCCCATGGGCCAAGCATACTCGATATCCTGTCCACCCCCCATCCCCGACTGCTGGAGACATAAGCAGCAAGTCCCTGGGCAATGAAGCTGGGAAGTAGACAGCCTAGTGTTGAGCATTGGGCTATACACAGACAGTTTGGTCTCCAGTTGAGCTGAGGTCTGAACCCCGGGACACAGTGGTGATAATTCACCTACATGGGATGGAAGGAGTTCTCTCATGTGTCCTGGACTCAAGGCTCCTGTTGAAGTTACCGCCTCACTCAGACCCCACAAAAGAAGCATGGTTAGTAGTCACTTAGGCAATGTCCCAAGCTTCTGACTTTCAGGCTACACTCCTCCCCAGTTACCTAGCAACAGTAAAGATAACAGCATACCTTAAGAGGGGCTGCTTGGCCCCATCTCACTCTCTTACTCCCCTTATACTCTTCTTACTTTCTCCTCTCCTCTCCTCTCCTCTCCCCTCCCCTCCCCTTTCCTCTCTCTCCTCTCCTCTCTCTCCCTCTTACTCTCTAGCCTTTCTTCTTTCTCTCTCCTTTCCCCCTTCTCTCTTCTTGGCCATGACTGATCTCTCTCTTTCTACTTTCTCTCTTTCCCCCTGCCTTTCTACAATAAAGCTCTAAAACCATAGACTGTCTCTGTTCATCAAGGCCAGCTGTGCTTACTCTCGCCTGCATGGGAACCTTTCTTCCTCAGCCCTCTCTCCCATAACCCCTAGCTACAGGGTGTTGCCCTGGGGCCCCGGTCTAGGGCTGCCTCTTGTCTGCCCCCCCCCCCCCGCAAGTGGGGTCAGTGGCTTAGATGCCCACCCAGGGCTGAGTGGAAAGCGTCTGGCAGCCCTCCCCTGTCTGCCTGCCCAGAGCATTGGAGGAACCCTGGCCGGTTGTGGGCTATCCTCCCTTCCCCCCTTCTTTTCCTTATACCCCCTTTTAGTTCCCACAGCCTAGTAAATAGAAAAATAGATGAGGCTAATCCCCAGTAGCTGCATACAGCTAAGTAAACAAATCCAAAGTCTCACTCATCTGAAAGCTAGATGGGAATAGAAACAATTCTAATTAACTTAAAGAAACCCTATAGGAATTCCAGAGGGAAGGGAAACCATGATGGTTGCTTTCAGCCTGTTACTTTCAAGTCTCTTCACTCCACAGTTTACCCTCTGTGGCTGGCTTGCCTCCTTCTTCTTTCTGAGCTTTGCTTGACATATGTCCCTTGGTTGGCTCTCCTGAGGCTAGAGAGTCCAGCCTCCTCCCAGGGAACCAACTTGCTGTATGGTTTTTTGTTTTGTTTTGTTTTTGTTTGTTTTTTTTTCCCTTCCAGTGCTTTTTGGTATTTGTTAAATTGGCAAATAACCAAACACTTCTCTGATCAGGCAAGAAGTTTTATTTGCTGGCTAAATAGGGAGAACTCATGTTTTAAAGTGCCTTCCTTCTGAACATTCCTGGACGTGGATTCAGAGACTGCATTTATGCAGTAGTTAGAGACTTTTAATGGAAAGGTGTGGTGTGACAACCTTCCTGGTGAGATGAGAATTGTCTCTTCATCCTAGATGTGGGAACCAACAACAGACCCAAGTAATAATACCATCCAAATCAAACTTAGTAGATCAGTGAATTTATTAGGGTTATTTGGAGGAACATGGTAACTCAAAGGCAGCTGCCTCATTGGCTACCCACCCCAGCATGGGTAATGGCTCACAAAAGCTGAAACCCCGAGCTCTCTACACAATGTGCAGGCATCTTTGCAGATTGGCAGCCCCTCACTGCTTATATACCCTTGATGATGGTGGAGCCTTGAGTATCTTATAAACTTTAGGGACTTCTGAGCCTTGCAAGTTGTTTACTTCCACTCAAATCTTAAAGAGCCTCTCTTGAGGATGGAATGTTTTTACTCAGAGGAAATTACTATACAATAAAGCAGGGGGAGGCTTCCAGGAGTCAGGATGCCAGGATTTTCCCAGTTTTAGCATGGTCATATGTTGTGTAGTGCTGATGGACATGTTCTTGTCACTATAACACGATTACATAGTGTCACATGACACTTGACTCCGGAGCTTAAGAGGCAAGGTAAGAGAATCACAAATTCAAAGACATTCTGGGCTACACAGAAAGAAAAATAAAGGAACAGGCAAATAAGAGGGAGTTGTGGGGGAGTGTTGGGGTCCGAGAATTACCTCGGAAACCACACAAAACCTGACCTCAGTCAGACAGGGATAGGCATGTGGTCTAGGACCGATCAACCAGGACCATGGTTCAGATTCAGGAATTGAACCATGACATTAAGGGTTTTTTTTTTGTTTTTAGCCCGAAGTCCACAAACATATATGCCAAGTTATTCCACCAATCAAGATTTAGGGATAGGGGATTTCCTTAGGAATATATCTTTGTTGTATGCTTATCCCATTTCCATTGGTTGGGGTAGGGACAGGGGATTTGCTTTGTCTAACGTTCATGTCCTAACTTGTCTACCAAGATGGGACTTGTCTAACACTCAAGTCTTAACTTGCCAACCAGGATGTCAGCTACCCATGTAAATGTCTCTTTCTGCCACGTCAGATGTCAGTTCCCAGGGAGGTTTTGAGAACTTAAACTTTACTCGACACTACTCAAAATGGAAGTCTTATTCCAAAGAGTTTCTTATTTGGTGCTGGTGTCTCTGTTATGTTGGGGTTCATCCCAGCGGCAGCTTAGAAAGGCAAAGACCATAAAAGCTCAAGCACAGGTTTAGGAAGCACTGTTGGGTGGTTGGTTCAGGGCCAAGTTTATTGTGGGTAACTATGACAAAACAGTCCTACTGACTTCTAGCATGATTGATTTCCAACGACATAGAACGTAACAGAATATGCAATCAATCTTGGCATTAGAAACTTTCCTAGTAACAGCAAAAACATAGAGAAAGTTTCCTTATCATGGCAGGCTAGCCAGGTAACAGTGGCCTCAGCCTCAACATTCCATCTAGACTATAATATTTTATGTCGGCCCTAACGGGGAAGCCCTGGGGGATGGCGCAGCTGTTGAGCACAGCCTGCTTTTGTGGAGGACTTGGTTTGTGTTCCCAGTACGTATGTTAGGTGGTTCGCAAAATGACTGTAAGTTCAGCTCCAAGGATTTTGACTGACTCTTCTTGAAATGAGAGAAAGTCACTAGCTCTAACGAGCACGAGGAGGAAGAGTTTGTGCTTTTTCCTTGAGGAAAGAAGCAGCCTGATGTTAGGTCAGGATGAAAAGAACTTTCTTACCATCTCTGAAACAAAGTAGCGTTGGACGTATTCACAAAGTAGAAGGCACGTGAGTCTATTAACGTGCACACATCCACAGCAGCCATATAAAATAAGGCATATAAAGAATGGTCAAGTTGGTTAAGACTGTGGTCTGTCTTCAGCCACGTCTGGTGGCACAGGTCCATAACCCCAGGCACTTGGGACACCGAGGCAGGAGGATTGAAAGTCCAAAATCTGCCTAGGCTTCAGAGTAAGTTCAAGGTTAGACTTAGTGAAATTCTGTATCAAAAAAATAAAATGTAAAAAGAGGATTGGGGCGTAGCTTGCTAATTGGATACCCGCTTGCCTGCTTGCCTAGCGTGCTTGAGGTTCTAGGTTCAGTTTCTAGACCTGCAATCAATTAATCAAAAATCAGTCAACATCCTCTTCATTGGGAAGAAGATACTGACAATTGCAGTGGAAGAAAAATATTTTTAGTGGGGATGACAATGCTGAAAGGGTAGCCCATGTGTGAAAGGCTTTGGTGAGCTGGCTTTGTTCTAGGCTAAGCACCATCCTAACTGATTTCGCCCCTGGCTGCGTTCTTTTCAGCTCTCAGACCTAGTTCTGTGTCTGGCACTGTGGGATGTATAGCTTAGATGATAGCCAACAATCTAAACAGCTTCTGTCTTCAGAGTTTCTACGTAAGTTGGGGAAAGGCAACAGCCAAAAACCAAACCGAAACAAAACAAAACAAAACAAAAACAAAAAACAATTGTTGATCCAAAACAGTACTGAGATAGGGTCTCACATATCCCAGCAGGCCTTGAACCTCCAAGTGCTGCGAGCACGGGCACGGGCCTGCTTCAGTAAGCCTCAAACTGCGTTAGCAAGCCATGAACAGTGACAACCTTTCTAGAAAGGTTAGAAAAGTTGCTCTACTGTACTGAGCAGAGTTTGACAACATAGGTAAAATCCAGCTGAAGCAAGAACAAAAACCGGATGCCCCCTAGGTATGACATTCCAGCACACTGGGCAGTTGGAAAGGGAACTGGGGGACTGGAAAAACAGCCCAGTTAGTAAAGCGCTATCTGCACAAACATGAAGACCTGAGTTCAGTCCCCAGCACTGCTACTGAAGTCTCCTCATCCTAGGGCTGGGGCAGGGGTCAGGGAGAGACAGGTGCATCCTTGAGGCAGTGGCCAGCCAACCAGCCTCACCAGTCCCAGTGAGAGCTCTTGTCTCCAAAAGAAGGATAGCCAGGCTCCTGAGAAGTCACACTCAAGGTCGACTTCTGCCCTCCACTTGTACACACAGGAATGCTCTAGGGGCTGGGGTGTGGGTGTGGCTGTGGGTGGGAGCTGGGATGGGCACGGGATGGGGATGCAAGCATGGTGGTGGGGATTGGGTGGGGAATAGTTGAAAA
Source organism: Mus musculus (assembly GCF_000001635.26). Lineage (NCBI taxonomy): Eukaryota > Metazoa > Chordata > Mammalia > Rodentia > Muridae > Mus > Mus musculus. The sequence continues at coordinate 87,823,339 of NC_000083.6, forward strand.
CTCTCAGAAGCTACCGAAGAATCCAGAATTAAGGTCTGTGTGATCTTCTCCAGTTTCTCCCCAATTTCACAGAAGTCTCTCAGCCCAAATGAAGGAAGGTCTTCCAAAAGAGATGCAACTATCTGAGTCTCGACACCTCTGAAAATTTTACTAACCAGGAAAATTAATGGGAAAGGGTCTTTAAAACAGATATAATTGATGGATGCCTGTAACCCTAGCACTTGGGACATGGATACAGGAGAATCAGGAGTTTAAGGCTACCCTAGGTTACATAAGACCCTGTCTCAAAATTAGAAAGAAAGAGAAAAAGAAATAAAGAAATGGGTCCTTGTGGCATTTACCCAGACAGATGCTCTCGGTTTTGCTGTTTACCTGAAGGGTGTTACTGAGTGGCACTTACCACTGGCTTTTTCTGTTTAGCATGATACTTTTATAAGTTCATCGGGTTATAACAGGATATGTCAGTACTTCTTTACTTTATATGGCTAAATAATATCCCATCGTGTGGGTATACCCATCTACCACCTACAGACATTTGGAGTGTTTCGCTGTTGTGAATTTGGTCTAATGCTTGTGTTCCGTTAATTGGGTTCCCAAAACTGCACAAGAATCCACCATATGAAAGTCGCTGAGGGGCCCTGCCTCCAGTTGATTCTGATTGGTAAATAAAGTTGCCAACAGCCAGAGAGAGAGAGAGAGAGAGAGAGACAGAGAGAGAGAGACAGAGAGAGAGAGAGACAGAGAGAGAGAGACAGAGAGAGAGAGAGAGCAAGCAGGACAACATGTAAGACAGCCAACATATAAAAGCCGAGGAAGAGTGGCCCCAGCCCCCACCCCCATGGGTCTAGGGCAGCAAAGATATAATATAGATCTTAGTAAGTAATGACTCAGGAATATCAGAGGGGAAGTGTAGGTTTGGGGTGGCCTAACCATTGAGCTGTTTAGGGCATACTAAATTATAAGGCTATGTGTGTATGTCTTTCATTCAGAAACCGAGAACGTTGGGGCTGCCGCCTGGTCGATTTGGATAGAGGTTAATTGGTAACATTTTGCCTTTGGGTATTTTCTCCGTTCCTTACTGTGTAGCCAGCCCTGGTTGGCCTAGAGCTCACTATATGAATCAGGCAGGCCTTGAACTTGTGATGATCCTCTTGTCTCCGCTCCCTAACAGCTTGGGTGACAGGTACGAACCACCATGCCTACTTGCCTTTGGGTATTATTTTGGTGGTACTGGTCGTTGAACCCAGGACCACCGAACAGGTGATTGAGTGTGGTAGGCAAACACACTCCAGCATGGAGCTATATCCCCAGTTTCTCATTGTTTGTTTGTGATGCTTAGCACTAAACCTAGGGCCTTGTGCCTAATTTCTATTCATTCATTCACTCACTTATTTATCTATTATTTATGTGTGTGTGTGTATGTGTGTGTGTGTGTGTGTGTGCGCGTGTGCGCGAGCAACCCCAGGACCTTGTGCCGGCAAGGCAAGCACTCTACTCTTGAGCTATAACCTAGTTTCTTTGAGGTATTATCAATAACACCACTACAAATATATATATATATATATATATATATATATATATATATATATATCCCTGTATATATGTATATCAGTTCTTTTTAGCATTTACCTAGGAATGACATCACTGGATCACACAGCAATCCTTTAGTCAGTGTTTTAAAGAACCACCAGGCTCTTTTCCAGAGGGCTGAATGCAAATTCCTTTTTTATTGCCCCATTTGACTGAACCATATTGCTAAGGGCCACAGTCATGCCTTCCCCCCACCCCCTTGCAGGCCTCCAGCAGAATGTCCCTCACTTGTGTGAAATTCCTTCAGCTAGTGCACACAAAGGTGCAATTTGTAATCCAGTGTGCTGCCTAGTTTTTATGTCAACCTGACACGAGCCATCTGAGAGGAGGAAACCGTAATTGAGAAAATGTCTCCTTAGATCAGCCTGTAGGCAAGCTTATCAATTATGGGGCATTTTATCAATTAGTGATCGATGGGTAGGACCATCCAGATTGATGGACCTGGGTTCTATAAGGAAGCAGACTGAGCAAGCCAGTAAGCAGCACCACTGCATGGCCTCTGCATCCGATTCTGCACTGCCTCCTGCCTCCAGGTTCCTGCCCTGTTATGAGTTATGTCCTGACTTCCTTCTATGATGAACAGTGATGTGGAAGTGTATGCCAAATAAACCCTATCTCCTTCAAATTGCTTTTGGTCACGGTGTTTTACCACAGTAATAGAAACACAAAGTAAGATACCCAGGAATGGCTGCTACCAGTGAGCCAAGTCCCAGGATGGGGGGCAGTGAGCTGTGCACAGACAACCTGATCCCCGGTCAGTGGAGCACAGGCCTTGAACCCCACGGAAGGTGTTTGGCCACGCCTTCTGAGCCCCTGGTTCCTGTCACAGCTACAGCCTCACCCCTCTCCCCTGCAGAGAGGTGTGTGGCCATCAGTCTTGTAGGCAGTGTCCCAAGCTCCTGGTATTCAGTCTGGACTCCACCCCCACAGTTACCTGGCAACAGCCAGGATGGCCCAGCCCACTATAAAAGGAGTTGCTTGCCCTCTCCTTGCTCTCTTATTCTCTTGTTTCTCTCTTGCCCTCTTCTTCCCCCTCTCCCCACTCCCTCCCCCCCCTTCTCTCCACATGGCCATGGCCGGCCTCTCCTCGCTCTTCTCTCTCTCTCTCTCTCTCTCTCTCTCTCTCTCTCTCTCTCTCTCTCTCTCTCTCTCTCTCTCTCTCTCTCTGCCTTTCTACAATAAACGCCTTAAAATTATGGACTGCCTCTTCCCATCTGATTCCGCTGTGCTTGCGCCATGGAGCAGGTCTTCCCCTAATGAGCTGCGCGTCTAACCTGCCAGGAGGCCTCTGTGCTCCATCCACGGCCACCAGCCAACCCATGCAGCCTGCCCACCGAACAAGCCGCCTGAGCTAGCCTAGGACTCTTGTCCCCGAGGGAACCCAACCAGAGCTCTCTCCTCCTACGCTTTTCCCTTCGGCCCCCAGGCCAGAGTCCGCATTCTCAGCTCTTCCGTGATACAGCGACCTCTGTGGTGCCCCAGAGTTGGAGCCAGACTCTGGCAGGTTCTTGGGAACCTGAGCCTGCGCCTTCCTCACCCCCAGAGCGGGATCCCATGGCTTCTCACAGTCCAACGCCCGCACGGTGGTCCCTGCACTCCGCGTGTTCATGTCGCCCAGTTACCGCCAGACATGAAGTTTGCTGGCTCACGGATTTGAGACAGCCTAGTCTGCAGAATAAGGAGAAGAAATTCCTGCTGTTTGTTACCCACCCAGCTCATGACACGTTGCTATTGTAACTGAGTGGACCAAGACACTGACTGCACGGGCACCTTGGACCCTTGAACTTCACCTAGCCAGTGTGACCTAAGCAAGGTCTCCATTTCTCAGTCGTAAATAAAAGGAGCTTATTCAACCGTTGTCTCCACAGACTGATGACCTGGGTCCTCACTCAGACTTGCTCTCAGCTCTGCCTCATTCTGGTTTTTCCTGAAGACCCATGGTTTACAGCTGGCTGGACACACAGAGAATGCTGACCACCTGTGCCGGCCCCTTTCCCCTGCTCTTCCAAGATGTTTTCATTAACTGACCACCTGGGGTGGGGAGGCGCCTAGAGCTCCTCCCACTAGCAGCACCAGCATCCTCCTTCAGCAGTTGCTTCTGAGTGAGGGATGGGGAGGTGTGTTCCCCTTGACTGACTCTTCGCGACGCTGGCGCTCCCTGGACTGTGTGGGAAAGGCGGCTTCCTGTCTGAATGCTCAGCCCGGAGGCATTGCTCATCCATACCAACAGCGCTGTAAGTGCCCCCGCATGCACACCCACTCAAAGGGGCCTTTGCGGGGCTAGCGGCAGTGTCTGAGTATGTTTCCTCTGTCTCTCCCTCCCTTCCTTCCTTCTTTCCTCCCTTCCTCTCCCAGAGCTGTCATAGCACCTACCCCCTGTGGCTCCCTGTCCTCTGGAGAGTGCAGCTCACTATTCTAGTTTCCAATCAGACGTTCATTCAGTTTTGCAACAGATATTTAATATGTAAAAAGCGACAACAGAGAAAGTTTCTTGTAATAATTGTTTTAATTATTACTCAACATTTATACATCCAAGAGATGCAAATGACAGGTTGGACCTGTGGTTTTAGGATGAGTTTTAATCTAATCTCTGGATCATTGAATTTCACCTGAGTTTTGTTTGCTGCCATGTGGGGCAGACACTCTACTGCTGAGCCACATATTCGGTCCTTGTATATATATACATGCATATATATATATGTTAAATTGTTTACTTTTGGAGTAGCTAGTGATTGAGCCTAGGGGTTTGTGCATGCTAGCACTCTACCACTGGGCTGTATTCCTAGCCCTACACTGGTATTCTAAGTCTGACACGACAGAGGCCAACAATGGAGTATGCTCTCTGTGGATGTAGAGCCAACACAATTGTCTTAAACTTTGTGTCCTGCCTGTGGTCCCATGTCCCATCCTTTGATGTTCTTCTAAGGAGCCAAGGTTACATGGCTGCTGACCAAAGGTGGCATCAAGTGGAACTTGATAATGAAGAGCAGTGAGCATCAGACAGACTCTGAGTGGGAAAGCCTTGGGCAGCCTAGGGTATCCCTGTTTATGTGGACTACGATATTGTTGGGGGATGCTGGTGATGGATGAGGGTGGGCAGATGCCTGAATGGCCTCTGAGCTGTTCCCAACCCATTAGGGCTTCCAAGGGAGACCTCTAAGGACGTCCGGCAGCCCACTGAGGTTTCTGAGTCCTGCTGTGTAGGCACTCCTGTGCTGTCAGCACCAAAGCCATCTGCATTGCCCCAGTCTGGGCAGAGGACACAGTGCCCTAGAAGATGTTAGTACCACATCATATCATGACCCTGTGCATAAGAAGGATGCAGTCTTCACCGATGTGTTCCGGGTATCCCATGCTTGCACTGTCTTAAGTCACAGGCATCCCGCCGCCTCCTCTCTGGCGTGTGTGTGTGTGTGTGTGTGTGTGTGTGTGTGTGGTGGGCAGGTGTGCATTTGAGTACATCTACTCATCAACTCAGTGGGACCAGGGCATGGTCATCTTGGGCCTGTGACTATAGTCTGTTCCTCCCGGCAGGGTTACAGATAGGCCCAGGTTAGCCCAACCTCTACTGAAGGGCTGAAGCTGGCAAAGCCCAGTTGCCCCTTCCTTTTCATTTCCCCAGTGAGTCAGTGCCCTGGTAATGCCCACTTGGAACCTGTGTGCCCTGGTGCAAGGGCAGAGTACCAACTGTCTGTGGTACATGGTCAGAACTAGACAAGAAAAGAATTGTAGTTGGAGCCGCATGGCAGAGCACTTGCCTAGCACAGGTGAGACAATGGGTTCAATTCTAGCACACACACACACACACACACACACTCAAATACATACACACATACTCATACACACACACTCACACACATACACACATACTCACACACATACACATATACACACATGCACACACCACACTCATACACAACACACATACACTTTTACACATACACTCATACACACACTTATACATGCATACTATCATATACATGCACACTCACATACACACACCACACTCACACACTGCACATACACAACACACACTCACACACACACTCACACACACTCTCACACAAACTCATACATATACTTACACACATACTCATATACACACAAACACACACACTTATAATCACACACTCACACACACATACATATACCACACTCTTACCCACAACACACATACATACTAACATATACACTCACACACATACACACACTTTTACACATACTCATACATACACACTAACATACACACGTACACACACATCACACACACACACATGCACACACACACACACACACACACACACACACATTCACACACATGCACACTTCAAAGCTGTCCTCAATGTGAGTCTCTATTGTGCCCAGTAATTATCATGAGCAGGCCTTACCTCTCTGGTTTAATGATCTGAAATGCATAAGCTTATGGAAAAGGGATGGTGGCACAGTTAAAGACCCTTATGTATGTTGTATTTCTCTCAGGACAGAAGGTAGCACGGTCACCCTCTTGACTTCTGGAGCAGGCATGGGGCAGGTGTGTAGGAGCCCGGCCTTCTTGACTTCTCTGCCTGACTGTATTATAGCAGTGCAAGGGAGTCGGGCAGGCAGGAGAAGTGGGTAGGCTGTGTGTGGCTGCTGTGGATTTTAATTCAATTCAGTCTGTATGGCTTACTGAATCAATGTTGGGAAAACACAGCTCTCTCCTGGGAGGAGAGGTGTTTGGTATAAATAGAAGGTATTATCACTGTGAGGCAATTGGGGGATGTCTGTCACTCCAACATACAGCTCAACACAGCAACCTACGTTCACTGGGGCTTGCCCCAGATAAGAGAGGAGGGGGGTTGGGAGAGAGAGAGAGAGAGAGAGAGAGAGAGAGAGAGAGAGAGAGAGAGATTACTCAGCACTCCTCTCTGGACACTTAGTTGCTTTGCTTGGAAAATGGAACTATTTTCATTTGGCTCTCTGTCCCAGTCATCCTGAGGTGCCATTGATGGAGTACTTCCATGCAGGTGAGGTGCCATGAATGGGGATACCGCTTAACCCCTCAGCACCAGGTCTGACCCAGAGCCGCATCTGCCCTGGTTAAACACTTTGAGGAGCTTTAAGGGGATCCACTGTCCAATTCACCCATTTAACAGAAGTCCCAGCCACTCAGAAGATGAAGGCAAGATCAGAAGTTCAAGGCTACGGCTATGAAGTTTACTAAGACTGTCTCAAAAGAAAGCATAAGAAGTGATTAGAGATGTTGGTCAGTGGAAGGATACTTACCTAGAGATCTGGATTTCTTTGTATTAACGTCACACAAGCTTATTTGAAAGGAGAGAACCTCAACTGAGAAAATGCCTCTGTAAGATCTTGCTGTAAGGCATTTTCTTAATCAGTGATTGATGGGGAAGGTGCAGCCCATTGTGGGTGGGGCCATCTCTGGGCTTGGGTTCTGGGTTCTATAAAAACAGGCTGAGCAAGCCAGGGGAGCAAGCCAGTAAGTCACATCCCTCCATGGCCTCTGCATCAGCTCCTGCCTACAGGTTCCTGCCCTGTTTGAGTGTGGGGTGTAAAACCATCCCAGAAAGCTTGGTGAGGTAGAGCAGGTTGAGACCTGGAGACTCGGTGGGCACACACCTGAGACTTAGGCAACTTCCTGTTCCCTGCCAGACTCCTGGCCTGGAACAGATGCCACACTCCCTACCTAAGGGAACATGACCTGTAGTCACGTAGGCCCAGAACAGAGTTCTCCATGCTGACAAGGTACCTAGAGGCCCTGAGGGTTTAGCCATTAAGCCTCCCTTCCCAGCCACTCCTCCCTGCAAAAGGCATTTAATCTCGGGGTCACCCTGAGAAGTGGGTACTGTATGGTATTCATCCATTTTTCACAATGAACAGCCAATAAACGATACAGATAAACATGGACGGTCTCTTTCATCCATCACTGCCATGGGGAACGTTTAGAAGGTCTTCCCCTACAGAACCTAAATTTCCTGTGGAAGGCCTCTCTGTGCTTCTTAACCTGCTGCCACCAAGCTAAGGACAATCAACACTGAGATAAGCTGGAGCTCTCCTGCTCTCCCCGCCTTCCATCCTGGGCTAGACGCTGTCCCCAGCCCACAGGCCCTCCACTCCTTTCTTGGCTCTTCTGTGACTCCCAGCAGCACTTGGATGTCCAAGAGTCAGAGAGTCCCACGGCCAGGTCCGGGGATCCCTGAACCAGCCCCGACTTTCCCACATCTCAGGCTATGCTTTTCTACCTCTGGAGCAGTTTCTCGATGCTGCCCCATGGTAGCGTGTTTGTCTCCCCAACAGGCAGTGGAGTTCCTCCCCAACTTGCTTTTTTGATTATGGCATTTATCACAGCACTAGAAACTTTACCTTGTGTGTGCAAGGTCTGCAATTCCATCTCAAGAGTGCACATGCACACACACACACACACACACACACGCACACACACACACACACACACACATACACACATGCACACACACATGCACACACACATACACACACACACACACACACACACACACACACACACACACACACGCACAGAAGTAACAGGACAGTTGGGTGGGAGTCCGCTTTTTCCTTCTATCCTGAGTCCTGGGTTTTGCATTCCTGTTCTCAGGCCTCATAGCAAGAACCTTTATCAACCGAGCCACCCTGCCAGCCTTATTTAGTTCTTTTCATGCAAGTATGCAAGTATGGGTCCTGGATGGGCATGGATTTGGGGTTTTGTCTGGAAATGAATATGGGGGACTTGGAGGATTGTGGCCCTTCTGTAAGTTTATAGATGGGAACATGTTGCCAGTGCACACACTTTTTGCATATGTTGAAACCACAGGTTCATCCATGTATGAGTCTATTCCTGGCCCTATTCTATTCCATTTATCTGTGTGCTTGACGCCAATGCGGCCCTGTCTTGTGTAACTATGTAACAATAAACCTGATCAGGCAGTGTTTCTCAAACTTGGTTCTTTTAGGAGGTCATCTGTGTCTATCCATATCCCCAGTACACCAGTGGCTGAAACCAGCGAACTCTTATTTCAAATCATCTCTCTCACAAATACCAACCAGCCAAGTACAGCCACTAACAATAAAACTGAACATACAGGACTGGTAGCTCATATCTGCCCTCACAGCAATCAAGAGGCAGAAGCAGGAAGCCTGCCACAAGTTCTACACTAGCCTGGGCTATATGGTGAGAGCAGGCCTGCCAGGACTTTATAATGAATGGCAGTTTATCTCTAAGAACAAAGCAAGCAAAACAATATGGGGCTAGGGGGCAGGAAGCAACCACTAAACAAACGAAAATGTCACCTCTGCTCACAGCTTAGAAGTTTCTATGTTCTTATGATGATAGCTCTCTCTGATTATTTAATATCTATCTATCTATCTATCTATCTATCTATCTATCTACCTATCTACCTACCTACCTATCTGTGCATTTAGTATGTGTATGTGTCCCTCAAGGCACATGCAGAGGACAGATGACAACTTGCAGAAGCCCATTCTCTCGTCTACCATGTAGGCTCTAGAGAGTCAATTCACGTTGTCAAGCTTGGTGCTAAGTGCCTTTACCCACAGAGCCATCTCCTTGGTCCCCTTCCCCAAATTACTCTGTAGAATTGCTATACTCCCTACCAAATCCCAGGTCACTCTTATAGAAATCAACAAATGGATTCTAAAATTTACATGGAAAGGTCAAAACAACTTTCCTGAATCATGTTCTGGGTCACCATGGTAACTTCTCCAGGAAAATGGCCATGGATGAGAACTAGCTAGGTTGCCAACTGTAAAAGCCAGGAAACAGGGTGAGCCTGGAGCCTGGAGGAACTTCTGAGCTCTCTTCACAGGCCTAAGATGTCTCTCTTTTCACCCATGTCCAATCTGCACATGCTGGGGCAGCCAAAGAAGCCAGGGTGGTATCCCTGCCACCAGTCTTCTTTCCAAGTCATTTCTGTACAGAACGGGCTACATTTATTATCTTATGCTCCATGCCATCACATTGCTCCGCTGCTCAAGAACCCTCCACGACACTCTCATTACCTCAGGATAAGGTCCGAACTCTTTCACCTGGTATTCAGGAGGGCCTCAAGCCAAATGATGGTTGTGATCATAAAAAGAGAAAGAGCTATAAGAATATGTTCTGGTGGGGTGTGGGGGAAGTGGATTCCTCAGCAGGCCCATGCCAAGGCATTCCTTCTCCCTGAGAGACCAGCCATTCTATAGTATGGAATAGAGTTCATTCAGGACATGGGGATGGGAGTTAAGAGAGTAGCAGAGACAGAGAAAGGTAGAGAGGAAAGAGGAGAGACGTAGAGGCTGGCCATGACTACGTTGGGGTGGGGTGGGGTGGGGGGAGGGAATGGGGAGAGAGGGGGCAAGCAGGAAACAAAAGTAAGGGAGACAAGAGAGTAAGAGAGAGAGGAGGGGCCAAGCAGCCCTTTTTATAGTGGGCCAAGCCTACCTGGCTGTTGCCAGGTAACTAACTGTGGGGAGGAGCATACCTGGCTGCTGCCAGGAACTGGGGTTGGGGTTTGGGGGGGGGAGTTAAGACAGAATACCAACAGTGATGGTGCATGCCTTTAATCTCAGAACTCAGGAGAGATAGGCAGGCGAATCTCCAAGTTTGAGGTCAGTCTGGTCTACAAAGTAAGTTCCAGGATAGTCAGAGCTACATAGTGAAACCATGTCACTGGAGAAAAAAGAAAAACAAAACAGGAAGAAGAAGAAGAAGAAGAAGAAGAAGAAGAAGAAGAAGAAGAAGAAGAAGAAGAAGAAGAAGAAGAAGAAGAAGAAAGAGGAGGAGGAGGAGAAGGAGGAGGAGGAGGAGAGGGAGAGGGAGAGGGAGAGGGAGGAAGGAATGAAGGAACAAGGGATTGTAGTAAGGAGGCTGGAGGAATGGCTCTGTGGTTAAGAGCACAACTGTCTGCTCTTCCAAAGGTCCCTAGTTCAATTCCCAACAACCATCTATAGTGTGATCTGATGCCCTCTTCTGGCATGAGGTGTACATGCAAATAGAGCACATAAAATTTAAAAAAAAAACAATTTTTTTTTTTTTTTTAGAAAGGAAAAAGAAAGCCCCAGACCCGGTCTTTTGTTCTACACCACAAATGCCGAGCTCCAGCCAGGCCACTGCATCCTCTAAACAGGTGCTCAGGTGTGCATAGCCTGCCCTCCCGTCCCCCATGAGGCCCTCTGGGCTCTTACAGGTCAGTTCACATCCTGTGTTTCTGACTCACTATGCTGTTTCTGACTCCTTGGGATTCGCCAGAGGCACTGTGTTACATCATCAGGGCAAAGAGTTCTTCAGTAGTTATTGGTATAATTAGTTCTCTTTTAATGAGTCAGTCTATGCCAGACACCATGTACATTTGGGCACCCATATATATTTACATAGTACTCTTGTGGGTTCGCTTCCTTATAAAGGTTGACTATTAGTCAAATAGGTCAAGGCTCCCAATATCGCACTTTGTATGCGTGAAAGGACACAAATCAGACCAAGTTCTCAAGCACAAAAGAGATTTATTTATCCCAGAGGGACAAAGAGCAGGGAATGAGAGATAAAGGCAGGAGAGGGGATGAGGGAGAGGGGAAGGGAACAAGAGGGGGTGGGGGAAGGCGATGTGCCCCAGAGGGACAAAGGACTGCCAAAGGCACTGGAGTGGCCCATATGCAAATTGCATGTTATAAAGGTAGTGGGGACTAAGGTGTTGATTTTGATTGGGTATGCTAATTAGATGAGCCAAAGAAGGCTTTGATTGCCGAACTTCAATACTTCAGGTAGCAGGACCTTGGTGTCAGCCTCAGGAGGAGGAAGTGGCCAAATTAGGGAATAAACCCTTGGGATTTGCTTTAGAACTGTAAATAGTTCCCAAGGCAGAGAGAATGTGGGAAGGGCAAGGCCCCCAGAGCTTGGGCCCCGTTTGTCACGCTATGGCCTACTACAGTCCTTCAAACATGCTAACTGGATTTCAAGAAACTGTTTTCTCTCCCAGAAATTAGGATGCATCAACTCTCTCCCTGGGCAGAGCTGATAAAGTGTCCTGTGGTCCGACGCCCGCTCATGCTCACCCGTGCACGCCCCTCACCTCCAGCTGTAGGCCTTCCTGCTCCTTACTGCCTAGGCTTAGGACCAAAGCTGGGATGTACAGACAATGAGACCTTCAGCTTAGCAACTGTAAAACAGCAGCAGGGGGTTACTCAGCAGCCTTCAGGAAGTTCAGGCCACCCGGGGAGAAATCAGAGTTTTCCTCAGAGATCCCTGGAACAACAGTGTTTGCCCAGTAGCAGGTGGGCTTTTCACCACATTTCCCCTACGGTCCTCACTTCTACTGCAAGGCTGGAGGGGGTGGGGGTGGGGAGGAAGAGGGTGAGGCATAACTGAAAACAAACAAGCACCTGGGTTTGCCTGGTTTCATCACTCCCCTTCCCACCTCCCCCGGCCCCCACCCTGTATAACAGCTCTTTCCTGACTGGTCATTACATTTCATTCATGTACACATACCAAGTCCAACGGGGCCAACCAGGCTTCCTATAACAAGGCACAGCACAGCACAGCATTTCCCTGAGTCCTGCTCCTTACAGGAGTTAGGCCTAGTGTGTTGCTTTCTGCGTATGACCCAGCTGAGTCCCCCCACCCCCCTTCTTGCCTGGCTCCTCTGTTTATAACCCTTAGGCTGCGGTAAGATGTTTCGAGAACCATCTTTGGGCTATCATGGAAGACTACACAGTCAGCCAGGAGGATGCTCAGAGTCTAGTTAGACTTAATATATTCAAGAGGTGTGGACAGCCGGGATTGGAGGAACATGGAAAGAATTCAGAACAGAGTTAGTGTTAGTACACAGGTAATTCCACTGGCCTGCCCTCAGAGACCTAGCAACTGCATACGTCATGACCTGACACAACCTTCACTATGCAAGGGTCCATGATTGGCCAAAAAATGATACCCCAGACTCAAATAGTATGCAAACACAAAGAGTGTTTTACTCTGTAGAAGTCCAGCATGTTGTGGTCTCCCATTACCAAGATAGAGAGACGACCAAGTGAGCTTGCAGGCTTGATTTAAAGCACATTGGAATTTGGGGTAGGTGAGCTTTATCTTACTCCATCTCTAGGCATTCTGGAAACATGATCAGGTCAAGAAGACTGGAGCCTGGGGTTTTCTTCTATTAGTAACTGACTTGCCTGGACTTCCCCAGTTCTTAGGCCTAGTCTCCTTAACTGCCAATCTGAAGTTTACCATGGAATCAGTCTAGCCTTCTCAATTGCCAGGTGCACCGGGTGTGTGTGGCAATGAAAGGACCCATCATCACTCCAGAGAGCTCTCTTTCTTTCTTTCTTTCTTTCTTTCTTTCTTTCTTTCTTTCTTTCTTTCTTTCTCTCTTTCTCTCTTTCTCTCTTTCTCTCTTTCTCTCTTTCTCTCTTTCTCTCTTTCTCTCTTTCTCTCTTTCTCTCTTTCTCTCTTTCTCTCTTTCTCTCTTTCTCTCTTTCTCTCTTTCTCTCTTTCTCTCTTTCTCTCTTTCTCTCTTTCTCTCTTTCTCTCTTTCTCTCTTTCTCTCTTTCTCTCTTTCTCTCTTTCTCTCTTTCTCTCTTTCTCTCTTTCTCTCTCTCTCTTCTCTCTCTCTCTCTCTCTCTCTCTCTCTCTCTCTCTTTCTCTCTTTCTCTCTTTCTCTCTTTCTCTCTTTCTCTCTTTCTCTCTCTCTCTCTCTCTCTCTCTCTCTCTCTCTCTCTCTCTCTTTGGATACCCCCTTACTGTAATATATTTCATTGCAGGGAGTGAACAGAGACACTCCAATGTAGTGAGGAGGGCTCTGCGGACAGGAGTGGAGGTGGGGAGAGGCCTTGTCAGCTCACAGTTGATAGTTAGGGAAGCCTATGGGAAGCTAAGCCAGGCTTGAGGCCACGAGACCACCATGTGGTCCCAAGTGGGGGACTTGTAATGGGAATCATAGCATCAAAACCAAGGTAGGTTCAAGCTTAAACACAACATGGGCTCATTTTACTCATTATTGTCATGAGGAAATAAGTCTGTCACTTAAGGTTGAGTGGCCAACCTCACCCTAGCAAGAAGGGTCCCCATCTTCCCAGGAATGGTTACTCCCCCTCTTAGAGAGGTAAGAGTGCTTTCTTAGTGAGCTTTCCTATCTCAGGGACAGTTTAGAATTAAATGTGGTCATGGAAAAAGTAAGTGCCATGCTATTAATTCTTGTGATTTGTTTGTTTAAGTTTACTCAGAGACTAACGTGCATTTAACAGATATATCTGTGTGCTTGTGGGTGAACATGTGTGTGTGTGTGAGTGTCTGTGTGGGCGTATGTGTAGGTGTGTAAGTGTGCGTGTACACTCCATGTTGTGTTCCTGTGGAGGTCAGATGACAACTTGCAGGACTCAGTTCTCTCCTTCCACCAAGCGTGTTTCAGAGATCTAACAAAGGCTGCGTCTTTACCTGTGGAGTTATCTCACGTTTTTGTTTTAGTAAGTGCTTGTTTAGAGTGATTGATAGATATAGTCTTGTGAGCCTTTTTCTCCATACTCTCCCACACAGAACTTAAAAATATAATGGTATTAATTTTTTCTTTTCATTTCAATCCAATTTCAAAAAGCGGAGAGGGGAGAACAAAGCCTGCTTTTCCACAGACAGGAGAGGATTCTGGGAGATAGTGCAGGACTGGAAATATTACCCTGGCCCTTCTAGGCCCTCGGTGTCCACTACTCTCTTTATTTATTTTATTTTCCATGTATGAGTGTTTTGTCTGAATGGGCACAACATGTGTGCCTGGTGCCCCTAGAGGTCAGAAAAGTCACAGATCTCCTGGAGCTGAAGCTACAAATGGTTTCGAGGTCAGTGCTGGAACTGAACCTGGGTCCTCTGTAAGAGCAACATGCTCTCTTAACCACTGAGCCATCTCTTCAGCCTCTTCATGACTGTCTTTTGTTTGTTCATCTTAGATTTTTTTTTTTTTACTTTATTTTATGTGTATGTGTGCTTTGCCAGCCATGAATATATGTGTACCACATACATGCCTGGTACCTGTGGAGGTTGGAGAGAGCGTCAGATTCCCGGATCTGTAGCCACCATGGATAGTTGTGAACTACCATTGTGGATGTTAACAACCAAGCGTGTGTCCTCTGCAGGAGCAACCAGAGCTCTTGACTGCTAACCCAGCTAAGGCCATTTAAAGGATTTCCATCAAACTCTCCTAAGCTTCCATGTCCCTGACCCCATCTAAAGCTCTAGCTTTTACATTTTATTATGATATCATCCTGCTTTGTGCATTTGAGTCTACGTTGGGAGTCTACATGGCTACAGATATAAAGGCTGGAAACCATGATGGTGTGAATTTTCTCATGAGTCTTCAGTTTAGGAAAGACAAAGTGGTTGAGATCATCTCTGCTCTATCCCATGCCAGCTGGAGCAGCCTGAAGCCCAGGCTGGAATCTGCCGGGGGTAGGTTGCTCACAGATGTGTAATCCTCAGACCTCTCAGGCGTATGATATCTCAGAACAGTGCTCTCAGGGGCGGGCTGTCCGTGGGGACAGTGACAGGAATGCATTGCTTCTTTAACTGGTCAGTGACCCCAAATGCAGGGAGCTGGCTCGTGCAATTAGGGCAGACCTCAGAGAAAAACAAAATTGAGATGCAAAACTAGTGTTGTGCTAGGTAATGAGATGTGACCAGAGAAATTAAATTAAGCTCACCGCTGTTTCCACCAGGGTGGCCACCCCTTCAGCTGTCCAGATCTACCACCTACCAGAACCAACTCTTAGGGAAGTTCTTCAGCTGTGGTAGGAGTGGAATTCTGTCTGTCTTTGGCTGTCAGACCAGATGGAGAAAAGCAGCAGCCCTGGTCTCAGGTTAAGCGGCGATTGTTCTTCACTCTTTGGATTCTTCCTCTCTCTGTCTGAAGTTCCAGAGCATCGGAGAGAAACAGAGATGGTGCCGGTGGGGAGGGGTGGGAACCTAGAAACAGATGACCACAAGCACACACTGAGCATCTGTGTGCAGCACCCTGGCCTCCAGGACAGGCTGCTCCAAATCACCCTTAGTTAGAGGTCCTCCCTCACTCACAGGATGAGAGCTTGACTGCTCCAAGGTATGCTTGAGGGGAAGGTTTGTTTAAGAACTACAGGATTTATTTTTTATTTATTATTTTCTCAATGTATTGCTTTTAATTCTATTTTATGTGCATTGGTGTTTTGCCTGCATGTCATCCCATGTAAGGTTGTCAGATCCCTGGAAACTGGAGTTAGGAGCAGGTGTGAGCTGCCATGTGGGTGCTGGGAATTGAAACTAAGTCCTCTGGAAGAGTATCCAGTGCTCTTAACCACTAAGCCCATCTCTCCAGTCCCCAAAGGTTTTTATTGAAGATATGAGGGAAGAGAACAGCTAGAGGCATTTGGAAGAGTTTAGAGCAGAGAGAGAGAAAGTGGTGGACTGAACATAGCCAACAAGCTGGACCAGGGAGGGCATGGGAGGAGATAGACTGGAAGAGTGAGAAAGGAAGTGGGAGGGAGGGAGGGAGGGAGGGAGGGAGGGAGGGAGGGAGGGCGGGCGGGCAGCCTGCTTCATCTTGGCTTGACCTCTATCTAATGGTCAAGACAAACTAGGTTCATTTGTATTTATGACTTAATCTTTTTCTCAAGGATTGGGCTATGCCCTCGAAAGGTAGCTTGGTTCCTGGTTGAGCTGAGGCTCGAAACCCTAGAGACCTTGAAGGAATGGTAGGCGTTTGGCCTGTTCCTGGGCACCATGTCACTAGCTACAGCCCTCCATAGATTTGTAGCCATCAGTCACGTAAGGGCAACACCCTAATCCCCTCCACAGGTAGAAGACATGACCTGTGGTCATGTAGGTTCAAGACAGATCTTCCATTTTAATGAGATACCTAAAGGCCTGGAGGGCTTAACCAATAAGTTTTCCTTCCCAGACAATCCTCCCTGCAAAAGGTATTTAACCCCAGGCCTACCCTGAGAACTAGGGTATGGTTTTACATATCCACTTTCCACCATGACAATAAATGTCTTAAAACCATGGACTGCCTCTTTTTTATCGGGATCTGCTGTGGGGAGCCATGGAGAAGGCCTTTGCCTATAAAGCTGCAGTCTAGTCTCCCATTGTGCAAGGCCTCTCTGTGCCCCCAACTGCCAAGCCAAGGACTCTTTCTCCAGGGACCAGCCAGAGCTCCCCCCCTCCCAACACACCCCCACTGGCCCTGGGCTAGATCCAACCTGCGGCCTCCACTCCATTCTCAGCTCTTCCA
Organism: Mus musculus; assembly: GCF_000001635.26. Taxonomy (NCBI): domain Eukaryota; kingdom Metazoa; phylum Chordata; class Mammalia; order Rodentia; family Muridae; genus Mus; species Mus musculus. Next base: position 87,840,183 of record NC_000083.6, read on the forward strand.
CGGCATCCAGCAATGCCTGGGTGTCCAAGAGCCTGAGAACCAGACGGCCCTGACCTGCTTGCATGCCCTGGATGCCTCAGACTGTGCTTCTCTCACTCGCCCTGCCCCCAGCAGTGTCCTGGGGCTCTCCTACAGCCCAGCACACACCCGCTTGCCCAGTGACAGCATGGGGTAAAAGCAGTCAACTCTGCTTCCTGCCTCCCCCCCCCCCCCGCCCCCAGCAACCACGCCCTGTGATGGAGAGAATTCAAGACCTATAACCCTACATGTTGTTACAACCACTTTGTCATAACTACCTTGTTATGCAACTCTTCAACCATGTCTTTGGTTCAGGAGGTTGTTATAACCAGCTTGTTATCTTTGTGCTCTTATAAACCTGCCTATTTGCCTGCCAAATCCTTTATTTGGAAACACCCTGTTCTTGAACTATAATATGAACCCTTATCTCCTTATCTTACCCATGTTCAGTGTTGATCTCTTAAACCCCATCTTTAGGGAAGACAACCTGTACACATACACACACACACACACACACACACACACACACACAAAACAAAAAAACCCTTACTGTCATTAATTAGTTGTTTTAATTAATTTGGCCATGATCTGGGTCAGTGGTCTTTCTCCTCGAATCTGTGGGATTAACAAGAGTGTTGCCAAAATAACACAAGAATGAGAAGCTGAGGGCAAGGGAAGAGTTGAGAAGAGCTAGGTACTTGTGAGGGAGCCTGGAAGCCAGCATGAGCTATGGTGTGCTAATAGGCACCACGGGTTGATAGTCATTTGTCCCTTCTGACAGTGACACGAAAATAATTCCTTTGGTTGAGGGGAGCAGGCACCAGAATTTGGGGGAGTGGAGTTTCCTGATACATGGCATTCCATGATAGCTCCTGCAGGGCACCTCCAGACCACCTTGCAAAGCTGCCATTCTCCAACCATAGGAGGGGTTGATTGTTGACAGCTCTGGAGCACTCGGCATGACAGCCAGAAGCTCTGACGGGAGAGGGAGGGAAAACCTAGTGGATCTGCAGGATGAACGTTGGTTATCAGAGCTTGGTGAAGCTGTGCTCAGTCCTATCCCCTAAATCCTGGCTCCGTAGGTCTTGGGGGAGGGGTGACATTTGCAATGAGAACAGTTTCCCAGGCGATGGTAATGCTGTTGCACTTGGACCACACTTTGTGAAATCACTGAGTTTGTACACATCTAGGGGGATTCTGTAAGCATAGGACATGCCCCTATGTGCTGACTAGTTATTATGTCATGCTGACACAAGCTAGGGGCATGTAGGAAGAAGAGATCTTAAACAAAAGATGGCTCCTGTAGGCAAGTCTTTAGGATGTTTTTTCGATTGATGGTTGATTGGGGGGGCGGGGCAGGTGGTCCAGTTGACAGTGGGTCGTGGCATTCCTGGGCTGGTGGTCCTGGGTGGTCTAAGGAAGCAGGCTGAGCAAGCCACAAGGAGCAAGCCAGTAAGCAGCACTCCTCTGTGGTCTCTGTACCAACCTCCACCTCCAGGTTCCTGCCCTGCTTGAGTTCCTGCTCTGACTCCCCTCAGCAATAGAGTGGGACCTGAGAGCTCTGAGCTGACATCACCCCTTTCCTCCTGGGGTTATTCAAAGTCACGGTGTTTATCTCAGAAATGGAAACCCTAACTAGGACACCACGTGCAGAACATAATCAGATGGCGGACACCACGTGCAGAACATAATCAGATGGCGGTGGACTAGGCTGCTGTGACAGACAGGCCCAGCTCGAAGAAAAGCATTACAGAGCATAGACGTTTCTCTGTGGGAATGAGTCGTAACAGATCCTGTGGGGTACCAGCAGACCCTCAGTAGGATGTAGGTGGCCATGCTCCAGCCTCAGAGAGTGTTGATGGTTTAGAGCTGGGGTTGTCATCCTGCCCCAGTCTCCTCCATGTGGTGTGAGGAAGCTTTGTGCTTGCCCATCCAACAGGCTTCCCACTTGGTGCTTCCCTTGCGGGAGCAGCCTGCGTCTGAGAACACAAAGGTCCCATCCCCTGACTCAGGCTAAGGACACCCTCATGAAAGAACGCCTTTGCTCCAGAGTACAGTGAGCCTGCAGATGACTCCCATTGGGCTTCACTGCCGGGTGGTTTCTTCTGCCCATTGTACATACAAATGATCCCTGGGGGCACAGAATCTGTTCTCAGCTGAGTGACTTAAGGCACAAAGGAAGTGTTCTTGTTCGGGTCAGTAGCTTGGCCCTTTGTCACTGAGAGACCCAGTTCTCCCTCCTGCTGTGCATCTACAGCAAGCTGGGTGGCCCTGGGTGGAAGGCAAGTGTAGTGGTTTGAATGGGAATAGCCTCTAAACTCATATATAACAGGAACAGGCAGAGAAGGTGCAGGGAACCTTAGGGCATGGTTTAGGAGTAGCTGCTCACCATAGGGAGGCCAGATAACTTCTGCCAGCTGCATAGCCACAGAACTTTGGGAGAAGAGGTATATAATCATGTGTATGGCCCCAGCTCTGTGTGTCACAGATCTCTGCAGCAAGAATAGCAGGTGTGAAGACTCTTGAAACATTTCAGTCTGTAAGGGTCCATGATTCGCTGAAGAACGATACCCAAACTCAAATAGTATCCAAAAGCAAAGAGTGCTTTATTCTACAGAAGTCCAGCATGCTGGGGTCTACCATTTACCAAGATGGAGATGCCCAAGTGAGCTCGCAGGCCCAATTGAAAGTACATTAGCGGAATTCCAGGGAGGGGTAGGTGCCATTTATCTTAATTGATTGGCTCTATATCTAGGGACATTCCCGAGCCACTGCTGGGGGTTGTGGGGACTGGAAACTGTTGCTGGGGAAGCCTGGAAACTGTTGCTGACCCATTGTCCTTGTCTCAGGACAGGTGGTGGGGCAGCTTCTGATTGGCTGCCCAAGGCCTGGGGTTTTTCCAGTATCTCAGTTGCCTGGACTTGCCCAGTTCTTGGAAATGGAGATTTAGACCTAGTCTCCTGACCTGCCAGTGTGAATCCTGTCGTGGAGTCAGCCTGTCTCGGCCCTCTCAAGCTCTGTGGTGAAGTGCTGCTCACCTGGTAAGCATGCAAGCCACAGTACTGATTTTGCTCACTAGGCCAAATGCCCTACCACTGATAGGATGACCATCATCCTCTCATTTCCTTCTCACTCAAGGAAGCTTAGGCAGACAGGAGTGAGATCAGGTGGCAGATGTAGCCTTTAGCACACCCAGAAAAGACAAATTAATTCCCAAGTTTTATTTTATTTTTTATTAGCTCTAAATTACTTGTTAAAAAAAATCTTGAGACTGTCATGGCATATGTGCCTGACTTCCACCCATGGTCTCCACCTGAGAGGGGACTTGCCAATGCCAGGTGAAGACACCTTACTGCACTTGCGTAGGGCAGCCTGTCCTTGGCAGCCCTGAGGCCTGAGGCATGGGTCACACTCTCCTGACTGTCCCCACAGACCAGATTAGAGTCCATGGCCCATATTTGTTCTAACTTGGGTGCAATGCTCTGAACTTCCTTGCTTCTCACTCACCACTGTCCCCTGTACTCTGTGGCCAGTGCTGGAAATCTTCTACCAGGTGAACCATGTGGCCTTGCTTTGGTTTGCAAACTTCATCTCCAGGCATCACTTGTTCCCACTAGGCAATGTTCCCAAGGCAGTGCCTACCTGCCTCTCCTCAGGACGCCGCTTCTCCTCCTTCCTCAAACCACATGCTCCCTGTGCCATCTTCTGCACAGGGGCCTTATCCCTGGAGGATGGAAACTACTAAAGGGAACTTCAGTGACCCACCACCAGTGTGACCTATGTCCACCTGAACTCACCGTCACCGGGAGGAGTGGTCCCTTTTCCTATTTATACAGGCCCCCTCTCTTGGTCTCTAAGTCCTGTCATTAAGACCCTTATTCCAGAATCATGGCTGCCTCTCCCAAGCCATGTCCCCATTCCAGGAGCTGCCTGGCTTCCATGACTGGGCGACCAGAGCAGAAAGACATGCCGAGGTGGGGACATCAGTGAACAAAGAGCCAAGTGAGGTCCTGTCCAGCAGCAGGCTCCTATAAGACACCTCCAAAGTCACTGCAGAGTAGCCATGGATGGGAGGCTTTCCAGAGACTCCATCAGCTCTACTTCACCAGGCCACCCAGGCAAGCCCCTGAGATGTCAAGGCCCAAACCTGAGCTTTCTCACTGTTGGAAAACTGCCCAAGGTCTAGGATAAGTAAACAACAGGGAGGGTTTGAACTGAGGAGAGGGGCACTCTCAGAAGAGCTGCTCCTGCCTACCTGCCTGTATGCCTGCTTGCCTGCCTGTGTGCCTGTGTGTCTGCTTGTCTGCCTGTGTGCCTGCCTATCTGCCTGTGTGCCTACCTGTCTACCTGTGTGCCTGCCTGCCTATGTGCCTGACTGTGTGTCTGTGTGCTTGCCTGCCTGTGTACGTGTGTGTCTGCCTGCCTACCTGTGTGCCTGCCTGCCTGCCTGTGTGCCTGCCTGCCTGTCTGCCTGTGTGTCTGCCTGCCTGTGTGCCTGTGTATCTGCTTGCCTGCCTGTGTGCCTGTCTGCCTGCCTGTTTGCCTGTGTGCCTGCCTGCCCGTGTGCCTGTGTGTCTGCTTGCCTGCCTATCTGCCTGTGTGCCTGCCTGCCTGTCTGACTGTGTGCCTGCCTGCCTGCCTGTGTGCCTGCCTATGTGCCTCTGTGTCTGCTTGCCTGCCTGTGTGCCTGCCTGCCTGGCTGTGTGCCTGCTTGCCTGTGTGCTGCACTAGGTTCAGCAGAGGCATGACCTGTCTTCTGGCGCTATGGACAGCAGGACCGTTTCAAACTTTCATCTTTTTTTCCTGCCTCCTTTCTCTGTCCTCTCATCCCCTTTCCACTTTCCCAAGCAAACATAAAGACTAGCTAAGAAGATGGAAATGCTAATTTCCTGACATCTCAGGGTGGCTCTAGCTCTATGCATGTGAAATTACACACTGCACCTTGTAAATAGGTGTAATTTGAATGTGTTACTCATTTGTTTTCGAAAAATTACCTTTCTTTTATAAATAGAAAAAAGGAATGGGGAGGGAGGAGCTGGAACCCCTGAAGAGGGTTGAGCTGACCACTCACCTGTCACACACTCATCCTAGTCCTCCCTCTCCTTCACTGTCCTCCCTTCTCCTTACTGTCATCCCTCCCAGTCACTGTCCTCCCTCCCAGTCACTGTCCTCCCTCCCAGTCACTGTCCTCCCTCCCACTCACTGTCCTCCCTCCCACTCACTGTCCTCCTTCCCACTCACTGTCCTCCCTCCCACTCACTGTCCTCCCTCCCACTCACTGTCCTCCTTCCCACTCACTGTCCTCCCTCCCACTCACTGTCCTCCTTCCCACTCACTGTCCTCCCTCCCACTCACTGTCCTCCCTCCCACTCACTGTCCTCCTTCCTACTCACTGTCCTCCCTCCCACTCACCATCCTCCCTCCCACTTACCGTCCTCTCTCCCACTCATTGTCCTCCCTCCCTGTATTAGTTAGGGTTCTCTAGAGTCACAGAACTTATGGATAGTCTCTATATAGTAAAGGAATTTATTGATGACTAATCTGCAGTCCAATTCCCAACAATGGTTCAGTAGTAGCTGTGAATGGAAGTCCAAGGATCTAGCAGTTACTCAGTCTCACATGGCAAGCAGGCAAGGGAGCAAGAGTGAGACTCCCTTCTTCCAAAGTCCTTATATTGTCTCCAGCAGAAGGCATAGCCCAGATTAAAGGTGTGATCCACCACACCTTTAATCCCAGATGAAAAGTGTAGCCCAGATTAAAGGTGTGTTCCACCACATCCTTAATCCCAGATGACCTTGAACTCAGAGATTTAGTCTTCTGGAAGCCATAGCCACTGTGCCTCAAGATCTCCATACCAAGATCCAGATCAGAAACTTCTTCCTCCAAGCCTCCAGATAAGGGTCACTGGTGAGCCTTCCAATTCTGGATTGTAGTTCATTCCAGATATAGTCAAGTTGACAACCAGGAATAGCCACTACACTCCCACTCACTGCCCTCCCTCCCACTCACCGTCTTCCCTCCCCCTCATTGTCCTCCCTCCTACTCATCATCTTCCCTCCCCCTCATTGTCCTCCCTCCTACTCACTGTCCTCCCTCCTCTTCATTGTCTTCCCTCCCACTCACTGTCCTCCCTCCCACTCACCATTCTCCCTCCCACTCACTGTCCTTCCTCCCCCTCATTGTCCTCCCTCCTACTCAAAGTCACTGTCCTCCCTCCCCTTCATTGTCTTCCCTCCCACTCACTGTCCTCCCTCCCACTCACCATCCTCTCTCCCACTCACCGTCCTCCCTCCCACTTACTGTCCTCCCTCCCACTCACCATCCTCCCTCCCACTCACTGTCCTTCCTCCCACTCACTGTCCTCCCTCCCCTTCATTGTCTTCCCTCCCACTCACTGTCCTCCCTCCTACTCACTGTCCTCCCTCCCCTTCATTGTCTTCCCTCCCACTCACTGTCCTCCCTCCCACTCACCATTCTCCCTCCCACTCACTGTCCTCCCTCCCACTCACCGTCCTCCCTCCCATTCACCATCCTCCCTCCCACTAACTGTCCTCCCTCCCATACCACTACTATCCCGCCATCCTGCTTCCCACATCTGGTAGCCAGCATATCCAGACCTTGAGGTTTGTTCACTTTAAAACTTTGCAATGTGTTAAAAGTATATGCATGCCTGATCTCCATCCCCTATCTCTGAGGGGCCTTGCAAGGGCTGCAAACATGGCTCTAGTTAGAGCTTTCTCTGGAGCACTGCCCTTGCTGTGGAGATATTTGGTGCTCTTGTTCCCACGCACTGAGGACAGCCATCTCTGAAGGACCTCTGGGCTCTCGAGGGTTCAGTTGTTGGAGTCGTACGTAGCCTCTGAACATGACCTTGTTTGGAAATAGGATTGTCATAGACTCAATTATCTCAAATGAGGTCATCCTGGAGAAGGAAGGTTCCTAACTCAGCGTGACAGTGTCCTTACAAGAAGGGGATGGAGTCACCAAGGCCATGTGACAATGAAGGCTCCAAACATAAGTGATGCAGATAATGGGTAAAGGATGCAGATGATGCTCAGGGCTCCTCAGATCCTCAGCACTGGGGATGGCAGAAGGACTTTCCTGCAGATGTGAAGCGATACAGCTGCTTCTCTGGTGCCTTCGCTCCAGACCTCCAGCCTCCAGGGTTGTCCGAGAGCAGGTTGTGGTCTCTAGCGTCTTAGCCGATGGTGCTTTGAGTCTGCACTCTGGTAGAGGAGGGAGATGAGCAGCCTCGCCCCCTGCACCCACTTAGACCGCACTCACAGGTTTGAGCCTGACTGGTCTGTGGCCAGTGTGCTAGTTTGAATGAGCTGTCCCCTGTAAGTCCCAGCTGATGTGAGGGAGGCTTAGGAGGCATGGCCTTGCTTGAGGAAGTATGTCACTGAAATAGGCTTTGAGGTTTCAGGAGCTCTTTTGTGGCTCTACTTAGCTCCTTTCAATCTTCAGTGGCTCAGGCAGGCTCTGAAACTGTCGGCCTCAGCAGGCATTGCCTGGTGCAGCTGGCGCTTTACCGCCAGGAACTCCTGTAGCGTGGGAGATGAGGGCTTCCCCCATTAGTTCTAACCTGTCAGGTCTCTTTTTTTTTTTTTAAGCCCCCACACCACCTCCCACCTCCCCACAAGAAGGATTCCCCTCTGCTGGGTGGTGGTGGCTCACGCCTTTAACCCTAGCACTCGGGAGGCGGAGGCAGGTGGATTTCTGAGTTCAAGGCCAGCTTGGTCTACAGAGTGAGTTCCAGGACAGCCAGGGCTACACAGAGAAACCCTGTCTCGGAAAAAATAAAAAAAACAAAAAACAAAAAAAAAAAAGGAGGAGGAGGAGGAGGACCCCCTCTTGAGCTAGAACTGTGGAAAATACCCTAAGGAAACTGTTTGGGCCAGTGGCTGGACTTACAGGGGCAGGTCATGGGATTCCATAAATTATGGAAAACCCACCTCAGGTAAAAAAGCACAGCTATTAAAATGCTGACTTACTTCTCAACATGAAAAGATATTTATACAGTAAATCTCTGTGTAGCATAACCCACCTCACAATATCAAATATAGCCATGGAGCTGGGGCGATGGCTCGGCCTGTAAAGCACTTGTTATATGAACGTGAGGACCTGAGTTCAAATCCCCAGCATCCACATAAAGCTGGGTGTGGTACAAGTGTCTGTAATCCCAGCTGGAGACGGGAGGTGGAGGCAGGAGAATCCTCAAGAGCTTACTCAGTGTGGGTGGTGGGGTTTGGGGGTTAGTGGTAAATATACCAGAAAAACAACAAAGACCCTCTCTGTTCAGGTGTTGTCTTGTCACCTCTGACAAGGTGACAGGTGAGGACTGACACCAGAGGTTGTCCTCTGACCTCTGAATGTGCTCCCCCCGCCCTCCCCGCAAGTGGAGTGAGTTTACATTTAAACACAAACGCAGTGGAGGGTGGCGCTAAGACAGAAACCTCTGCCTCTGAATATCAGTGGACACTGGGCTTGGTCAGAGATGTCAGAGATGTCAGACGTTCAATGCAATCCTGCTGGATTCTTGCTTCTGAAAATATTTTCTATTTCTAATACCTTCTAATGCACAGGGCTTCAAGCATGGTATGAAAAATACCCAAAACCTTTCATATGAAAGATACACAATATTTGTCCCGTGTTTGTTTTCGTCCTTTCTGGGGATGCATTTCTTGATAGTCTGCTATCTACACACAGTGTTGGTGAGCAGATAGAAGACCAGAGGTCAGAGGTCCATTCTCCAGGTGAGAGGTTGTCAGAGAGAGTGAATGAGTACAGGCTAACAAGAGGAAAGCATCGGGCCGTGTAACTCAGTGGTCCAGCACTTGCCTAGCACTAGAAAAAGAAGAAGAAAAGAAAAGTATTGAGGCCTGACCTGGGTGGGTATAGTGGCTCACACAGTAACCTCAGCATTTAGGAAGCTGAGGGAGGAGGTTTGTGAGTCACAGGCCAGCCTGGGCTGCACGTGAGTCACTACCTCCAAAACCAAAGGCTGGGATGTGGCTTAGCCCTGGAGTGCCTGCCTATGGCCATGTTTTGATCCTCAGCACTGAAAAGAAAAAGAAAATTGTTGTCCATCCAACAACTTTATATTTATTTATTTATTTATTCATTTATTATATTTATTTATTTATTCACATGAGTTCCATGCCTTGTAAATGCTAAGCAAGTACTCTACCACAACCCACCTAGCAGACATTAGACAGCCTCTGTGTTGCACAGTAGGGCTACTGTCCCATTTGCTCTTCTTTTCTGTATGTCCCTGATCCCTGGTGTGTAGCGTCTCTGCGGATGGCCTTCCCAGCCTGTTAGATCAACTAGACCCGTGTGCCCCAGTCTCAGCACCGCCCATGTTCCCTGCTGCATCCTTTGATAATTATTCATCTGGTGTCTGTCTCATTTCCTCCCTCTTTTAAACAGACAAGGGTTTTGTGGTTTTTATCTTCATTTTATGTTTTATTTTATGTGTATGGGCATTTTGCCTAGTGCATCACAAAAGTGTCTGGTACCCACAGAGGACAGAGGCTGTTGGATCCCCGAGACTAGTGTTATATAGATGGTTGCGAGACACCATGTGTAGTGCTTGGGATTTGAACCTGGGTCTAGGGGAAGAGCAGCTGGTGCCATCTCTCAGCCCCCAGGAGAAGGGGCATGGGTTCAGGTGGAGTGGGGGTGCAGAAGTTGCTGGAAAGATTATGGTAAAGCACGGGAGGAGGGGGCAGATGCTGTGGCGTGCTGGAGGCAGTGTCAATGAGGGAGAGAGAGAGTAGAGGCAGTCATGAACCCCCATGCTTCTCCACTCACGATCAGTCGTCTGCACTGTCCTAAAATCCCAGGTTTGGCTGCTTGCCTGGCTTGTAAATTCTATGGGGAGTTGATCGCTCCTTACCCTGAGTTGCCAGCAGCTGCCACAGCCTGAGTCGCCTCCTCTGCTGCCCTCCTGAACAAGGACTTCTGAAGCAGAGTCCCTGGGACACTGCTTCTTCTGTACCAGTGGAGAGATTCCTGTGCCTTCGGGGCAGACAGATGACAGAGGCCCACAGGCTAGTGTCTACCCTCTCAGGTAGCCACACCTGGCAGTGTCATCTGTCCCCAGTCCTCTGCATTCTTACAGATGGAACCTGTGAAAAAAATCAGGTTCCAAATTAGCTCTCTGTTTTTTTTTTTGTTTGTTTGTTTTTGTTTTTTTCAAAGCCACGATTTTGGCCAAGCATACTGGCCAAGCATACTGGCCCTTCAGGTTGAGGCAGGAGGTTGCCAGTTTAAGGCCAGCCTGATCTACAGAATGAGACTCTTGTTTCAAAACTAATAAACAAAGCATCTGTCCCAGTGTCTCCTAGCCCTCTAGGTGATGCTGTTCTTATTTTCTACCTTGTGGTCCTGACACACTGTGGGTCAGCCTGGGAATGTTCCCAGACTTCAGCACTTGCTTGTCTGGTTGTTCTGTCTGCTGTGAACATTTACACAGAATAATACACGGTGAAGTTCCAGAAGCTAACATCCAGGCAGAGTGTGTCACCTGGCATCCTCACAGTTACCCATGCCCTCCCTGTACACAGGACCCCAGGAGTCCAAGGACGCTTCTCACGGAGGTTCTCCTTCAGGTCAGAGCCACAGCCTGCTGAATGCCAAGAGAGTGTCCAAGAGCCAGGGTTGCTGCTCACAGGCAGGAAGGCTGTGTGGGGCCCCAGAACCACAGCATATTAGAAGCTGAGTCCAGGTCTGGGACTAAGCAGCTTCTAAAGAAAGGAGATGTGTGACTGACGAAGGCATTTGAGACTGGAGGGATCTGAATGATGTGACGAAAAGGTAACTCTAACACACGGTCATGGAAACACTGCTCACGTAGCAGGTCCTGCTGTGAGCAGGGAAGGACAGGATGTGGGGAGGCTCTGTCTGGCCCTGCCACTGCTCAGGCTTCACTGGGTGGAGGGGTGGATCTGAGCAGAGGGTTTTAGTCAGGAGAACCGAGTGCTCTTTAGCAATGCTCCCCTCTGGAGCTGTCCTGCAGGGCACCATCTCTGAGGCATGGCCCATATACGCTTGCACTGTAAGAGACAACAGTATTTCCAGTCTCCCTGGATGAATTCACCTCTACTGCCATCCTGTTGGCTCTAAAATGGCCATGTTTGTGATGCCGAGAAGCTGGTAGCAGAGCTAGTTTTCTGGAATCATGATTAGTCCAGAGCTGGCCTCATGTTCAAAGGGAACCAGGGGCCAAGGATTCATCTCATGAGCCACTGTACAGATCACTGTATAGAGCAGATATCTAGGACACCAGGTTTATGTGGGGGATTTCAGAACCAAGATTATGCTGGGGCTGGAGGTGGAGACACTGACTTGGTTGTGAATGATCCAGATAATTGCACAACTGGTGATGCCCTCCCATCATCCCCTGGGGTGATAAAAGCCCATTAGTCATAGGCTGGGGTGAGGAGAGGAACAGGGAATAAATAACTAAGGGAGCAGAGCAGTCATGTCTCAAACAGGAGAGGAGGGGTGGCTGCCAGTGCCCCAGGCAGGGGGGTGGCTGCCAGTGCCCCAGGCAGGGAGGCTGAGACATGACTCACGCCCAGAGACACTGACCCAGCAGCCTCTCTAGAAGGAGATTGGTGCTAGGTGCTCTGAATGCCAGACTTTAGCTTCTTGCTATGTCGGTGTGTGTGGGCACTTTGTTCTCTCTTGTCTGCAACCTCTGCAATGGTGCGTGTGTGCACAGTGGGGAGACTTCTGTCCAACGTTCTGCTGTCCTTAACCATCAGGAGCATCACTGCAGACAAAAGCAGTGCCACTCGTTCTGTATGATTGCAGTCAAGTGACTGCTCTCTGGAGTTCCCATACACTGCCCGGTGTGAGACGGGGGCCAGTGTGGCAGTGGGCGGCAGAACGGATTCTGTTTCTACTCACAGTGGCCTGCTCCTCCCAAGCTGCATTTTGGTCTCACCCCATTCTCAAGATGGCCCCCAGCCCGTGTAGGAGGCCACTTCTCTAGTGTTGTAAAAGAATCTAGACCCCCATTCCTGGATAACTAAGGCAGAGACACCGAAAAGCCAGATGTGGCTGGCCAGTGAGGAGGACACTACCAGGTCACCAAGTTCCCAGAGGGACAGTTTTAGCCCAACTAAAACGGCAGTGCTGTCCTCTGAGACCCATTTTCTGTTCTTTCATTGTTTATCTTCTAAGCCCCTTGAGGGACAGGAGTGGCCAGGCCCCTCCCCTGAGGACCTCCAACTGCCAGGTCCCACCTAACGAACACTCAAACTGCCGGAACAACTGGATCCAGCCCTGGACTTGAAAACCCACCAAGCCTAGGCTTTCCCTAAGCTTGGGACATGAAATCGCACCAATCCTTACCCTAGCTCTATCCTGGAATGCTCTGTCTCTAAGAAACAACTGTATACACCCTGTCTTCTGCTCGGTTTTTTGCTGCATCTCACCCAAGCAAAGGCAGCTTGGGTTTTGGGTTTTGTTCTCTCCCAGTAGATCTCCTGTGTGACGTTTGCTGTGTGGTGTGTCTTGTGGGATTCCCTAGCTCCTTACTACCATGTGTAACACTCTGGAAAACCCAGAGCAGAGCTGTAATTCTTTGGGGAAACCTTTCTTCTCAGAGCTATAGCTCACATCTTTCTCTCTCTCCCCTCCCATCCTTTCTTCTCTCCCCCCACCCCCACTTTCCTTTTTTTTTGCTTTTTTTTTTTTTTTTTTGCTTTTTGAGGCTTGAACTTACTCTCCTTCAGCCTTTTTTTTTTTTTTTTTTTTGAGACAGGGTTTCTCTGTGTAGCCCTGGCTGTCCTGGAACTCACTCTGTAGACCAGGCTGGCCTCAAACTCAGAAATCCGCCTGCCTCTGCCTCCCCAGTGCTGGGATTAAAGGCGTATGCCACCACGCCCAGCTTCCTTCAGCCTTTTGAGTGTTGGAACAAACAACAGGGGTACACCAGAGTAGCCAGCTTTTGGAAACCAAGGTCTCCTCTCTTTTTTTCATGGAGAGGGATGAGTAATTCTAAAGTCTTTTGAAAAACCATATGAAAACCTAGCCATCATATGAGACCATAAAATCCCCAAGACCAGATGGTTTGCATCTGTTTGAGTCATTGACCAGGGGGTCCCACATACTACCTCCCCCTTCCCCCAATTATAGATTGTTGACAGTGCTGTAGGTAACCCTCCACAACTTGACAGCAAGACCTTGTTGCTGAGGAAACCACATCTTCATGACATAGAACATGGAAAAATCTAACATCCAAGGCACTGTACATGCTACCAGAGAAGTAACCATCTATCTCACCGAGCTATAGATCCTGCATTACGCTGTCATCGTGACCCGCCTGAAAGATATGCCCTCTGGTGCAGAAGTGGCATGAATGTTCTGTAAGGGAGAAACCAGTCACTTCTGTCTGTCTGTTTGTTTGTTTGGTTGGTTGGTTTGGTTTGTTTTGGATTTGAGGTCCACTCCATGAGACGGGACTCATCCCTGATGTTAATGAGGTCAAGAAGCTGATACTAGAAAACGCCTAGAGGAAAGCCTATTCCTCTTATTCTGCTAAATGATCATAACTGTAAAATGATGACACAGTGCTATACCTGCGGTGGTTTGGATAAACTTGGCCCAGGGAGTGGCACGATTTGGAGGTATGGCCTTCTTGGACTGTGTGTGGCCTTGTTGGAGTAGGTGTGGCCTTAGAGGAAGTGTGTCACTGTGGGCATGGGCTTTAAGACACTCATTCTAAGCCAGGTGTGGTGGCGTACACCTTTAATCCCAGCACTTGGGAGACAGAGGCAGGCAGATTTCTGAGTTCCAGGCCAGCCTGGTCTACAGAGTGAGTTCCAGGACAGCCAAGGCTATACAGAGAAACCCTGTCTCGAAAAACAAAAAACAAAAAAACAAAAACAAACAAAACAAAACAAAAGACCCTCATCCTAGCTGCCTGGAAGCCAGTCTTCTCCTAGCAGCCTTCAGATGAAGATGTAGAACTCTCAGCTCCTCCTGCACCATGCCTACCTGGATGCTGCCATGTTCCTGCCTTGGTGATAATGGACTGAACCTCTGAACCTGTAAGCCAGCCCCAATTAAATGTTGTCCTTGGTCATGGTGTCTCTTCACAGCAATGTAACCCTAAGATAATACCCATAGAGCAAAGTGTCCCTTGACCCTCTTGCAGTTGTTGGCAGTTAGTGCAGAGACTCAAAAGTGGACACTGTACAGAGAGTGAGAGACTTTGGAGTGCTCATGCCCGAATCGAATGTCTTTATCTTCCCTCTCCCCTCAGCTCAGGAGTCTGTGTAGAGAAGAAGACAGAAAGATTGTAAAAGCTAGGGGTGGCAGAAGATTTAAGATAAACAGCATTTTCCAGATGCACATTTGAACTCACAGAAGCTGCGGCGGCACACACAAGGCCAGGGTAAGCTCAAGCTAGACAAAACCCTAGCACCAAGGAGGGCACGTGGCTCAGAGCGCCGCCCCTAGCCAAGAAGCCACTGGCAAATTATATCCCATACAATAGGGAAAATCAATTTTCTTTAATAGACCAACCAATGGGTATGTAAATCATACTTCAGAGCAGGCCTCAGGCTCAAGAGCAGTTGGCTAACACAAATCAGACTCGTGTTTCTAGTGGAGTTTTCCTTTCCTTTCCTTTCCTTTCCTTTCCTTTCCTTTCCTTTCCTTTCCTTTCCTTTCCTTTCCTTTCCTTTCTTTTCCTTTCTTTTCCTTTCCCTTTCTGTAGTCTCCCCTCTCCTAGCCTGAAACCTGCTTGCTCAGGGGTGGAGCTTCCTGCTCATTCGTTCTGCCACGCCCACTGCTGGAACCTGCGGAGCCACACACGTGCACCTTTCTACTGGACCAGAGATTATTCGGCGGGAATCGGATCCCCTCTCCCTTTCTTCATAACTAGTGTCGCAACAATAAAATTTGAGCCTTGATCAGAGTAACTGTCATGGCTACATTCTTTTCTCTCGCCACCTAGGCCCTCTTCTCTTCCAGGTTTCCAAAATGCCTTTCCAGGCTAGAACCCAGGTTGTGGTCTGCTGGCCGGACACAACAATTGGCGCCCAACGTGGGGCTGAGAAACGGCAAAGGATTTTTGGAAGAGACTGCTGCTGGTTCGGAGCTCCATAAAATAAAGGATAAGGGAAATGCATACCGGAGAAGGTATGGGCTAAGCTGAGACAGCGTTAAACCCGAGCGCTGGTTCACTTAGGTTCAGCAGTGAGGAGCTGGGTATCAGGCGGTAGGCCGTAGCTCTCCGAAGCTACATGAGGTGTGAGAAAAGAAAGGGTTTATTAAAAGGAATAGGCGGATTGCCCCAGTTAATAAAAAATGCATCATAAGGGAGGAAAATGTCCCAAAAAGCAGAGAGAAATATCTCTCTGGGCCTTATAGCAGGAGTACTCTGTTCCCTTTTGTGTCTTGTCTAATGTCCGGTGCACCAATCTGTTCTCGTGTTCAATTCATGTATGTTCGTGTCCAGTCTGTATGAATGAATGTTCTATGTTTTGTGTTGGATAATAAAGATGGTATAAAAAAGCTTTATCTGCAAAGCCGAGAGCTGCCACGTGTTTCAGCCAAAAATCAGACACGTGGCGGGAGGGCCCCTGCTGGAAAAACTGTTCGTTTTAGGAAATAAGGGCGAGTGCACAGCCTCTAAGTTTCAGAGTAAAAAAGCTAATAAATGGTTCATGATTAATGTGTTTGACAATGGTAAAGTGTTTTTTATTTTTATGGTTGTAGCTACAAAAATTATTATTCTCTGATTGGTCTAAATGTAACTGCTTCATTTGGTTCTTTTTTATTGGTAATGTGCTCTGAGTGTTTTCACAATCAGCTCATAAGTTGTTGGTTAAGATTAATAATTGTTACATTGCTACAGATGGTTAGTGTTAAATTTGATAACTCAAGTTTAGAGTCCTTCTGACACATGGCATAAGGCAGCCCAAGAGGCTGGGTCTCTAAAGATATTTCTAGTTTAGGTAATAATTAATGTGGTTCGTATCCTAAATAGTAAAATTTAAAATAAGATTTAAAGCAATGTCTTTTATTAAAGCATTAAAGCTTGCTTTAATAGGTATTCATAGGTATTAATTGACATCCAAACTTCGTAATATGATAGTAATGCTTCTAATATTGATTTTAAAGATAATAAATTGTTTTAAACTTGGGTTTTGCTTTCCCAAGGTTACAGGTATTATCCTAACCTTGCACAAAAAACTTAAAAATTATGGTTAAAACTGCTATTGTTCCATTGACTGCAGCTTGCAGTTTGATTTCAAATTTAAGATCTTTAATTCACCTGTATACTGTAATTAAGATAATTACAAGAGTAATCATCTTATGAGAGCGCTCATACAGCTCACTTCATACAAAACTGTGACAGAGTTATCTAGTTATGTTTGTCTTTGTAAATAGATTAGACAAACAGTTTGGTTATAGTTGCTGCCTGGCAGAAAACTGTAGTACAGGCAATTTTTTCACAACACTAAAGTTGTGAAAAACGTTGTAACTGTAAGTCATCTTAAGAAAGAGTATCAAGGGCTGGTGAGATGGCTCAGTGTGTAAGAGCACCAGACTGCTCTTCCGAAGGTCAGGAGTTCAAATCCCAGCAACCACATGGTGGCTCACAACCATCTGTAACAAGATCTGACTCCCTCTTCTGGAGTGTCTGAAGACAGCTACAGTGTACTTACATATAATAAATAAATAAGTCTTTAAAAAAAAAAAAGAAAAAGAAAGAGTATCAAAATTTAGAGGCGTAGACAGTTATATTGTTTCTCTAAAATCGGTCCTTATTACAGAAGGGCCAGGATGCTCAGATTAAAAAGTATTTTATGTTTGAGTCAATACATGGCTCTGGGCAGCCCCAGAGCGGCTTGTGGCTTTTCTTTTGTTTTGCAAACAGTGCCTGAGAAAGATTTTTCCCTGTGTTCAAGAGAAATTCTTTTTAACAGTGTTACAGATCTATTCAGATGTTTAAAATAATGCTTTAATTCAAAGAGTTTTGCTTCTAGTGAACTGTAATCACTAGAAAATTTTGCCTCTAGGTATGGCTAATGTAACTTTACATTATGTAAGAAAAATTTTATTGTTTCTGCTTCTATACAAGAAGCCAAGAGTTTTAATCTTTCAGTGTATATTGTTTCTTAAGTGAAAAGTATTTTATTAACTAATGCTTCTTAAAGTTTACCTTAAATCCTTGCTCTCACCCAAAAGATTCAGAGACAATATCCTTTTATTACTTAGGGTTTTAGTTTACTACAAAAGTTTCTACAAAAAATAAAGCTTTTATAATTGTTATTAATTGGTAATTAAAAATTGGTTGTGCCCAAAACAATTCTTTTGGCCAGAAAAAAGATTATTGTAAAGTCATTTTTCTCATCCTCCCAGCCAATCGTTGGCCCACGTGGGCCCAACTAGCTTCTGTGGGGCGGAGTCTTAAGACACAGTTTTCCCTGTTCCAGCACAGATGATCTAGTTGTGTGCTGTAGATGGTGTTTTAAAATGCTGAACAATCAAACCTTAATTTGTATGTTAATAGTCAATGCCATATCTCTGAGCTCGCAATTGCTTAAATTGTTCATCCCTCAGATACTATTAATTCTCAAATTTACAATTGCTTATACATATTTCTAGTTAATAAATAAATTATGCTCATGTGACTCTTAATAACTTTGCAAGCCTTCTAGTTACAACTGCTCCTTAAGAAAATTGATTGAAAGTGCAATTAGTCACTGCCCTTTACAGCCAAGTATTTAAAATGTTTTGTCAACTAGTTATTAATTCAAAAGTTTAGGTATTATAAAATTTTAAAACTTTAACTTCTTAAAAGACAAAAAAGAGAGAAATTGTATCCCCGTACATACTATTTAGTGCATTCCCATGCACACTATTAAAGTCTTACCTTTATTTTCAAAATCTAATATTTTAATGTCAAAGAGTTTAATAAATGCTTTATAGTATCTTAAAGGGATCTACTTATTGGCTTATAGATTAATCCTAAAACAACTACCTTATTAGAAAAGGGAAAAACAGGTTTTCTCCACAGAACGCTGCAGAAGCATATTAGTAAATTCGTGTGACGAGCTGGTAGGTAAGTTGACTCATGTCCTAATTAAATTGACTAAAAAACTAAATTAAATTCATGTTTTAAATCCATCCTTACTTGTCATTTTTCCAGTTTAGACTAGCTTCTAGCCTTTTAACTTTATGGCAATAGTACATCAGAGACTGTATATTCAGACTTAGTAAAATTAGTCATTTAATAAAGTCATAATGATTTTTCTCCTTTCTTCAGTGTGACCAGCCATTCTAACTCAATCTCAGACTGGTCTAATATTCAGTCCAATGTTAGAGATTCCTATATTCTAAATTACCTAGCAAGTTAATTCAGAGCACATCCCCCACTTCCCCTAGATCCCTAACCTCAGAAGGATTGCTGGCCTTACAGCTAGTAGAAAAAGCTATTAAAGAGCAATTGGTCACTTAATATATTGGTAAAATAGAAAGACCCCCTGACTAACAAATGGAAGGGTCCAGATCCAGTTCTAATTTGGGGTAAAGACTCAGTTTGTGTTTTTTCACGAGATAAAGATAGAGCGCAGTGGCTGCCAGATAAATTAATTTGTTAGATGAACACAGATTCTAAATCTTCTAAAGTATCACCTTGAGGACTAAAATTCCTCTTTTGCTTAAAAGTCGGCTTGAGGACTCAGGCTCCGAAAAAAGCTACTCTCTGAGCCAGCTCCCCGACAGGAGGCCGGAGACTAGCCTCAGCTTTACAATTTGCATTTAAATAAAGTACCTAGAGTTCCCCAAAAGAAGTTCTGCTTTCCTACTTTCTCACTGTCCGAGATTTTGTCTTTCAAGCAGGTAAATCAACATTCTCGAGGCAGACCAGCGGATGTGCATCCCCGCGCCCCTAGAGCACACAGGTGGCTGCTGTTATCTCCTTTCCAAGGACATTTCCAGCATGTGGCTTTCAGTCTGAGTTAAAAATTAGGTTTACCAAGAGGGCTAAAAAAGTAGATATTTCTATATTAATAAAGATTGGTTTTTATTTTGATAGACAGGCTTAGCTCCTTAGCTGACCTCTGGCTTTTCACCCTTGCTGTTACTGCAAGGTGTCCTTAGCTCAATAGGCTGTAGAAAAAACAGAGATGAGGAGGAACGACTTCCAGCTCCTATTTTAGCCACAAATCGTGGTGTTACTAACGACATAATTCTTGCTTAGGCTTTGCTAATTCTGAGGTTGATAATTCTCCTTTAGGAGCTGCACAGCACTCAAAACTGTGCATACTGGTTTGTGATTGTACAAATTCAGTATGGGCATCGCTTGGTGCAGAGGTACTGCAAGGGAAGGTCCGGCTTGACCATTTCTGAGTTTCCTGTGAGATAAACCTGGTTTAAAAGAGGTTGGTATCATATTTTGGTTAAAAATAAAAAATATTTTCCGGCTCTACCTCGCCTCCCCAAAAGATACCCAGAGCCACATGTGTGGGTTTTATCAATACCCACGGGAGGAATCGGGTCCATGTCCACCCAAGTCAAGGTTAAAAGCCCACTCATCTACGGATGAGAAAATCATTTGATCACCTCAGTTAAGCGTTGCCTTATTTAACTTAATCAATAAGGGGGAGAGAGATTGGAGACGTACTATTGAAAGGGCAAGCCCTTCACTGCCTCCCACCCAAATAAAAAAGCCAATTGGCCTTGTACTACAAGAGCCGGTCGAACTCCTTCTCCCTGTTTCCCACCTATCATCCAAAAAAGCGGAGAAATATCAACTTAGTGTTATTATAGTGTATTTCACATTTGTTCAGTCAAACTTAGCCAGAGTTCCAACGCCCTACTTAAAATTCAACTAGAAAGTTACCTACCAAGTACTAATTAGCATTATAAAGTCAGAGCCTACAGCTCCAGGCTTTTCAGTTAGTTGTTCACTAAGATAAGAAAGGACAGTCTTAGCCTTATACAGTTTACCATAAGAAAAGTTAAGGAATCCCATGAAAGCAAGTTTTTTCTTTAGCCCTAGATTCCAGGCAGAACTATTGAGCATAGATAATTTTCCCCCCCTCAGGCCAGCTTTTTCTTTTTTTAATTTTTGTTAATATAAGAGAGGAGATGTAGTCTCCCCTCCCCTAGCCTGAAACCTGCTTGCTCAGGGGTGGAGCTTCCTGCTCATTCGTTCTGCCACGCCCACTGCTGGAACCTGCGGAGCCACACACGTGCACCTTTCTACTGGACCAGAGATTATTCGGCGGGAATCGGGTCCCCTCTCCCTTTCTTCATAACTAGTGTTGCAACAATAAAATTTGAGCCTTGATCAGAGTAACTGTCATGGCTACATTCTTTTCTCTCGCCACCTAGCCCCTCTTCTCTTCCAGGTTTCCAAAATGCCTTTCCAGGCTAGAACCCAGGTTGTGGTCTGCTGGCCGGACACAACACCTTTCCTTTCCCTTTCCTTTCCTTTCCTTTCCTTTCCTTTCCTTTCCTTTCCTTTCCTTTCCTTTCCTTTCCTTTCCTTTCCTTTCCTTTCCTTTCCTTTCCTTTCCTTCCCTTCCCTTCCCTCCCCTCCCCTCCCCTCCCCTCCCCTCCCCTCCCCTCCCCTCTCCTCCCCTTCCGGTCCCTTCCGTTCCCTTTTCTGAGAGAGAGAGAGAGAGAGAGAGAGAGAGAGAGAGAGAGAGAGAGAGAAAACATAACATTGAGTAGGTAGCAAGGTGTGGAGGATCTGGGAGGAGGTGTGGGATGAAAAAGAATATGATAAAAAATATACTGTATGAAATTCTCAAAAATAATAAAGAATAAATTAATATTTAAACTAGTATACAGAACCATGGGCTTCACTATGACTCTTTATGCACATATATGTAAAATGATGTTGTGCTCATTTTTGCTCCTACAGCTATACCCTCCTCTGGCCTCTCCAACAGTGATGCCTTTTCCCTCCCCAAACCTGGGAGCCACTTTCAAGGGCGTTCAAACCCAGCAGCTCATTTGCTCTTCTAGAACTTTCTGCTATGGCTGCTGAAATTCATGCTGCCCTTTCCCTTTTCTCTGCGATTTCTGGCCTTCTAGACACAGCGTCACACCTGCCTAGTGTAAGCCCCACCCTGGGGCAGCTCTCAAGTCCTGCTTCGGGGTCCCTAGCAGGCTTTCTCAGAAAATTGTGAAACTTGTCTACGGTGCCTAAACGCTATTTGCTCCCTGTATGGGGAGTTTGGCTTGACCTTGTTCGGCTACTTAAGGGTTCGTTTCTTTCTTCCACAACAGAATATTTGCAGTATCTTGGCTTTTAAAATGCAGCCAGGGCCAGAAAAGGTGTCAGGAGGCTGTTGGGTCAAAGCTGCATAGTGCAATCCCGGTGTCCCCCTCGGGAAGCCTCTAACCTCCGATGTAGCTTTGGGTTTTGGTTTTGTGTGTGCACTTGATTCTCCTTCTGTAGCTGCCTAATGGCAAGTGGGGAGAGCAACACATGGTGTTTGAGGTTTGTTTCTCTATACTTCAAGAGACACAAGACTTCTCACCTCCATGTGCTTCTACCACATTCCTCGAGAACTGCAGAGCTAAGCTTGCATTCCAGTCACGGACGGGCCCTTGACCTTGAGCCAGGCAAGGCTGACAGCTGTGGTGATAGATGTCAAAACTCAGGCTCATCCCTGAGCAGAGGCTGCCATCCTGCCTATCGAGAGGGAACAGTGGAAGCAGGAAGCTTTATCTCTGCCTCCTGCTAACAAAGCCCTCTGCTTTCTCTGGGGAGAGGAGAGCAACCTTCCACCTAAGGACCCCTCCACGAGCCAAAGGTCTCATGAGAAGTTGCTGCTGCCTGGCAGCCATGTTTCATTTTCTTTGTGGGTTGTTTGTCCTCCCTCCCTCCCTCCCTCCCTCTTTCTTTCCTTTCTTTCTTTCTTTCTTTCTTTCTTTCTTTCTTTCTTTCTTTCTTTCTTTCTTTCTTTCTTTCTGTCTTTCCTTCCTTCCTTCCTTCCTTCCTTCCTTCCTTCCTCCCTCCCTCCCTCCCTCCCTCTGTCTTCCTTCCTTCCTTCCTTCCTTCCTTCCTTCCTTCCTCCCTCCCTCCCTCCCTCCCTCCCTCCCTCCGTCTTTCTGTCTTCCTTCCTTCCTTCCTTCCTTCCTTCCTTCCTTCCTTCCTTCCTTCCTTTCATCATCCTGAAGTTTAACGATAATCTAAAGGAGAGAACAATTTTGAAAAGAATAGGTCAAGGCAAGAGAAAACAGTGTCCAGTTACTAACTGGTCCCTTCATCTGTCCCTTTGGGAGTCTTGACATGGCTGTCTTCCAGCACAGCAGGATGGCCCTATGAGGATGTTTGAACCAAAGTTTAACAAAGTGTACAAACCAATCCTTCCACTGCACAAAGTTGTTGCAGTACACAAATAACTCTACTCGGACTGTCCTGGTGACCATGCCCCTTGATGTGCCCCTCCTCGCCACCTGAATGAACACACACACACACACACACACACACACACATACACACAGAGAGAGAGAGAGAGAGAGAGAGAGAGAGAGAGAGAGAGAGAGAGAGAGAGAGACTCAGAGAGAGAGACTTATGTTTACAACAGCTCAATGGCTGGGCACTTCCAAACCTCCATGTGGCTAATCCTCTTCCCTCTGAGATTCCTGAATTATTACTTACTAAAACCATTATTCCATTGTGGCTGCCCCAGACTCAGACCTCTCTGGCTGAGTTCCCCATCTGGCTGAGTTCCCCATCATCTACATCACGGCTATGTTCTCTGTCTGGCATCTTTCAGGCATGACATCTACTCGTTCCCTGGCATGGTGGCTTTCTCCCTTCCTGCTGCTTTCTCAGTCCCTTGTCTGGGAATCCTAAAGTCCTGCCTGTGTTTCCCTACCCAGCCGTTGGCCACCGACAACTCTATTTACCAATAAAATCCAACTAGGGGCGGGAGCCCTCAACATCTTAAGTGTGGATGTGTGGATTCTGATGCAATTCTGGTGACCAAGTCCACCACATGAAGTAAGTAGCATGTGTGCTAAGGAGCCAGTGGTAGCTGTCCCTCCTCTCACAGGCTTTCCTGGTCCTTCTGCTCACTGACTCTTCTACAGGATGGATGCCTCCTACGTACTTTCTCGCTTTCCCAGGGTATCTAGTGGCTTCTATTGCCCTGAGGATGCTCCTAGGTTTCTTTTCAGCCCACAGAAAATACTGCCATGGCCTTCTTCCTGTAAATGACAGGTAGGAAGCCTCTGGTGACCAGGCTGTACAGGCATCGCCAGAATCAGCCAACAGCCTGATGCTTACTGGCTGAACAAACACCTCCTATGTCCAGTGGTGACACTTCTCAGCCATGGTATCCCACCTCCTGCTCTTGAGAAGCCAGAGGGCACTGGTGGGGAAACTCAGGGATCTGGCAGCACTCCAAGGTAGTATTAATGCTGGCTTCCCTTTTGTTCTCTCAAATGTTCTTGTTATAAAAGCCCCTCCCTCCTGTAGCTTTCCAAATTAAAAACAAACAAACAAACCAAAAAAGTTCTTAGCTAAGCCGGGCATGGAAATCCCAGCACTCAGAAGGCAGAGGCAGGCGGATTTCTGAGTTCGAGGCCAGCCTGGTCTACAAAGTGAGTTCCAGGACAGCCAGGGCTATACAGAGAAACCCTGTCTCGAGGAAAAAAAAAAAAGCAGCTAGCATGTATTGCAGGGAGAACACTGCTGATGGTACGGGTAGATCCTCTTCTAGAATGTCCCTTCTCCCAGCTCCACAGTGCTGTGTTTCCTTCCTACAGAAGGGGAGGCGACTGGGTATTGGTCTGCTTGGTGGGAGAGGCTGGGAGAGGGTCATTTAGATACACATCCCTTGGCCCAATCCATATAGCCAGGATCTCAGGTAGGGAGCAGGGAGGCCCCTGGTTAGAAAGTCGGATCATGGCAGCCTCTGGTGAAGATGTAACAAGATGTCTTTCATCCTTTCTTGTTCTCTCTGTCCCTCCCTCCCACAGCGCAACACACACATATGTGAATATGCACATGGCTACATATACCAACATTTACCATGCATATACACTCACAATGCTAGGTGGGTGACTACCAGAAGTCAGCTGAAGGACAGCTTGCTCCAAGCCTGACTTGTGGAATAGATGAGTTCCTGGCATCTCTAAAAGACCTTTGAAAGGGGAAAGACTTCTCCTCACGGCCCCTGGGAAGAGGCTGAAGTGTATCTAGAAAGACAGTTACCAAGTGCAAACACATGAATTCCTTCTCTGTTTAGTTACACTTGACCTGAGAGCCTCCAGACGGGCAGAGCCAGCACACAGACCCCCGTGTTTTCAGACCTAACCTTGATGAGGGGGCAGTGGGCAGAAGCCTGGGAGGAGAAAGGGGTGTGATGTGATGGTAAACTCTGTGCCTCGTGTCTGTGGAGACGGATACAGAGTCATCTTCTCCCAGGAAAGACTGAAATATAAACCCCTGCCACCTGAGTGCCCAAGGCCACTTCAGAAAGACTCAGGCAGTGTCTCACAAGCTCTTAAAACCGTGGCTCTTCTCCAAAGAAAACCTCTACCTGTGGGATTTTAATATTAGATCATTTCCCCTTAGGTTGTCTTTGCAACTATTGTTTTCTCCTCAACTCCTCCCCAACACATACACACACACACACACACACACAAATGATACTTGAGAAAGGATGTAGGTAACGCTTTTATAGGGGCTGGAGAGGTGGGTCAGCAGTTATAGAGCACTAGCTGCAATTCCAGAGAACCAGGGTTCAATTCTCAGCACCCACAGGGCAGCTCACAGGCATTTGTAACTCCAGTTCCAGGGGACCCAATGCCCTCTTCTGGCCTCTGTAGGCAGCAGGCATATAAGTGGTACATAGACATACATGCAGGCAAAACACCCGCCCCCCCACACACACACACACATAAAATATGTAAATACAATTTAGATTTTAGAGTTTGTTATAGAATGAAACCGTCCTGGTGAAGCCGCTCAGCTAGTGAGAGCCTGCTTCAGACCTGGCCGTGGGACTGGCTCACATGGGACTCAGAGCCTCTAGTCTCTGGCTGAGGATGACGATAGGGGGCATGAGACTGTGCACTTGTGACAAATTCTGGGTGATGCTGATGCTGCTGGCTGGGAAAATCAACTTGGAGCACCCAGTTCTATGATGACATCATTTATACCCTCCCTTCTTAGAGCCGATGACTTCACACACACACACTCCCTTCTTAGAGCCGATGACATCACACACACTCCCTTCTTAGAGCCGATGACATCACACACACACTCCCTTCTTAGAGCCGATGACATCACACACACACTCCCTTCTTAGAGCCGAGCAAAGCCCAGGCCCAGGTGGAGACAGGAATGCTCCCGGATCACAGGGCCTTCCTCCTCTCCAATGCTTCCCTCTTTGAAGAGAAGCATCGGCCCCACAAACCAGCTTTGGTCTCCATAATGCTGAGGACCCCTTGAGGTGAACCTGTGCGTTGTGGTGTAGATCATGACAGGGCAAGACTTCATAAAGCCTCCAGCCTGGCTCTGAGAGGAAACCACAAGGTCTTTTGCAAAAGCAATATCAGATACTTGAGTCAGGAGGATTTTATTGTCACGCAGTAATCGGAATTTCTAGTTGCTGTTTTTGTTTGTGTTGTGGTACTGAGTATGGAACTCAGGACCTTGGCCATGTTAACTGGGTATCAACTAAGCTCTTGGCAGGTTTTCAAACTGGATCTCCAGGGGACTCTGTGTGTGTGTGTGTGTGTGCGTGCGCGCGCGCGCGTGTGTGTGTGTGTGTGTTTACTGAGTTTTCTGGGCACGATGTGTAGACACCACAATCGAAACCTTATTCTGTGAGTCCAAACAGCACTGAGGGAGGACTCAGGCCACCCATTCCAGTCTAAGCTCTGCAGGGAACTGTGGTGTGCTCGGCATCTGTGCAGTGCAAAAGTTTGTGGTATAAATGGACCAAAAAAAAAAAAAAAAATGGAGACCGTTCAGCTCCGTATTCACAGGTTTCAGCTTTCCCCAGCGATCCATCTCTAGCCCTCACAACAAAGCTGCCCTCTGACGCCATGACTTGCCGGAAGTCTTACGCTATCTGTTTCACTCAGGGAAACCATATCACTCTCAGAGACCACCAGGCTGTCAGGCAGAGAGAGCCCGAGTGCCTGAGCTGACGTGAAAGATTACAGGCTTTCCCGGGAGCCTTCAGTCCTTCCCTACAGACTGGAAACAGAATTGAAAATCTCTTAGCAACACCCTAGTGAGGCTTAGCTATCCTCAGCTGTCCTGAGCTGCCGTTTGTTTAGTACCTGTCTCTCATATGGGTGGGCCAATCACTCCTGAAGTGTCACAGTAGAGAAAGGGCCTTTGAGAGGAGAATGGCCTGTGTGGAAGAATTCTACACTATGGGACAAGGAGAAGAAGGGGACCAGGAAGGTGTAGTCAGAGAGAAATACTTGGGAGGACATTAATCTCTATCTAAATAAGCAAAGGGAAGTTAGCGAGAAGTGCATTGAACTTGCTTCCTGAGGCTCCACTGGAGAGATCCCAGGTTGTGGGTCAAGCTATATGTCAGGTCTATTCCTGCGCTGATATTTAGCGTTGGTGTTTTTGAAGTCTTTTTGCCTCTCTCCCTAGGCAGCCTCATCTCTTCCCATGGCTTTAAATATCATCTTCAGGCAGATGACTTCCAAATGAGTGTCCCCAGCCCAGATCATTTCACTGAAATGTGAACTTGTACATTCAGCTGCCTCCTCTCCTTCACGCCGCAGCTTGCTACCGCTCTGACAGCTCCAGTCGGGCACATGCAGAAATGAACTCTTGCTCCACATCCCCTAACCCAAACCTCATCCTCCCACACGCTCCCCATCTCAGTAAATGGCACCAGCCTCCGCCCGGTTGTCAAGTCGGGGCTCTGGGAGTCATTTTTGGCACTTCTTTCTCACAGCTCTCGTCACCCGGTTTTGTGTGTCCTACCTCCTGACGTGCAGGCGGTTGCGTTCCTCTGCTGGTCTCCACCTTCTCTGTCAGCCTTCATCCTCCAAGCCACCATCAGCTCTCTCCAGGAGACCATTACAGTGGATCTGAAGTGTTCTTCTTGCCTTCCCATGGTCTGCCTGGAATCTCTTCTTACATACAAGAGCCAAGAAATGCACAACATATCACACACACACACACACACACACACACACACACACAGAGAGAGAGAGAGAGAGAGAGAGAGAGAGAGAGGCTTACTTCTTCCCTCTGCTTAAAACCTTTCAAGGTTGTCTGTTACTGTCCTGATAAAGTCCAGGTCCCTCACGACCTACAGTCCTGCATGGTCTTCCCTGGCTACCGTCTCTCTTCCACCGGTACCTGAGCCTGTCAGCCTTTCTCAGCTCCTCAGGAACATAAGACTCTCTGACGATACCTCTGTCTTCCTCAGTGTCTCTCGCTCTTGCCCTTCACCTTATTAGATGCTACCTTTTCAAATAATTCATCTCTTTCCACTGTCTGCCACTTCAGAGCAAGGCAGTCAGAAGATGGCGGCTTCAGACACCCGCTGCCCTCTCTTCCTCATGATTGGAGATTCCTGAGGCTTAGCTGGGTGCCCTTCTGCCCACCTCACAGGGTTGGGGTAAGCCACAGTGGGTGCTACAATCACTGACACTTCCCTCATATGTCTGGTAGGAATATCTCAGCAGGGCCTCTCTGTGCCTTCCACACGGTCTCTCCAGCAGGACAGTCAGGCGGATATGGGCTCGGACTGATCCCCATCACAATCCTTGTTAAGGATTGGGGATTTAAAAAAAAAAGTGGTAAATCTGGATTGAGAGATCGCTCGACGGTTAAGAGGACTGACTGTTCTTCTAGAGGTCCTGAGTTCAAACCCCAGCACCCACATGGTGGCTCACAACCATTTGTAATGGGATCTGACTGCCTCTTCTGGGGTGTCTGAAGAAAGCGACAGTGTACTCACATACATTAAATAAACAAACAAATAAAGAAGTAAATATTTTTAAAATAGTGTTAGAGTGTTTGCCTAGCATGAAATAGGTCCAAGGGTTAATTCTCAGCACGGTCTTCAGTTCAAATCCCACCTCTGTCATAGGACATTCCTTAAAACAGTTTTGACGACATCATCATCATCATGATCACCACCACCATCATCACCATCATCATCATCACCACCATCAGCAGCAGCATCGTGTGTGCAATAGCTTGTGTGAGGAGGAGGGGGCACACGCCACAGCACGTGAGTGAAAGTGGAAGGACATCTTCCTAGGGCTGCTTCTCTTCTTTCCCTTCTACATGGGGCTCAGGGAGCAAACTCAAGGCTTGAGCAGCGGCCACATTTGCCCTCTGACCCTAACATGGAAGATTCTCTTTTTTAGAAATTATTATTGTATTCATATGTGCGTTTTGCCTGTATGTACGCGCATGAGTATAGTAGTAAATATTTAAATCTCCAGCCTGGGGCTACTACCCTGTCTTGATCATTGAGTTCCCAGATGAAAGAAAGGCGCAGCCTTTGTAGTTACGGTCTGCCTTAAGCAGCACAGTAGCTGGGCAGCTGCCTACCCTCCATGCAGTTGGGAATCTACCTTCCTATTGATAGCCCTGAGATATTGCTTACTATTTTCTATGTTCCATCTTGGATGCTCTTAACTCCAATTAGACAGCCTTCAGGGCACATTTTTCTGGCTCAGCTAATCCACCCACGGAGGCTTCTCCTTTCTCCTCCCCTGTACTTGCTTCTTCCTCATGGTCCCAAGCCCAGGAAACAGAAACCCCCTATATCTCTTCTGCCCAACTATTGGTTGTTGGCATCTTTATTTACCAATCACAGTTAACTGGAGGCAGGGTCTTTTACCTAGCATCTCCTTGTACACTCTCTAGTCTCTGGGGCAACCAGTTGGGGCTAAATTAACATAATATAAGCAGTGTCAGGCCAACCCACTACACTATGTACCGCCTTTGTGCCTGATGCCCTCTGAAGGTGTTTGCACCCTGGAGCTAGTGTTACAGATGGATATAAAATACCAAGTGGGTGCTGGGAATTGAACTCAAGTCCTCTGGAAGAGCAGCTGATACTCTGTACTGCTGAGCCAGCTCTACAGCCCCAGACATATCTACATTCTTGACTACAGCCCCAGAACATTCTTTTTTATTTTTATTTTTCTTTGGTTTTTCGAGACAGGGTTTCTCTGTATAGTCCTGGCTGTCCTGGAACTCACTCTTGTAGACCAGGCTGGCCTCGAACTCAGAAATCCGCCTGCCTCTGCTTCCCAAGTGCTGGGATTAAAGGCGTGCGCTGGTTGACTAAGTCTGGTTAAAGTCTATGTCTCTGAAACATTAGAAACTGCACCCCCCACCCCCCCACCCCCACACAACTTCTACCTCAAATCAGGTATTGTACTGGCTAGTTTTGTGTCTCTTGTTATCACAGAGAAAGGAGCTTCAGTTGAGGAAATGCCTCCATGAGATCCAACTGTAAGGCATTTTCTCAATTAGTGATCAAGGGGGAAAGGCCCCTTGTGGGTGGGACCATCTCTGGGCTGGTAGTCTTGGTTCTATTAGAAAGCAGGCTGAGCAAGCCAGGGGAAGCAAGCCAGTAAAGAACATCCCTCCATGGCTTGTGCATCAGCTCCTGCTTCCTGACCTGCTTGAGTTCCAGTCCTGACTTCTTTCAGTGATGAACAGCAATGTGGAAGTGTAAGCCGAATAAACCCTTTCCTCCCCAACTGCTTCTTGGTCATGATGTTTGTGCAGGAACAGAAACCCTGACTAAGACAGGTATATACTAGATGCTCTGCAGTGGATGAATGGATGAGTGAGTCTGTTGTATTTTCATTGTTGTAACTTTGTAATATTTATTTTCCACTTAATCCAAATGTCATTGACTGAAATACTAATATTTCCTGTGTCACTAAGCAAGAAACAGCTGTTACTGAAGAAGCCATGATATGATATACTTAATATCAATCACTCAATTATACTTCTTGTGACTTAATATTGTATTT
Source organism: Mus musculus (assembly GCF_000001635.26). Taxonomy (NCBI): domain Eukaryota; kingdom Metazoa; phylum Chordata; class Mammalia; order Rodentia; family Muridae; genus Mus; species Mus musculus. Next base: position 87,870,192 of record NC_000083.6, read on the forward strand.
TGTGGAGACTGAAAATTAATTTTTGATATATATAGTCTTAGAAGTTTATCATACAATGCACTTAGACAAGCACAAGAAAATATAAGCAAAATTAATTGGATAACGTAGCCACAGATTTTCTATATTTAGTCTTTGTCATCTAAATCATACCTTGATTCTGATCATTAGATTTTCCAAAAGAGTGCAAGTTTGATACACAACACTAATTTTCTCCTTTGGAGGTGAAGTGGGAGTGGGGTTCTGTGAACTCAAGGCTGTGTCACGCCCAGCTCTGGTCACGCAGCGCTTCTCAGAAGAGTAGCCTGATACTTTCTGTCAGCATCTTCCTACATGTTCCAAGTACTGATCAGTGATGATGACTGTGGATTGAGTGATAACAGCGACAGCCTCATTACCACCTGGCTCACCTGCAGACATAGCAGAAAACCAATAGACTCTGGTACTATCAGGGAGGCTAATCCTCCTCACTCTTCTTGTCCATCTTTCCCAGCCATCCTGTTTCCCCTTTATGATTAGTTAAGTCAGGAAATCTTAGTTTTACAATAGATGACAGTACATAATAAATATGTGAATGTTAGCAGTACACGTGAAACCATTTCTTACCAAATTATCCAATCTGTGGTTGTCCCTCCCTTCCCATGTTTGTCCCCTAGCAGACATTACTAATCCATCAGGATTCCGTCTTTCACTGATTCCCTGAGGAGATCTTGGAAACTTTCTTCGTACAGCATTCCAAATAGTCATTATCAACTGATTAGAGTTGGTGCTTAAGATTAAGCTACTCAAGGGCATGAGATGGAGGGCAGAGAAACCTAAATGTTACCAAGTCTGTGATAAGGCACAGGCACACTTTCAACACCACTTCATTTGGAACAAATCGTGACCATGTATCAACCTCCATTCATATACAAATAGGATGCCTAATTCAGAGCACTGGATCATCCCCTAAAACTCCTTTTCCACGAGGCTGAAAGTCAGCTAGCACTCGTGTCACAGTGTTCTCTCTTCTGTAGCCCCCATTCCTGAAGAGCCAAAGACCTCTCTCTAGTTCGGCCATTCTTCCCTTACAAGGCCAAACACTTCTCAGAGGTGCCGAGAAACAACTCACAGGTCCTGTTATAATTATAATTATAATATATTATGTATAATTATAACATATATAATATAATATAATTATAATGCTGCTGTGTAGGCCTGGGGCAGGCTCAGTGATGCAGGTTTAGACTTCAGATGCAAGGCGCTAAGTCAGCTCTTGGTACTCTAAAGAATACCAGATACTTGGAACTATGTGCATGAGTGCATGCGTGTGTGGGCGGGGGAACCCCCCCCAACAAAAGCCCGTGGAACATCATGTATGCTACATCATGTATGCTCCTATATTGCTTCCTGCCCTGTATTAAGAGTCAGGGTCCCTCACGACACCTGGAGGGTGACAGTTTTTGGGTAGGCTGGTGACTAGCACGTCCCAGTGACTTTCCTCTGTGTCCCACCTGTCCGGGAGTTGGGATTGCAGGCATCACACTAGCACTAGGCTTTTCACATGGCTGCTGAGGATTTGAACTCAGTTCCATGCTTGTGCCGCAAGCACCCTTACCCACTGAGGCAGCTTCCCAACTCCCACTTGATGACTTAACAGACAGTGATTTCTCACAGCTCTGGGGGGTGGAAGTTCAATACTAAAATGCTTGTGAGTCTGGCTTTATTCTGAAGCTGCTTCTTCCGGCTTACAAACCGCCACGCTCTTTCTGCCACCGTCACGTGATGAAGCCAGTTTGCTTATCTCGTCATCTAAGGACAAGTCCTATGGGTCTGGGCTGCACCCTTATGACCTCAACTTCTTTAACCATAACTACTTCCTTAAAGGGCCACCATCAAAATACATGGACATTAGCTGGAGTCAGGACATTAGCATTCCTGTGTCACTTCATGTGTCACTGGATGAATACAAACATTTAGTTTATTACCTGAAGGAACAGAACCCTGAGAGAACTTCCCTGTGTGATGGGGTCCCTGAGAAAAGTGAATAGTCTTAGGCAGCTGCGCCTGGCCTAGTGTCAACATGCAAGCAACAAAGGATTTATCTTGTTTTGCTATCATTGTTTTGCTGCTGACAGGAGAAAGCCATTGTCTAATTATGCGCCTCAGCACCCTAGGATTGTGGGGAGAAGTCCATTTTCAATTCTTCTTAACAGCCTCCCTCTGTGGCAATTCTAGCCAATTAAGCCAGCTCCGAGGTTGCATGCAGAGAGGGCTCAGTGCCTGTGCTATATTTAGTACCAGGTGGCAGGTGGACATCAGCTGCAGAGCCCAGCACCACCACTCCTCACCACAGCGTGTCAGGATGACCCCCAAGGGCTTGTGTGGCATTCTGGAGGTGCCACACGCCAACTCTGACACCTCCCTTACTGCCCCAGATGGCTTTGGAAAAGCTACTTCAGTTGGCATGGTGCCTCTTTATGGGCAGTATGCCTTGGGCCTGCAGAAAATATTTGAAATCAGAGTTAAAAAACGCATTGGCTCTCAGAGACAAAAATGTCTAACTTGAAATTAGCAAATATTAAATGCCTATAAAATTTTAATGGTGACCTATGTATATAGCATTCTACTCACATGAATAAGTAGTTTGCTATGATATGTATGTGATTATATGAGCAATGTGGGTAATTTATTTTCAAAAAGCTAAAAATAGAAAAGCTTTCAGAAGCCAGTAAGATGGCTCAGAGGGAAAAGGTGCTTACAACCAAGTGTTCCTCTGTCTGCTCTTTTCCCGGATCCCATCCAAAGATAGAAGTTGAGAGCCAACTTCACAAAGTTGTCCTCTGGTATTCAGCTGTCATATAGCATCATATACCATATACAACAACATCAATAATTAAAGGTTTTGTTAAAAGCAAGACTAGAATCCATCTACCAAGCATGAGTCACAGAACTATGCCAGTGACACCCAGTTTACTCCGGTTACTCCTAAGGTCTATGGGCTTGTCATGTGCACATGCCCACAGTGCTCTTCCTTGGTCCCTTTCCTGTCAGCTGGAGATTGCTACTCATTGAAGGCTTCTCTAAAATAAAATAAAATAAAATAAAAATAAAATAAAAATAAAATAAAAACTTCCAGGAAGAAGCCTGCTTTGACCAGCCTTCAGCCCGATATAGATGTGACTCCTCTTCTCTTTATATGTGTGTGCTCGCACACGCATGCACACACGTGTGCGTGCATGTATGTGCGATGTGTGTGTGTCCATGTGCATGTGTAAGAATGCATGAATGCTTGTGTACATGTATGCATGCTTGTGCAAGTGTGTATGCAGATATGTGCATGCATGCATGCACATGTGTACATATGTGTGTGCATATGTGTGTGCATGTGTGTTAGAACAATGAAATAGGCCTTCCCCTAAAGAGCCTTGTCTAACCTCCCAATGGGAGACCTTCCTGCACTCTAGCCACGGCCCCAAACCCAAGCTGCCCACCGAGCTAGCAGCCTGAGCTAGCCAGACTCTCACCCGAGTGGGAACTACCCAGCGCCTTCTCCCCCTGCCCCTTTTCCCTCTGGCTCGGGGCAGACGTGCAGCAGTCCCCTGCATCCACCCGCCCAGAGACCTAGAGCTCTGGTGGGACATGGGTTATCTCTCCTACCCCCTTTATTTCCCAGTGTCCAGCACCCCACATGCCACAGGGGATTTATAAGTCAGTTATTGACATTTGGTTTTGGCAAGTTGTTTAGGAACCACCACAAGCATAGCAATGATCCCGACAGTGAATTAGAAAGCAGAATCAGGGGCTGGCATGAGGGACACTCTGAATGAGAGACACAGAAGGCAGAGACAGGGGCAGAATTAGAAACTGGCTGGCATTGGGAAAGGAGAGACAAGGGAGAGTTGACACTGCTCCCAAAGGCTGGACGTGAAGGTGAAGAAGTCTCACTGTCTCTGTGATGGTTTGTGTGCCCTCGACCCAGGGGTGGCACTATTAGGAGGTGTGGCCCTACTCCCTGTTGGAGTAGGTGTGTCACTGTGGGTATGGGCTTTAATACTCTCATCTTAGCTGTCTGGAAGACAGCCTTTAGCTAGCTGCCTTTGGAACAAGAGGTGGAACTCTCAGCTCCTCCAGCCCCACGTCTGCCTGGATGCCACCATGTTCCTGCCTTGATGATAATGGAATGAACCTCTGAACCTGTAAGCCAGCCCCAATTAAATGCTGTCCTTTATAAGAGTTGCTGTGGTCATGGTGTCTGTTCATAGCAGTAGAACCCTAACTAAGACAGTCTCCATGCACACGTGGCCCAGGAGCACCTGTTCCATCTCCTCTCAGAATGGAGCCAAGCATCAAGGGATACTCTGGCTCTGAAACCGCTTAGGAAGAAATGGAGCTGTAGACATGCATGGTAATTCTGTTACAGGAACCAAGGGAGCTGTGGCCAGGAAGGCTTCATCTGTGGACATTGCCCAGGTCCTCACCCTCCAGGCTCCTCATCGGGTGTGGTTAAAGCCCAATGCATCACTTTGTCTCCCGTCCTGTGCCTTCCCAGCCCCACATTTATCCATCTTCACTCTAGGTATGTGGCTCCAGGAACCTTAATGACTGCTAATGGTTTCCTTGTTCTTCATAGTATTAAAAGCACACAATAGTCTGGAGAGGAGGCAGGAGCAGTATTGCCCTGGCCAGCTAAGGCTATGGACTGAGCAACCCGGCAGGCAGGCCAGAGGGAGCCTGCAGCTATATCCAATAACCTGTTCAAGGAAGACACCAACACCCACCCGATTCTGAGTTTTAGTATCTTAACCCGACATCTGTTTAATCTTTCCCGGATCTACTTAGTTCTTTGCCTCGAGCTAATTTGCAAGGAAAACAAAACTGTCTGCTCCTCGCTGAGCTGCAGAGATCTGTTATGTCATGCAACAGAGTAAAAGCAGCGTTATGTCCCCAGTAATTATTTGTTTGTTGTTGCTGTTTGTTGTAATTTTGGTTTTTGAAACAGGGTCTCATTAGCCATCTATCCCTGGCAGACCTGGAACTCTCTGTGCAGACTACACTGGCCTCAAACGTGGTCTTCCTCCTCCCTCTGACTTTCCAATGCCAGGAACCTCCACACAAATTCTCATGTTGAAACCTAGTCCCCAGTGTGAGATGTTAGAAGGTGCACCTTTGGGAGGCTGTCCCCTCTTGGATAGGATTGGCAACATTACAAAGGGCTCCTTCACCTACTTCCACCAGCTCTCCAGCAAAAACCTGGTTGGTGCCCTCACCAAACATCAGGGTTGTTAATGGTTGATGTTGAACTACCCAGTGTAAACGGATGGCATGACCCTTCCATGGTATGGTTAAGGGGATGGTTTTTATTGTAGACATAAGGGAGGGAGCATCCAGCGGCATCTGGAAGAATGCAGAGAAGAAGTAGTAGACTGAACATGGCCAGCAGGATGGACCTGGCCAGGAGAGAAGCATGCACACAGAGAGGGAGGAACAGAGAGAGAGGGAGAGTGGGGAAGTGGGGAGGAGGGAGGCAGAGAGAGCCTAGCCAGGTCATAAGGAGGGTGAGGAGCTAGGGAGAGAAGCCCGTGAGCTGGAGGAGTTTAGGGAAGAGGAGGCGGAGAGCTGGGGCGCTAGCATGGCCTGTGATCACAAGCTCTGAACTATGATAACGGTTGATCTGATACGTGGTGGCTAAAGGAAAGTGGGTGGGTAGTGCACACAGTGTGGGCACACCAGGCCAGGTACACACAGCGTGGCCTCACCAGGCCAAGGGATGATCAGAAGAACAGAGAGGGCAAGTATAATACAATGAGCTATTTTGAGAGACCATGAAGAGAGATTACATTCACCTAGCACCCTGTTTACAGTATATTTATCGTGGGCGCGCTCTGTCAGACACATGAGTGCTATTTATCTTTCTATTTGTTGTCAGAAGATCCAGTAGCTTCATTGGCAGCAATCTGTCAGGTAGTCACACTGTCCTTGCCCTTGTGGTCCGACACACATTCTTTTATTCTTCTCTTATCACTAACAGTAACCCTTAGATCATACATCACATACAGTGGAGGGCGGGGGTGGCTGGGTGTAGGAGAGGGAACATATTTCCAGAGACAGCCAGACATATGTTTATGGAATTCCTGTAAGAAGTCGGAGTGAAGAGTTTTGAGAAACCAAAACTGGGAAGCTGAAATCAATGGAGAGGCAAGGTGCAAGGTGAGTAGATAGAGCTGGTCACCTGGGGTAGAGCAGGACCCTGGGGACAGAGCAGGTCACCAGGGCTGGAGGGTGCTACTGTAGGGCTGGCTGCTGCTGACTCACGGTTAGAGGCGGAGCTTCGGAGCTGAGTCTGGCTGCAGAGGAGACAGGCAACAGTGGGGACTGAGCTGAACTGGAAGTCCCTGGTACAGTGGAGAGTTCTCTACTATTTTGTCCCCTGATACACAGAGGATGGTCACCTAACAGACTGTGAGTTGGGGGGAGGGGTATTGTAAGACAGAATTCCTCTTCAGATAAAGGAGCTCTGCCTCAGGACATCCCTGAGCCCGGTGTGTCCAGAGTGCGATTTTAACACACTCACATGCTCCTACAATCCCAGTTCACCTTGACAAGTGTACAGGGTGACACCCTTTCCACACTCAGGGATAAAACCTCCATCAGTCTGTCCTTCAACACTGGTGATGCCACATGCCCGCCAAGGTAGAGCCAACCTTCTCCAAAATGAACTCTCTCAGGGCGAGGCACAGCCCGAAGACCATGGGAGAATCATGCGGGGCAGGTGCGGTCTGCACTCAACAGTATTGTTACAGTGACCCTAGTTCCTGATCAATCTGTGTTGAATTCATTATTGTTTATATATTTAGTGTTTGATTCTTGAGAGAGGGTCTTGCTATGTAGCCCAGGCTCACTACCTAGGACTCACTATGTAGTCCAGGATGTCCTGGAACTCAGGGTAACCCTCTTTGCTTTGCGTTCAGGGTGCTGACATTACACCTTCCTGTGCCTAACTTAAACATTAAACTTTATCATAGGTATGTATTTTTTTTAAAAAACCACAACATATGTACTATCTGTGACATATGTAGTGTCTGAATCCCCGAGGATGAGGGGACTTGTTCCTGTCCATCTCATCTGTGGAATGGTGGGAGGAGCGCCTCCCAGATGATGGAGAGAACTCAAAGCTCAGGAGCTGGATGGCAGTCCTGGTGTAAAACAAGGGCGTCCACCCTCGACGCGACTGCCGGTTGCCTGGGGGAAATACTTGAAAAGAAAAAGTCTGCTTTTTTGGGGCCTGCCTGGGCTTTTGTTAATAAATTTCCAGTAGGGCGCTTCCGCCACTTGCCTTTTTTTAGAGACGTGAAGAAAGGAGAATTGAAAACATTTCCTATGTTGAAATGAAAGGCACTATTTAATCTTGTCACCATCTGCCTTCGCTCCAGGCTGAGAGCCTGCAGGCCTGGCTGCCTGTTTCCTAGCGACAGGACAGACACACCTTCCCCATTAGAGACACAGCAACTGTAGACAATGCCCTTGCTCCCCCGGGACCTGGAGTGTGGCCTGGCTGGCCCTGGACACTTTCCTTCAAGCAAAGAAACCACTCTAGCTTCCTTCTCGCGGGTCACACAGCAGCAGGCCTAGCCTTTAATTAACTCGAGAAGTTCCTGTGTAGTCTTCAGAACCCAGGTTCTCTCTTCCGCTGACGCTTCACTTCTGGGAGATCCACAATGGTGTGTTCTCGGGGCGCATTCTTTCTAGAAGCTCTGAGGGAGGCTCTGAGCTGTGCGGCCTGGGTCTTAACTCCCACTGGCTCCGGCGCTCTCTGACGCCCCCTGGCTTGCAGACAGGGGGCGCCAACTCTCCATCCTCAGGCAGCTTTTCCTTCCTGTGACTGTGTCTTTCCTGTCCCTTCTGGGGACATTCGCGTAGATTTAGGGCACAACCTAATCTGTGTTGTGTGTTCATCACAACAGTCTTATTTAATTACATCGACAGAGTCCTTGATTCTAAATAAGATCACATCCTGAGGTTCCTGGTGCCATAGCCTTTGGGAAGCCAGAAACTAACCCATGGCAGAGGCCTGTCATGTCACCTGCAGCTCTTTTTTTTTTGTGGGAGAAAGGGTCTGATAAGTAAATGAGAAAGGGCATGACCATTCTAGGTATTGTTGTAGAGAGGTTCTTATGGTAGATATGAGGAAGAAGGACCAAGAGAAGACCCAAGAGAGCAAAGATGGCCAAGAGCGGAAGAACCAAGAAAGCACGGCCTAAATGGCAGGTTTATGTAGAAAGGAGAAGCTAGAGGAAGGGTAGTTTAGGGAAGGGGAGGGGAGGGGAGGGGAGGGGAGGGGAGGGGAGGGGAGGGGAGAGTTTAGGGCAGAGAGTAGGGGTAGGGAATGGAGGATGGGGTTGGGGTGGTGAGAAATGCAGAGATACCAGGACTCTAACAGGAGCTTGGTGAGAACAGAGAGCGCCTGGAAGCCTGGGTTGTTAAATAGACACCGCTGTTAGCCATTTGTCCTGAGTTTTGGGGGGAGGAGCTGACAATAAGCTGCTTATTAGGTGGCTTTACCTCTTGACCCATAACTAATGTGTGCATATATTTAAAGCCAAGCTTGGGAGGGCAGGACACTGCCTGTAAATGTAGCCCTAACCCTCACGGCAGGAATCCAGACTGGTCATTGCCTCGAGCAGTGGTTCTCAGCCTTCCTAATGCTGCAACCCTTTAACACAGTTCCTCACGTTGCAGTGCCTCCAACCATAAAGTTATTTTCATTACTACTTCATAACTGTAATTTTGCCACTACTGTGATCATGATCTGACATGCAGGGTATCTGATGTGTGACCCTGTGAAAGGGTCATCTTCTGACGATCTGCCAGCTGAGGGTCAGCCACCCCGTCTAGCTCTGCTATGCCATGGGGGATAAGAACCTGCATAGCTCGAACAGCAGGGCTCCCCTTGGACCCTTCTGCCTTTGTAGCAGCATGGTGATCAGCTGCGTGCCTCACGGGTGATTCAGGCCCACCTGGGAATAGAGACCATGAAAGCTCCTGACCCCTGGCAGGGACCCTCCCTCTGTATAGTGTCCATGTGTTTGTTTTTTAGGATGGTGGGAATTGAACCCACAGTCTCCTGCTTATAAAGCAAATGCTGTCCAGCTGAGCTGTACCCCAGCCCCTCTCCCTCTTGGTCTTCTTGTCTGGATACAAAGCAACCACCTACAGCAGCTGAAACAGACTGAAAGCCTCCAGTCCCCAACTGTCCTCACCAGTGGCTGAAACCTGACCTTCTAAAATCTACTCCTTTTGGCTCAGTACATCAACAGGCTGGGTAGGGTGCAGGCTCTGTATGCTTGACAGCTTATATTTTGTTCCCAGTACCTAAGGTAAATCAAATGCAAAAACAAAAAGAAACCTTCAGGACTATTGTAGGCATTTTTTGACTAGGGATTACAGCCTCATTCAGAAGGAACAAAGGATGTTTTATGGAAATTTCTCCTCCCACGTGGTCTCCCAAGTACTCAGACCTCCCTTGAAGCCACTGCTGTGATGGTATCTCAGCCGTCTGCAGCCTTCGTGTTCTCAGAGACACACATGCACTCATGCACACACACATAATTGGAAGGCAGCCTGCCGGGGTTTGTAGTCTGTGTTTGGGGGGTCCTTCTGCTTCAGTGGTAGAGGGCCTGCTCCAGCAGAGGCTCCATTGACCTGTGAGCATTGCCCAATTCCAAGACACACAGGCTGTTTTGGATTACTGCCAATGAGGCAGCCGAGGGTAACTTTGAATGCACACCTGCCACACTGGCATGGAAATATGTCTACAGGGTGCACTAGAAATAGCATTGTTAGGCTCATCTCCAGATGCCACGGACCTCCAAGGCCCTCTGGCCCTGGACTGAATGGCATCCCACAAAGGCCGTTTTAAGACGTGGGTGCCGTGCAGGTGGGGATGTGACTTTCATTCACCTTGGCAGGAGCACTCATATGGTTGTTATGCTTCTATTAAAGGTGTGTCCATGAAAGGGCTGCCTCCATGTCTGGCCTGCACAAAGGCTGCTCAGGGTGGCCCAAAACCAAAGGCTGCAGGCCTCTGCTCTTTCTCCAGTTCACTCTGCCCTGCCCTGAGAGACCTTGGCCAACCATTCAACCTCTGTCAGACAGTGGCACATTAATCCTCATTGTTGCCTCTCCTAGATTTGAGAAGAGATAGAAAAATGTGTTCTGGGGCTTTCTGGGAGTCTACAAAGCTACCACATTTTATTTATCAGTAATAGCAATGGCCAGGAAGTGGAGTGACCCCACAACACCCTTCCTACTGCTGTTCCTTCCAAGCTGTCTATCTTCTGCTGGGGTGTGGAGCAGAGGGTGTGTGTGTGTGTGTGTGTGTGTGTGTGTATGTGTGTGTGTGGTGTCACCACTGAGGAAACACCTTCCATTCTAAGATTACTTGTGGGCTGCACACACCCAAAAGTCCAAGGACCATCACTGTCTGCCACGGTTGGATGGGGTGGGGTATGTCTCTGAGACTTTTCAACCTGGAATCTCAGGTGCCAGCAGCTAACAGTTTCTTGACACGTGTTACATGCTTCATCCTGTGTTTCTTGATCACAGTCTTGCTTACAGCAGGTTTAAGCAGGAAAAGAATCTGGTGGTATTTGTGGGGTAGCTCACAGAATCACTTCAGTTAAATATACAGCTTGCAGCTCAGAAATTAGGAGCGCAGCTCAGGGTGAGGCAGCAAAGTCCTAACAGGCAGAGACACTGATGCGACTACCCTAGACATGGACACCAGACACTAAGAGGACTGGCTACCACAGACTGTCTTCCAATGCCTTACTTCTTGAAGTTTATTTACTTATCTTATGTACAAGTGTCTGTGTGTGTACACACACACACACACATACACACACACACACACACACATATATATATACACATATATACATATATAGACACATACATATATAGACATATACATACATATGCATATATACATACATACATACATACATATATATACATAGCTCACAGAATTTGAGCTATTGCTTGTATATGTTTTGGCTTATTGCTTGTATTATGTTAATTGGGTTCTTAAAATTACGTGGGGATTCACACGTCTGCCTGTAAGATGCAGAAGGTCCCCGCCCCCAGTTGGCTTTGATTGGTAAATAAAGTTACCAGCAGCCAACAGCCTGGCAGAGAGACAGAGGAGAGACTTTTAGGAGAGATGCAGGAGAGAGAAAGAAAGGCAGAACCATCATGCTGGGAAGCAGAAAGATCAAGTGTGAGAAGCAGAAGAGAGACAGCCAACATGTAAGAGTTGGAGATCGTGGCTCAGTGGGGCTGCAGGCCTGGGTCTGGGGTGGCCAAGATGGAATATAAGTTTAATTTCAGTAAGTGATAATTCAGGAATATCGGAGGGGAGAGTGTGTTAGCTTCAGGGAAGTTTGGAAGTGCCCAGCCATTGAGTTGTTTAAGGCATAGTAAACATAAGGCTGTGTGTGAATGTGTACGTGTGTGTGTGTGTGTGTGTGTGTGTGTGTGTCTTTCATTTGAGAATCCACAACATTGGGGCAGTAGCAAGGAAGTTGCACCTCCACCACTGGACAAGTAGAGCTGATTAATCAACTACCACTACACACACACAAAAGCATGTGTGCACACATGTGTACATGCACTCATACACACACACACATGTGCATGTGAGTGTGTGTGTGTGCAGTGCCAGTGGAGGCAAAGGATGTCAGATTCCCTGGAACTGAAATTAGAGACTGTTGACTGTTGTGAGCTGCCATGTGGGTGCTGGGAAATTAAGTTGCTCCTAACCACTGAGCCATCTCTCCAGCCCCATGTGCCCTATCTTTTAACCCTTCACAAGTGTGCCCCTGAAAACTTATGGAGGGGATTCCCAGTCCTCGGGAAGGGGGAGCAGAGAGGTAACTGTTTATAGTCAGCGTGCATAAGGACTCTGAGGCCTGCCTCCCTAGAGCATCCCCTGACTGTGAAGGGATACAGGCCTTTGCATGAAGCAGGGCCACATGCAGGGCCACCGAGATCTTTATTCTGCTACCTCTACAGATGCATCCTGACAGTGCGGCTCCCAAAGCCTTGGGATTTTTTTTAAACTCAGCTTGATAACCAAGAGCTTTCTGAATCTACTGAATTATACCCCAAAGCCAATACTGATAGATCCCTAGAAGCAAGCCTTTGGGAGAGAAAAATGGGAGGCAAAAACTGCTTGGCCTGTGGCAATGCTAACATACCTGTCCTTAAGGACTACAGAGCAGGTGAGCCTAGGGTCTCACTTTGAAACCCTGACAGAAGAGGACACTAGATGAAGAATTTGACATACCAGAGGCAGTACTCTGTGCCTTGACCGCCTTCTTTGGAAGAAGACCCTTATTACTAGCCCACCCACCTATACGCCAGTTCTAGGGTGGGTTAAGGGCCTGGAGCTGCTTTCTTTGTCCTCATGGGTGGTTTCAGCTGGATCTCTGTTCAAGCTGAACTCTCTGGGGGCCAAGAAGGGCCTGACGAGCCATGAAGATAGGGCAGAGAATACCATTTCCCCATTCCATCCTTATCAGCACTGTGAACTCTGTTCATGCCAGACAGACAGGCAGATACTGTGAGAGCTGGCAACTCAACCCCACTAGGGGGCACCAGAAACTGCAGGGCTAGTCACTGCCCAGAAGGGCAGTGGTAGTGCATGCCTTTAATCCCAGCAGGGGCATGCTGATCTCAGTGAGGCCATCCTGGTCTACAGAGTGAGTTCTAGGACAGCCAGGGCTACACAGAGAAACCCTGTCTTAGAAAACCAAATGAAAAAAGATTTACTTTATTCCTGCTTTGAGACTATGGAATTGGGGTCTGTGAGACTTTGGTGGGGTCCTCTGTATCTGTGAGGCTTTGGAGGGGCCCTCTGTATCTGTGAGACTTTTGGGGGGGGGGTCCTCCATGTCTACCAACAACCTAGGGCTTAGTTACAGCAATGCATTAAGTATGTTAAAAATATATCTCTTATCTTCTAAAAGAGTGGGATTTTTTTTTGCTAGAGCTCACAGCTGAGTTAATAATAGTTATTAACTATTATTTGAAGTTATTTGAGACTTACTTAAGACTGTTGTCCTACAGAATACTAAGCCTGTCTGTTTAACCCACCTTTAAGAGAACAACGCAATGATCAACCTTATTTGTCTTGGATTTCTTTTTTTTTATCTTTCTTTATTAGATATTTTCTTTATTTACATTTCAAATGTTACCACTTTCCTAGTTTCCCCTCCGAAAATCCCCTATCCCTTCCCCCCTCCCCTCTCTTGCTCACCAATCCACCCACTCTCTCTTCCTGGCCCTGGCATTCCCCTATACTGGGGCATAGAACCTTCACAGAACCAAGGGCCTCTCCCCCCATTGATGACCAACTAGGCCATCCTTTGCTGCATATGCAACTAGAGCCACAAGTCCCACTATGTGTTTTCTTTGGAAGGTGGATTGGTCCCTTGGAGCTCTGGAGATACTGGTTAGTTCATATTGTTGTTCCTCCTATGGGGCTGCAGACCCCTTCAGCTCCTTGGATACTTTCTCTACCTCCTTCATTAGGGACCCTGTGCTCCTTCCAATGGATGGCTGTGAGCATCCACTTCTGTATTTGCCAGGCACTGGCAGAACCTCTCAGGAGACAGCTATATCAGGTTCCTGTCAGCAAGCACTTGTTGATATCCATAATAGTGTCTGGGTTTGGTGGTTGTTTATGGGATGGATCCCCAGGTGGAGCAGTCTCTGGATGATCATTCCTTCAGTCTCCGCTTCACACTTTGTCTCTGTAACTCCTTCCATGTATATTTTGTTCTCCCTCCTAAGAAGGAGCGAGGTATCCACACTTAGGTCTTCTTTTTGAGTTTCATGTGTTTTGCGAATTGTATCTTGAGAATTCCGAGCTTCTGGGCTAATATCTACTTATCAGTGAGTGCATATCATGTGTGTTCTTTTGTGATTAGGTTACCTCACTCAGGATGATATCCTCCAGATCCATCCATTTATCTAAGAATTTCATGAATTCATTGTTTTTAATAGCTGTGTAGTACTCCATTGTGTAAATGTACCACATTTTCTGTATCCATTCCATGTTGGAGGACATCTGGGTTCTTTCCAGCTTCTGGCTATTATAAATAAGGCTGCTATGAGCATAGTGGAGCATGTGTCCTTATTACATGTTGGAACATCTTCTGGATATATGCCCAGGAGTGGTATTGCTTATGTCCAATTTTCTGAGGAACCGCCAAACTGATTTCCAGAGTGGTTGTACCAGCTTGCAATTCCACCAGCAATGAAGAGTGTTCATCTTTCTCCACATCCTTGCCAGCATCTGCTGTCACCTGAGTTTTTGATCTTAGCCATTCTGACTGGTGTGAGGTGGAATCTCAGGGTTGTTTTGATGTGCATTTCCCTGATGACTAAGGATGATGAACATTTCTTTAGGTGCTTCTCAGCCATTTGGTATTCCTCAGTTGAGAATTCTTTGTTTAGCTCTGTGCTTCAGGTTTTAATAGGGCTATTTGGTTCTCTGGAGTCTCACTTCTGGAGTTCTTTTTATATATATTGGATATTAGCCCTCTATTGGATTTAGGATTGGTAAAGATCTTTTCCCAATCTGTTGGTTGCCTTTTTTTTTTTTTTTTTTTTTTTTTTGCCTTTTTGTCTTATTGACAGTGTCCTTTGCCTTACAGAAGCTTTGCAATTTTATAAGGTCCCATTTGTTAATTCTTGATCTTACAGTACAGGCCATTGGTGTTCTGTTCAGGAATTTTCCCACTGTGCCCATATGTTCGAGGCTCTCTTCCCCACTTTCTCCTCTATAAGTTTCAGTGTCCCTGGTTTTATGTGGAGTTCCTTGATCCACTTAGACTTGACCTTAGTACAAGGAGATAAGAATGGATCAATTCGTATTCTTCTACATGCTAACTGTCAGTTGAACTAGCACCATTTGTTGGAAATGCTGTCTTTTTTCCACTGAGCTCCTTCGTCAAAGATCAAGTGACTACAGGTGTGTGGGTTCATTTCTGGGTCTTCAATTCTATTCCATTGATCTACCTGTCTATCTCTGTACCAGTACCATACAGTTGTTTGTTTGTGTGTTTGTATTTTATCACTGTTGCTCTGTAGTAAAGCTTGAGGTCAGGGATGGTGATTCCACCAGAGGTTCTTTTATTGTTGAGAAAAGTTTTTGCTATTCTAGGGTTTTTTGTTATTTCAGATGAATTTGCAAATTGCCCTTTCTAACTCTGTGAAGAATTGAGTTGGAATTTTAATGGGGATTGCTTTGAATCTGTAGATTGCTTTCATCAATATGGCCATTTTTACTATAATTAATCCTACCAATCCATGAGCATGGGAGATCTTTCCATCTTTTTTTGTTTGGTTGGTTTTTTTGAGACAGGGTTTCTCTGTATAGCCCTGGTTGTCCTGGAACTCACTTTGTAGACCAGGCTGGCCTCGAACCCAGAAATCTGCCTACCTCTGCCTCCCAAATGCTGGGATTAAAGGCGTGTGCCACCACGGCCCAGCTCTTTCCATCTTTTGAGATCTTCAATTTCTTTCTTCAGAGACTTGAAGTTCTTATCATACAGGTCTTTGACTTCCTTAGTTAGAGTTACACCAAGTTATTTTATATTATTTGTGACTATTGTAAGGGTGTTGTTTCCCTAATTTTTTTCTCAGCCTGTTTATCCTTTGTGTAGAGAAAAGCCACTGATTTGTTTGAGTTAATTTTATACCCAGCTAATTCACTGAAGTTGTTTATCAGCTTTAGGAGTTCTCTGGTGGAATATTTGGGGTCACTTATATATACTATCATATCATCCGCAAATAGTGATATTTTACTTCTTCCTTTCCATTTTGTATCCCTTTAATCTCCTTTTGTTGTCTAATTGCTCTGGCTAGGACTTCAAGTACTATATTGAATAGGTAGGGAGAAAATGGGCAGCCTTATCTAATCCCTGATTTTAGTGGGATTGCTTCAAGTTTCTCTTCATTTAGTTTGATATTGGCTACTGGTTTGCTGTATGTTGCTTTTATTATGTTTAGGTATGGGCCTTGAATCCCTGATCTTTCCAAGACTTTTATCATGGATTTTGTCAAATGCTTTCTCAGCATCTAATGAGAAGAAGATCGTATGATTTTTTGTTTGTTTGTTTGTTTGTTTGTTTATATAGTGGATTACATTGATGGATTTCTGTATATTGAACCATCCCTGCATCCCTGGGATGAAGCCTACTTGTTCATGATGGATGATTGTTTTGATGTGTTCTTGAATTTAGTTTGTAAGAATTTTACTAAATATTTTTGCATCGATATTCATAAGGGAACTTGGTCTGAAGTTCTCTTTCTTTGTTGGGTCTTTGTGTTGTTTAGGTATCAGAGTGATTGTGGCTTCATAGAATTAATTGGGTAGAGTGCCTTCTCTTTCTATTTTGTGGAATAGTTTGAGGAATATTGGTATTAGGTCATCATTGAAGGTCTGATAGAACTCTGAACTAAACCTGTCTGGTCCTGGGTTTTTTTTTTTTTTTTTTTTTTTTTGGTTGGGAGACTGTTTATGACTCTTTCCATTTCTTTAGGGGTTATGGGACTGTTTAGATCGTTAATCTGATCCTGATTTAACTTTGGTACCTGATATCTGTCTAGAAAATTGTCCACTTCAACTAGATTTTCCATAGCCTTTTGTAGTAGGTCTGATGATTTTTTTGGATTTCCTCAGATTTTGTTGTTATGTCTCCCTTTTCATTCCTGATTTTGTTAATTAGGATACTGTCCCTGTGCCCTCTAGTTAGTCTGGCTAAGGGTTTATCTATCTTGTTGATTTTCTCAAAGAACCAGCTCCTGATTTTGTTGATTCTTTATATAGTTCTTTTTGTTTCCACTTGGTTGTTTTCAGCCCTGAGTTTGGTTATTTCCTGCTGTCTACTCCTCTTGGGTGAATTTGCTTCATTTTGTTCTATAGCTTTTAGGTGTGCTGTCAAGCTGCTAGTGTATGTTCTCTCCAGTTTCTTTTTGGAGGCACTCAGAGCTATTTTTCCTCCTAGGAATACTTTCATTGTGTCCCAAAAGTTTGGGTATGTTCTGGCTTCATTTTCTTTTCTTATTTATTTATTTATTGATTGATTGGTTTTTTTGAGACAGGGTTTCTCTGTATAGTCCTGGCTGTCCTGGAACTCACTCTGTAGACCAGGCTGGCCTCGAACTCAGAAATCTGCCTGCCTCTACCTCCCAAGTGCTGGGATTAAAGGCATGCGCCACCACTGCCCGGCCTGGCTTCATTTTTCATTAAACACTAAAAAGTCTTTAATTTCTTTATTTCTTCCTTGACCAAGATATCATTGAGTAGAATGTTGTTCAGCTTCTACGTGTATGTGGGCTTTCTATTATTTATGTTGTTATTGAAGATCAGCCGTAGTACATCGTGATCTGATAGGGTGCATGGGATTATTTCAATATTTTTGTATCTGTTGAAGCCTGTTCTTTGACCGATTATATGGTCAATTTTGGAGAAAGTACCATGAAGTGCAGAGAAGAAGGTATATCCTTTTGTTTTAGGATTAAATGTTCTATAGATATCTGTTAAATATATTTGTTTCATAACTTCCTTAGTTTTACTGTGTCTCTGTTCAGTTTCTCTTTCCATGATCTGTCCATTGATGAGAGTGGGATGTTGAAGTCTCCTACTATTCTTGTGTGTGGTGCAATGTGTACTTTGAGCTTTAGCAAAGTTTCCTTAATGAATGTGGATGCCCTTGCATTTGGAGCATAGATATTCAGAATTGATAATTCATCTAGGTAGATATTACCTTTGATGAGTATGAAGTGTACCTCCTTGTCTTTTTTGATAACTTTAGATTGAAAGTCAATTTTATTTGATATTAGAATGGGTACTCCAGATTTTTTTCTTGGGACCATTTTCTTGGAAAATTGTTTTCCAGCCTTGTACTCTGAGGTAGTGTCTGTCTTTGTCACTGAGGTGGGTTTCCTGTATGCAGCAAAATGTCCGATCCTGTTTACGTAGCCAGTCTGTTAGTATATGTCTTTTCATTGGGGAATTGAGTCCACTGATATTAAAAGATATTAAGGAAAAAAGAAGGTTGCTTCCTGTTATTTTTGTTGTAAGAGTTGGGATTCTGTTCATGTGACTATATGCTATCTTCTTTTAGATTTGTTGAAAGATTACTTTCTTGCTTTTTCTAGGGCGTAATTTCCCTCCTTGTGTTGGAGTTTTCCCTTTATCATCCTTTGAAGGGCTAGATTAATGGAAAGATATTGTGTAAATTTGATTTTGTCATGGAATACTTTGGTTTCTCCATCTATGGTAATTGAGAGTTTTGCTGGGTATAGTAGCCTGGGCTGGCATTTGTGTTCTCTCAGGGTCTGTATGACATCTGCCCAGGATCTTCTGGCTTTCATAGTCTCTGGTGAGAAGTCGAGTGTAATTCTGATAGGTCTGCCTTTATATGTTACTTGATCTTTTTCCCTTACTGCTTTTAATATTCTTTCTTTGTTTTGTGCATTTGTTGTTTTGATTATTATGTGATGGAAGTAATTTCTTTTTTGGTCCAAACTATTTGGAGTTCTGTAGGCTTCTTGTATGTTCATGGGCATCTCTTTCTTTAGGTTAGGGAAGTTTTCTTCTATAATTTTGTTGAAGATATTTACTTGTTACCTCCTTCCAGCCTAGCAAGGCTGGCTGTGACCATCCACAGCTTAAGCGGAGCCACCTGCTGTGCTGCTCCTTTGATGTGCCACTACCTGCCTGAGGCCCAACCTGCCTGAGGCTGAACCGGTTCTCTTCCAAGAATTTTCTGGAGTTAACACCGAACTGTGATCTTCGGAGTTCCCACTAGAGGGGAGACCTATCTACTTCAAAGGAACTTTGCATGGCCAGGGATGGGCCTCCCCTCTTCTTTGTAAAGCGTGTTTGCTGACATTAAAATTGAGCGTTGATCAGAATCTGATTTGACTTAGCTCCATTCTTTCTTCTGTCTGTCTAGTTCCTATCTTTCAGCTTCAGCCTGCCATCTCAGCTGTACCTGTTCCTCGAGAGCCGCTGGATGGCCCAAAACATTTACTAGTCCTTTCAGTTGAAAAATGTTCATTCTCATCTATACCTATTATCCGTAGGTTTGGTCTTCTCATTGTGTCCTGGATTTCCTGGATATTTTGGGTTAGGATCTTTTTGCATTTTGCATTTTATTTGATTGTTGTGTCAATGTTTTCTATGGAATCATCTGCACCTGAGACTCTCTCTTCCATCTCTTGTATTCTGTTGGTGATACTTGCAGCTATGGTTCCTGATTTCTTTCCTAGGTTTTCTATCTCCAGAGTTGTCTCTCTCTGTGATTTCTTTATTGTTTCTACTTCCATTTTTAGATCCTGGATGGTTTTGTTCAATTCCTTCACCTGTTTGGTTGTAATTTCCTGTAATTCTTCAAGGGATTTTTTTGTTTACTCTTTAAGGGCTTTTACCTGTTTAGCAGTATTCTGTGTTTCTTTAAGGGAGTTATTAATGTCCTTCTTAGAATCCTCTACCAGCATCATGAGATATGATTTTAAATCTGAATCTTGCTTTTCCAGTGTGTTGAGGTATCCAGGACTCTCTGAGGTGGGAGTACTGGGTTCTGGTGATGCCAAGTAGTCTTGGTTTCTGTTGGTAAGAGGCATGTGTTTTTATATATGTTATGATAACTCTTAGCTAAACACGGGAATAAAGGTTGAAAGTGATCTTGTAGAGCATTTGCCTACCATGAATGCTGGATACGTTGGCTATGACTTGACAGTGTTGTTTGTTGTTTGCTTATTATCTGGGTCTGTTGGGGTATTTGGAGTCAGCAACTTCATCCCTCATAAAACTCTGTTGAAGATATGTATAAAATAGCTCCCATTCCTTTTACATGGGATGCTTTCTGTACTGTTCAAAAAAGAGAGCACAGTTCTTTGTTAGGGACAGACACTTAGATGCAGACAGAGTTACAGGGACAGAGTCACAAAACGGCATTCAGGAAGGCACAAAGATAGACTCATACCACAGACAGGAATGACAGGACAAAGAGAATAAAGGAAAGAATTAAAAGGTATGCTTACTCTGGTCAAATGACACAAGGGCAGTGTGCTTTATTGATTTTTGTCTTTAATGTGATACAAATGCATTACTGATGACTCTGAGTTTATTATCAATGCATTCGAATTGACGCTCTGAGCCATGTGTAATGATGCTCCAAGACTCCAAAGTCTTGAGCTTGAGAAGAAAGCCCTCCAGAGATGATGTGAAGGGATAGGAAGATTGCAATTTCAAGGACAGCCTAGGCTACAGACAAACAAACAAACAAGTGCAACCACTCGGGCCAAGAAGCAACAAAAAAGGGAGGGATTGTAGATCAGGGTTCAGGCTTCCAGCGCTTCAGCCTGTGGTCATTGGCTGCACTTCTGAGCCTGTGGTGAAGCAGAGTATCATGGCAGAAGAGCATAGTGGAGAAGAGCTGTTCAGCTCATGGCACTCGGCAAGCAGAGATGGAGGGAAAGAGGGAGAGGGGGAGAGGGAGGGAGAGAGAGAGGGAGGGGGGAGGGAGGGAGAGAGGGGAAGGGGGAGGGAGAGAGAGGGGGAGGGGGAGGGGGAGGGGGAGGGGGAGAGGGGACAGAGAAAGGGAGGGATATAAAATGGAGCCCAGGATGGCATATATCTGCAAAGACATATCTCCAGAGACTCACTTCCTCCAATTAGGTACTTCCCAAAATAGCACTATCAGCTAAAGTGTTCTTTGATGTACTTCATATTCAAACTATAACATGGCCTCAAAACTGCAATATAAGATCTTACATACACATGCTCACCTCTATGGATGGCCAAGGACCAGAGATGGGTGGAAGGGTGTCTTTAGGAGAGAAATCTGTAGTCGACCAGCAAATACCCTCCCCCAAAGATAGATGATTACAGATCCCTAGAGCCTGAGGATGTATTACCTTTATATAGCAAAAATAAATAAATAAATAAAAATTTAAAAAAGGTTTTTGCTAATATAAAGTAAGACTCTCAATATGGAGAGCATATCTGCTGCAGACTAACCCCTTCTGGGTCTCCTATCTGCACAGAATGGGTTTCTGGTTGTAGGTGGGCAAAGGAGTCAGCAAGAAGGAGGGGTGACAAACAGACGTGACACGAGGGAGTATGGTGGATCTAAATGTAATTTGTCAAATCGAGCATCAAACTTTTTATGCAGAAGAAAATAGGGAAGTTAGGTGACACACCGGAAAGGTACAAAGAGGTTTCCAGATTCTTATATAAAACAGAGGAATGCAAACACGAAGGGCTGGCAGGAACCAACTGGGATAAAATTCAATGTTAACTGGAATCAAAAGCAGCCCCACCTAAGGTACACTTAATCTTAGAAGCCAGGGGCAAGGGCTTCGTGCCCTTGCCATAGTTCGTATTCTAGTCTATTGTATATTCCACCTTCCCCCTAGGCCATTGTAAATACTTGTGTATGGGTGTAACTCAGCCATCTCTAGTTCTAAGTATCTACTCTGGTTCCTCTTTAGATCACAAACTTCCTTCTTCCTAGATAATGGTAAATTCCTATGTAGGGCAGTGACTCAGGTATCCATGTGTCGCGTCCACTCTCGACCAGCAAGAACGACACGACCACCAGTCCTTCTAACAGTAGTTTATTCAGTCCTGATTCTTCTTGTTTATATCTCCCCCGAAGCCTGGGCCTCTCACTCCTTTTATACTCTCATCCACGCACAGCAGGCCACGCCGCCTCACCAGGCACGCAGCTTCAGCTAATCAGGGCAGCAGGGGCATATCTCCATCAAACTGGATTCACCTGTATCCTGGTACACCTGCGCAGCTCTCAAGATGTTTGTGTCTTATATGAGGAAGTCAGGTGCAAGTCATACGACTTAGCTACAGTCCCTGGCGCCTTTGGGACTGCTGCCACACCTGCTCCTAACATCCATGCCCATGGTTGGCTCAAGGACTGACTGCCTAGGACTGGTGAAGAATCTAACTTAGCTATATGTCAAAAATTCAATCCTTAGAAGCACTTGTAATAAAGCAATATTAAGGGAAAGCACACAGATCTGTTTACCAACTAAAGCAAGGACATTGGAGCATTCGTTATACAGGATGCCACGGTTCCAGGAGACTAAGTTTCCATGAACTTTTCGCCTTGGGACCGCGCCCAGGCTTTTTGGCCTGTCAGGTGGGTCACTACTGGAGTGGATGTAGCACATATCCTAGGGTATTTAAGTGTAACCTAATATCAAAAGTGTCCTTCTAGAAGGGCCTTCTAGAGCCCAGAGGAATGGGAGAAGCTGATTCTTTTTAGAGCCTGCAGAAGGAGCTACTCTGCTTACATGTCAGCCCAAGGCTTACAAGAGACATCATGTATTCTGGCCTCCAGACTGTAGAATACATTTGCTTTTGTTTTGGTTTGGTTTTTTGAGATAAAGTCTCTATGATGTACCTCTTTTCCTGGAACTTGCTAGTGAAAGACCCCCGTGGGGAGTCCCTCCTCGGGGAGGCGCACACCCAGTAGGACACTGAGACCATACTCGCTGTAACTACACGAGGCTTTTAATGGCACACAAACACACAAACAACAAAGGAGCGCTCAAGCCAGCATGCTGGGGTCGAAACTCATGCACCGCGCAGGAGGCAGGGGAGTTCGACCCCGGCCCAAACTTCTTACAGGCTTATAAAGGCAAAAACCACAAACCAAAAGGGGGGAGCCGAAAGAATTTGCATGGTTACACATGCCTTATTTAAATGTTGGCGGGGTGATTACAAATTAACAGGGCAGTACGTGCCGGCTAAGGTGTAGGGAGGCACAAGGGCTTGGACTTCTCGAGGTCAGCAGGACACCTGGTCAATGTATGATTTATGGTGGGCTATAGGGAGGCGCCGCCCAGGAGGCGCCATCCTGCCAGATGGCCATTTGATCCGTCCCGATAGCCCTGGCTAGTCCTGCACTCTCTTTTTTATCTTTTATGGCCAGACATTCTTAGCTACAGGGTGGGTCTGGCTGTGCCTGGACCCGCCTGGGTCTATTCTTCAGCCCTGAATTTCTTGAACTTAGATACCACAATGCTATAAGACCCAAAATTATAAGTTTTTGCTCTTCACTAGCTGGACAGATATCTACCTGCCTCTGCCCACTCCAACCTCCTGGCCCACCCCTCATCCTCAAGTCCCGTGCTGGGATTAAAGGTGTGTGCCACCATGTCTGGCCAGTAGGGCAATATAATACTGTCTAACAAGGTAACAGAAACTTGCCCCAGCAATATGAGAAAACTGGTCCATGAGCAAGCGCTAGACTGCCCTTCCCCAGAAACCAAGCTTTCTCAGAATCAAAATCCTCAACTTCCCCCAAGCCCAGGGCCTTATGCTGTCTCCCATCCAATCCCAGCCCAAGCCCCATTCTTCTCCGTCCCTCTTCCTCTTCCTCCTCCTCCTCCTCCTCCTCCTCCTCCTCTTTGCTCAGGGTGAAACTGAACTCTTGATGATCCTCTATGTCATCCTAAACAGCTGCTGGGATTCGAGGTGTAACCCACCACACTCAGTTCCTTGTCTTCTTGGCCTCCTGGTCTCTGTCACTAACAGCTTGAAACACAGAATCTGAGGCCAGGCTGGCCTACTCTGTCTCAATAAAAGAAGAAAAAAAAAACCCTTTAATTTCAATTTTTTTTTAAAAAAGATCTACTTTTATTATTTAAATGTATGTGTATGTGTCTGTGAATGCATGGTGCATGCCTTAGAGGTCGTAAGAGGACACCTGAGTCTCTGGCACTGGAGTTACAGGAATTGTGAGCTGTCTGATATCAGTGTCAGGAGCTGAACCAGGGTCCTCTGGAAGAGCAGCCAGTGCTCCTCACCACAGAGCTGTCTCTCAAGCCCCTGTCTCGATGTTAAAATGTTTTCAGCAGAGCAAGAGGACCAGTGTCAACCATCTGAACAGGCGGCATGAGACCATGGCTCAGAGGGAGTTGACTTTGTGTGTCTACAGGGGGAATGTAGAGCTGTGGTCAGAAGAAAGGGAAGGTTGAACTACTTCTCACAAAATATGGCAGATGGTGGCACTGTGTGTGTGTGTGTATCTGTGTATGTGTCTATGTGTGTCTATTTGTGTGAATGTGTGTGTGTGTGTGGGGGGGGGGTGCAGTGGATGGTGCCACCAGGTAAGGAAGAACAGGTAAGGTTGTAGCAAGTTCAAAACCCCAATAAATCTCATAATTGAGAATGGCAGGAGTTGGAACTAACTCCCTACCAGGTTTCTGTCCTGGAGCATATGACACTGACACCACACTAAGAGGACCATGGCAGCCAATCAATTAGCATAGGGCCTAGAGTTCTCGATGCTAGTGAGGTATCTTGATAGGCCCCAAGTGTTTAGCCAATGAGCTTCCCTTCTGGGGCATTCCTTCCTGCAGAAGGTATTTAATTTTTGGTTCACCCTGAATAAGATGTAAGTATCTTCATCTGCCATGAATAAAGCAGTTTGGACAAGCAAGGACTGCCTCCTTTGAGGACAGAGAGGGCCTCAGGCGGTGGCGTGTGTGTGTGTGTGTGTGTGTGTGTGAGAGAGAGAGAGAGAGAGAGAGAGAGAGCACTGTATGGCTTAATAATACAGAACTGTGACTAAGCCTCTGTATTTGTGGCTATTACTCGGAGCTAAGCCAGATGTCCCCTGCCCTGGTCTCATCATGATGTCCCCTGCCCTGGTCTCATCATGACCCTGTGGGCCCCATTCCCAACTCCTTGTGGTTCTCAGAGGCATCTGGGTGCAGGAGATTGAGAACCACAGCCTCTGTTCCAGCCCACACTGTTTCTCACCTGGAGAAACATGGGCTGGGACCCCTATCTTATGTGTTTTGCCTTCCCTCAGCAGTGTATCAGTACCAGCACCCCAAAAAGGCGAGAGAGAAATGCAGCCTGTGGTTCACCTCCCCTGAGTGGCACATCAGTGCATTCTGACAACCCAGCAGCAAGGTGGAAACTCAGAACAAGTGTGTGTGTGTATGTGTGAGTATGTATGTGTGCATGGCTGTGTGTGAATGTGTTTGTGAGTGTGTATGTGCATGTTTGTGTATGAGTGTGTGAGCATGAGTGTATACATGAGTGTACATTTGTGTGTGTGTGTGTATGGGTGAGTGTGTGTATGGGTGAGTGTGTATGTGTGCATGGCTGTGTGTGAATGTGTTTGTGAGTGTGTATGTGTATGTTTGTGTGTGAGTGTGTTGAGTATGAGTGTATACATGAGTGTAAATATGAGTGTGTGTGTATGCACGTGTTAGGGTTTGCTCATTAAAGGGAAGGAAGGGCCTGTCAGATTTTGGCACACTGTTGTAATCTCAGCCCTGGGGAAGCTGAGGCAGGAAGAAAGATCATGTGGCAAACTCAAGGCCAGTCTGTGCTACCTAATAAGAACCTTCCTCAAAACACAAGAAAAAGACCAAAGTTGGGTGGGGCCAAACAAGAAACAGAGAGCCAGTGGCAGTGGCAGGGTTCAGACACAGGGGATGGGGGTGGGGTGGGGAAGATAGTGGCAGGGTTACAGGGCTCCAACATGGCGTCTAAGCTTTTAGATGTTTTTATATAAGTTGACCCACTCTCAATGTTTCAGCAATGGCCTCTACTGTGTTTATGGGTGCTCACACTCTAACTTCTTTTCTTGCTTTGTTTGAACACAAGCCAAGGAAAGCAACGAGAGTCTGATTGGCAGCACAGTGTAGGGCGAGCATCTCTGGAGTGGAGAGTTGGTCTTGTGTAGAGGGCTTGCTCCCTGTATTCCTTCCTTTATGTGGTTGCCAACTCCGACTGGCAGCGGACTGGCCTCCCTTCGCTCAGAGTTTGAAAGAACCTAGTGGGGAAACCCCCACTCAACTCCCGATTCAGCGTGCACCCAAGAATAAAGAACAAACAGACCGTCTTGATGTAAATACATGAGGTAGTTTAATGGCGGAGCTCTGGGTCAAAACATATCTCATGCAGGAGACAGTGGATTCAACCACGTGCCTTGAAAGCTGGGGGTTTTTATAGAAAAGGGGCTGGGGCTGGGGGAGGAATTGGCGTGGTTTCACATGATTGGTCCATTTAAACATCAGCAGACTGTGCATGCTGATAACATTTAACTTAGGTCAGAAGGGCGGGAGATAAGGAGGCGCCCGGGCCAGTCAGGTCATGTCATTCTCTTTATCTTTATGGCCAAGCAGCCTCAGGAATGTCTTAACAAAGGGCCTGCCCAGGCATGTCCTGGCCTGTTCTGCTATGTTCTCAGCTCCAGGTTTCAAAGCTCACAAACAACTCTTTGGCCTATTTGACATAAATTACATGAATCACAGGTCTCAAGTTTTATTTTCTTTCAAGTTCAGGGGATTTCACTCAGGGCAGTGCAGAAGGCAGGGGCTGTGGCTCCCACGGTGACAGCGATTGTTCACACCCAGAGAAAGCCAGCCAAAACCAGAAGCAAAGCCACAGCCTTCAAAGGCCTGACCTTAGTGACCTGCTTTTGCCAGTTAGGTCTCACCCTTAAAAACCCCCAAAAGTGCCACTGGCTAGAGAACAACTCCAACTGTGAGGGGGACAGGGACATTTCTGATTTGCATCAGGTCCATTATCTGAAAATAAAAAACAAACCAAAAAAACTTCCCCATCAAAACAAACCAAAGCCAGAGCCCTGACTCTCCTTCACCTCCCATTTGGAAAGGGCAAGCAGCCTTGAACTGGAAGTGCCATTCATCCAGGAAGGATCCAGGCTAGGCAGCCTTGGGATGCAGCATTAAGCACTTATACCAGGTCTGTCCTTCCCAAAAGGGCTCCAGCTGCAGGATAATGGTTGCACGTTCATCCCCAAGGCTGCTTTCATACAAACACAGAGGGGAAGGCCATACTCTCACTGTTCCCTTGAACACTGCTCCTTGCAAAGAAAGAAAAATGGCCTTCAATTAACTTCTGCTCTAGCTTGGAGCAGATGCAGACCCACTTTAGCTGAGGGAGAAATGGGCGGTGCAGAGCAGCATTCGCTTGCTCGCTCACAGCCGTCCTAATTGACATTCCCTCTTCAAGGTCTCCTTTATTTAAGAAACACTTCCTCAGAGAGCACTGACTGACGTCACTGCTCTGTGTCCAGGGACTTTCTCAGCTAATGCATCCAAGACTGTGAATGGATGGGGCAGCCACCTGAGTAAATATTGTCCTAAAACCATGGCCCATGGGGACTGGAAATTACAAATGCTGAAGGCCACATATAAGCTAAGGCCCCTCACCCTCAATCTCTATGACAGCCAGGAAAGTCACTCTCAGACCTTCTCCCTCTTGCCCGCCCTGATGATCATGCCAGGACAGGTGCTCTGCCCTCTTCCTGGGGTCCATGAGGCAATTCTGCTCCTAGAACAGCTTTGTGTCTGTGCTTTGCAAAATTTCTCCCCTAGTCCCCAGAGAATTCTCCTTGCGTGTATGTCAGCTCTCTTTTCTTGTGCCTTCAGGGGAGTCTCTTTCAAGCCTGCAGCCTACTCTTTCAAGCCTCTTTAGCCCACTCACAGCCTCCTAAAACATATCATTGTGACGTATCATGAGTGATCTAAAAGGTAATATTAGTAATAAAAAGAAGAGTAGAAGCTAAGTGGTGGTGTACGCCTTTAATCCCAGCAGGAGCAGGTGGACCTCTCTGAGTCTGAGGCATGCCTAGTTTACACAGTGAGTTCCAGGACAGTCAGGGCTACACACAGAAACCCTGTTTCAAAAAAACTAAACAAACAAACTGTGGGTTCCCAAGACATACAAGGGATGGTAAAGAGCTGCCCATACCCTGCTCTCAGAGGGTGCGGCAGGAGTGGGGTTGCTTCCTAGCTTCCTAAGCCAACTCAACTCCATAGAAACATCGGTCATGTCATGGTAAATTAGCTGGTTAGGCTTCTGATTCCCCAAAAAAGAACTGGCGTCTCAGAAATCACATGACCAGCAGTCTACCAATCTAGCTGATAGGCTTGGAAGGTCCCCCCACCCCCGCCTCTGTGAAGCACCTCCTCCCATGTCCTTGTTCCTTGTCTTAGTCAGGGTTTCTATTCCTGCACAAACATCATGACCAAGAAGCAAGTTGGGGAGGAAACGGTTTATTCAGCTTACACTTCCATATTGCTGTTGATCACCAAAGGAAGTCAGGACTGGAACTCAAGCAGGTCAGAAAGCAGGAGCTGATGCAGAAGCCGTGGAGGGATGTCCTTACTGGCTTGCTTCCCCTGGCTTGCTCAGCCTGCTCTCTTATAGAACCAAGACTACCAGCCCAGAGATGGTCCCACCCACAAGGGGCCTTTCCCCCTTGATCACTAATTGAGAAAATGCCTTACAGTTGGATCTCATGGAGGCATTTCCTCAACTGAAGCTCCTTTCTCTGTGATAACTCCAACTGTGTCAAGTTGACACAGAACCAGCCAGTACATTCCTCCTATCCCCTCTGACTCCAGCTTTGTAATCTAGCCCCCCCCCCACCCATGAATGGGTTGTTTATATCCACCCTCCATACTCAATGCCACTGACTGAGACCCTGTTCCCAGCTCCTCTGCATCCTGAAACCTCAGGTGCACAGCAGTCCATGGACAAACAAAAAACCTTGCTGGAGTTGGCAAGGTGCCTCAGCAGGTGAAAGCACTTGTTACCAAGCCTGAGAACCTGAACTGGATTCCTAGACCCCACATGCAACGATGGTAGCAGAGCTGGCTTCTGACCTCATGTGCATCCTGGCACATGTGCCCACACACGTACAAATAAATAGATGCAATGACATTCTTGTAAAGACTGGAATAAAGTGAGCCTATGACTGACAACCCTCACAGGCACTAACAGAAACCAATGCTTGGCAAAAGTGACATAGATTACGAACTTGTTGTGAAGATATTTTGTGCAATAATTTTTGACATTTGTAAGAAGACATAAATGTGTCTCTGTGTGTCTGACACAGCTTGCTCTCCATGGTAGCTAAACCCCGGCCTTTCCTTCAGTATCTCCTGACTAGATTCCTGATGACGAAGGCTGATGTTTTTAGTAGAAAGAGAGACAGCAGGGTCTGTTCTGAGTGGAGATCTAAGAATGGGCTGCTGCACACAGCTGCCAGCCAGGGAGCTCCAGTGCCACCATGTTCCCCCCAGTTCCATGGCAAAGGTACCACACGCAGGCAAACTGGGTCCTCGGGCATGGTGATACACACCTGTGAGCTCAGAACTCAGGAAATAGAGGCAGAAGGATCAGGGGTTCAAGGTTAGCTTGGTCTGCATTGGCAGACCTTCTCTCAAAACAAACGACTGAACGCCCAAAAAACAGGATCTCTGCTGGAGTTATTACCTGTCTCCCTGTAACATCTATCTTCCCCTTCTTCTGGTGGCTGTCTGGGACAGAGCCTGTGCTTCCCAGCCCTGCCTATGCACCAAGGAAACCGATGACTTAGTTCTAGAGAATGGCATGTGAGCAACAGAGATGCAGGCAGCCCTGCAGCCTGCTTTATAGGGAGCTGGCATGTCTCCTGTGCCCTCTCCCAATGTCTTCCCTTCCTGACGCAGTCTGGAACATGGAAATTATGGAAACTGTCTTGAAGGTGACCAGAGTGAGTCCCAGTACCCTAGAGGACCATGGGACATTTACCTGCCCTGTGCCAGCCATCTCCTAGCTTCTTGAAAAGTGGGACAAATAAGTTTCTAATTGTTTAAGGTCATGTTTGTATGTTATTATTTTGAGATAGGATCTCGTGTAATTCAGAACTACTTCAAACTCACTACAGAACGGAGGATGCAAACCCCTCATCTTCCTGCCTGTAGGCAGTGGTTCTGATGCTAAGGTCCTGTTCCGCAACTGGATCTTGATCTATCAGTAAAGATGCCAGAGGCCCACTGGTCCCCGCAGGAGAGGAGGAGATGCAGGCAGAGGAAGGGCGTTCTTGAGTTCTTGCAGATCTCAGAGGGCACCAGCCACGTGAGATCTGGGGTAGAATAGCCATCAGCCACTTCCCCAGTTGGGCCTGGGGTAACAACTAAAGCTGAGGGCAGATTTAGGGTGCTGAGCTAAGGAGCATTGGGAAGGGCACGCTAGCCGTGAGAGATTAGAAGCACCCAGCAATTGAGCCAAGAAGCCAGGTTAAAAATAAGCTTGTGTGTGTTTGTGTGTGTGTGACCTGCAGATCTGAGGGAACCTGGGTGGGGCTGATAGTGTGGTCTTCTCAGAGTTTAAAGCAGGGTAGCAGAAACTGCACGTTACACCTGCCTTTGCCTTCGGAAAGCTGCATCACCGTGCCCAGTTAATATAGCACTACTGACTGACCCCAAGGCTTCGTGCATGCTAGGCAAGTACTCTTCCAACTGAGCAGCAGCTTCTGTATCCTCTATTAATAGAGTTTGTCCCAAGGGATGCACACATACATGCACACACATGCACTTGCGCACACACATGTGCACATGCACACACACACATATATATAGAAGCACACATGTGCAGACATACACACACACATGCACACAAACACGCCACACAATACACATATGCACAGGCACATGTACACACATGCACACATTGTGCTAGGGACCACACAATACACATATGCACAGGCACATGTACACACATGCACACACAATACACATATGCACAGGCACATGTACACACATGCACACACTGTGCTAGGGACCACACAATACACATATGCACAGGCACATGTACACACATGCACACACTGTGCTGGGGATTACATCACACACCTAGCCTTCTAGTTCATTTACGCTCGAAGCATTTTGTTGCTGCTTGTTCTGGTTTTGTTCTGTTGCTATGGTAAAATACTCCGGCCAAAAGCAACTTAGGAGAAGAAAAGATTTGTTAACTTACACTTCTGGGACATGATCCATTGTTGAGGGATGTCAGAGCAGGAACTTGAAGGCAAAAAGCACAGACAAGCGCTTCCTTCTGGCTTGCTTGTAGGCCCATACTTAGCTAGCCTTCTCACACAGCACAGGGGCACCTGGACTTACAGAATCAGAGGTCCAGTCTAAACACGAGTAGAAGAGTAAGAAGCAGCCTGTGTCTGGGGATGGTTGTGCCCTGTGGAGGGGGAGGAGCCACATGGTGCAATCCTTTCTTCAGAGGTTTTGCTGAGGACAGCTTTATTGTTCTGAACGGCCTCTGGATAAGGCTAATGTTTCTGGCTCACTTTAAATGTACCGCACTGGCGTAAACTCCTGCTTAAATACACAAGGGTTTTTGTGCTTTGCTTTGCCTTGCCGTTGAAAAGCCGAACCTGTTTCCCTTGGCATGCGATGCTACTTTCATTACTACCTGGAGAGTGTAAACTGATGTCCCAGGGGTGGAGTAAGGCTGACTGCAGACCAGAGCATCAGTAAAGACTTAAGATGTCACAGATCCAGAGTCCAATTATCCGGGGCTACCTTAGCCCTGCCACTCACTTGCCTACCTAACACTCTTGGCCATCACGTGGAATCTTTGAAATGCACATCATCATTAGCTTCTCCCATCACTTCCCTCTCCCCCATCTCAACTGAGTCTCCACCACTTTGCTGTAGCTAGCTTATTTGTGGTCCCAACCAATGGAAACACAGTAATGTCATGATTTCTTTTGTTCTATAACTAATGAAAACTCATGTCTGCTTCCATGGTGTTATTTAACATGTTCTTAGGGGCAGTGAGAAGTTTTGTTCCTGGTCCTTGGTCTCTGACGTGTTTATAAAAAGATAAAGTGAGGGTGAAATATGTTTTATGAAGGTGTAGTCAGGTATGGGGCAAGGGGGTGTGTCTGTGGGCCCATGTTGAGGCATCCTTTCCCCTGAGGAAGGACCAGCCACATGACAGTATAGTATAGAATAGAATTTATTAAGGGCATGGGGAGGGGAGTTAAGAGGGTAGTAGAGGCAGAGAAAGGGAGAGAGAGAGGAGGAGGAGAGAAGAGGCCGGCCATGAACACATGGGTGGTGGTGGCGGCGAGGGAATGGGGAGAGAGGGGGTAAGGGAAGAGCGAGAGCGAGAGCGAGTGAGAGAGAGAGAGAGAGAGAGAGAGAGAGAGAGTCCACAAGCAGCCCCTTTTATAGTGGGTCAGGCCTACCTGGCTATTGCCAGGTAACTGTGGGGTGGAGCTTAGACAGAATACTAACAGTCTCTCTTACCACATATGAGGTGAAAGCTGTGTCCCGAAGCAAAACTAACAAACACAGCAGGTTCTCTAAAGTGGCTAGACCAACGGTCGTGATCAGTTTTGTCTTAGTCCTTGAATATGCTAATGTCATGCTGGAAGTCCAGCTTCCAGATCAGACTAAATGACCTGAACTGGGCACGTTTCTGGCCGCATCAAACCAGATGTGGTTTGAATGTGAAATTTCCCTTATACATGTTTGGATAATTGGTCCCCAGGTGGTAGAGCATTGATTCGGAAGGGTTTGAAACCAGAGCTTTGATGGAAGAGATGGATCGCTGGGGAGTGGACTTCTTAGAACGCTTCCATCAGTCCCCCCAGTTAAGGATATCACCCCACCCTACTTTCTTTTGTTTTCTGCCTCCTACACTGTGGCCAGTCAGTCCACACTCCTGCCACCATGCCTGCCTCACCCCTGCCACCACGCCTGTGTCACCATGCTCCACTATACTGAATCTGCTCAAACCATGTGCCCAACAACCTTCCTCCCTTAAATTGCTTCTTGCCAGGGTATGGTGACAGCCACAAGGTGAGTACTCTCTCTGCTCTCAAAGTGCACCAATGGAAACAACTTACTCTCATATATGCACATATATTTTGCTTGCATTTGTGTCTGTGCATGCCTAGTCCCTGTAGAGGTCAGAAGACGGTGTTGGATCACCTGGAACTAGAATGACTGATAGTTGTGAGCTGCTGCATGGATGCTAGAAATTGAACCCAGGTCCTTTAAAAGAGCAGCTTGTACTCTTAACCGCTGAGCCACCCCCAGCTTCTTATACTCAGCCCTATAGGATCCAAGAATCAAAACAGGCTCTAATAGCTTCGTTGAGCTGATCTGGTAGCAGAGGTGTCTGAAGGACTTCGTGTCCTGTTCTCTTTCCTGCTTTGAACAAGTCTCCCTGAGGGCAGCTGTCTGAGATGCAGAGCTATAAACCACCAGCACTATCCTGACAACAGACGCTCTCCTGTGACACAGAGGCTCTGGCCCCAGCTGCCAGGGATTTTCTACACAGAGAGAGCTGAGAAAACAAGTTCTGTTATCTTTGTGTGAGCAACATTGCTGTGCTTTGAGCCTTTGACGGGTATTACTGAGCAAGGGACCATGGGGCATTTTGCTTGTGGTCGCTGTGCCTCGGACACCAGCCAAGACGGCTGCTTCTGTTCAGTCAGGAGAGACAATGAAAAGCAAACAGGAACAAAGGAAGGATTTGGGGAGCTGGGGGTGCCATCTTTATTTGGTGGCAGGTGATGGCCATGTGTGCTGTAGCAGCTTTGCCTTTACCAAGGACATCCCAGAAAATGGTTGGAATTTTTCCCCCTGGTAATCAAACTTGCTGTTTTTCTGGAAGAAGTTTTGCTTTCCTGGAAGCACTTCTGTAAGCATCCTGATAGGAATGAAGGTATTCTAAAGGCACTCTGCTCTCTCAGGCTGTCAGAACAATAGACCCCTAGTAATTGGAATTTTGTGCTAGGAGAAGGAAAAAGGCTGGACCCTGGCAGCAGCCAGAGGAGGAGTTGGTCTCCCTGGACAAGGGCATTTCACAGCGCTCTGACTGTCTGACATGGAGTCTGTGCTGGGTAGTGTGACAGCCTAGGCAGGAATGAAGACATCCTTAAGAGGCATTTGGGGGAGCTGGCGAGATGGCTCAGTGGTTAAGAGCGCCGACTGCTCTTCCGAAGGTCCCGAGTTCAAATCCCAGCAACCACATGGTGGCTCACAACTATCCGTAACGAAATCTAATGCCCTCTTCTGGAGTACCTGAGGACAGCTACAGTGTACTTACATATAATAAATAAATCTTTAAGAGAGAGAGAGAGAGAGAGAGAGAGAGAGAGAGAGAGACATTTGGGTCTCTAAACTGACCATCAGACTGTTAAAACAATGCTCCCCCAACCAAAAAATAATAATTCCTCAGGAATCTATGCTAAGAGAATGAAACTGTTTGAGGTAGAAGGCATGCTTGTTTCCTGGGGAAGGACTTGTGACCAGTTAGACCTCTTTACAGGAGGAGGCAGAAGCCTGACAAGATCTGGTCGATGGTTGGTAGACTGCTTGGATTGCTCTTATCTTCTTATTTAAACTTTAATCTCAGTTCAGCGTCCTGGTCAATGTGTCTTTAATCCCAGTAGTTTCACCACTCTGCCAGCAGAACCTGTCTGAGGCCTGTCAACATAGACAGTTCTATATAGATTAGGGATACACAGTGGGACTCTGTCTCAAAAAATAAAAATAAATAAAAATTAAAAAATTAGCCTGAACAAAGAACTACAGACAACTAAGGAATGCAAATAGTGGAAAGAACCAGTCTTCCCCAGGCAAGAGCACAGCAATTGGGCATCTGATGCTAAATGGTCAGCCCTGAAAACACACGTACAAGAAATATTACAGACTGAACAGGTCGTATTTATGGATTTAGGATATATGTGAGTGTACATATGCAGCAATACTTAATGAAAAAGAGGTCATGAATTTGAAAGGGAGTGGGGAGGGGTGCATGGGAGGGTTGGCAGGGAGACCGGTACAGTAAATGATGTAATTATAACATCAAAAACGAAAATACTTTTTAAAATCATGAACTTTATCCTGAAAGAAAATGAGATTTTGTATCTTGTGATTCATGTAAAAGAGTTGTCTATGAGCCCCCGACCTGGGGCCAAGAACAAAGCAGAACAGACAGGGCTGTTGTTAAGACAGTCCTAAGAACAGTTTGACTGTACAAGCAGGGCTATCTTGTCTGGGTCAACACCACCTGGTCGGAACCTCCCCTCTGTCGACTGCCCCTTGATGCCGGGTAAAATCATACATCAACTGGTTGCTATGTGAACAAAGATAAGCCCCCCAGCCCACAGGAACAAAGTCCTGATGCCCTGTGCTCTTTCTGTTAATGTTTGAATAAGCCAATAGTGTGTCGCACTGCTGAATTCCACACCCCTAAGCTCCTTACCCCATAAAACCCCTAACTTTCGAGCCTCGCCGCCGACATCCGTTATCTCCTGTGTGGGATGCATGTCGGTCCGGAGCTCTGTCATTAAACGTCCTCATGTAATTACATCAAGAGATGGTCCTTCGTGATTTTTTTGGGTGCACACCAAATCGGGAATTGGGTGGGGGTTTCCCCACTAGGTCTAACAATCCTTCCTCAGGACCCTAGATATGGATGTATATGTGGGAGGGCTGCAAGACTCCTTATCGCTCTTTCCACTCTGAATACACCTCCTTCTGATTTTTACTGTTAATTTAACTGACCTCTCAGGGACACATGGCTGAACATGCTTTCTCGGGGTACGGACCGCGACTCCAGCTTTGGTAGTGGGGTACCAGGTGCTTAGTGCTGCATATCTCTTGCTCTCTAATTAAACACAAGCCTCATGTCAGACCCCAAAGATGGACTTGGGGGACCGCTGATGTCCTCATTCGTTCTTCTTCACAGTGCGTCCACACCGAGTAAGCCCTTTCGCAGCATTTTACTATTTCTTGATTTCATTTAAGATATTTCTATCGAGGACGGGTGCTTGAGTTGAGCCTGTTAGGGCTGCCAGGGCCCAGGCACTGACTGTAAAGACTCTCATCCTAATTTTGACCATCCGTGACCTGGAGGAAAACACTCCCTGGGTGTCAGGCACTTAGAGCAAGTTGTGAGCTTATTATTATCAGAATTGGTGCAAGTGGAGGATTGAGGCTCCAGTGCAACCTCAGATGGTGAAATAGAAGCTTTCTCTTTGCCTTTTTCTTTTCCTTGCTTCCTTTCCTTTCCTTTCCTTTCCTTTCCTTTCCTTTCCTTTCCTTTCCTTTCCTTTCCTTTCCTTTCCTTTCCTTTTCTTTTTAAAAATTATTTTCTACTTTACCTCCTGTTCACTGCCACCTCCTTCCCTGATCCCCTTCTATTCTGAGCGTGTAAGGGTCCCCAGGGTATCCCCCACCCTGACACTTCAAGTCTCTATGAGGCTTAGGTGCTTTTGCTCCTACGGAGGCCAGACAAGGCAGCCCAGCTAGAAGAACAGATTGCACAAGCAACAGCTTTTGGGATAGCCAGCCCCGGCTGCTGGTGTTCGGGTCCCATGTGAGGCCCACGCTGCACATCTGCTACATATGAGTGGGGAGGCCTAGGTACAGCCCGTGTGTGTTCTTTGGTTGGTGGTTCAGATTCTAAGAGCATCCAAGGGTCCAGGTTTGTTGACTCTGTTGGTCTTCCTGTGAAGTTCCTCTCCCTTGTGGGGCCCTAATCCTTCCTCCTATTCTTCCCTAAGAGTCCCTAAGCTCCATACACTGTTTGGCTGTGGTTGTCTGCATCAGTCTAAGTCAGCCGCTGGGTGGAGCTTCCCAGAGGACAGCCATGCTTGGCTCCTGTCTGCAAGCATAACAGAGCATCACTAATAGTGTCAGGGATTGGTGATTGCCCATAGGATGGGTCTCAAGTTGGGCAGGTCATTGGTTGGCCATTCCCTCAATCTCTCCTCCATCCCTTCTACCTACATTTCTTATAGACAGGATAAAGTTTGGATTGAAAGTTTTGTGAGTGTGATGGTGTTTCTGCCATACCACCAGGGTTCCTGCCTGACTATAGGAGGTAACCTCTTTAGGTTCCACATTCCCTGTGTACTGAGTCACAACTAAGGTCACCCCATTGATTCTTTGGTGCCTCCCTTATCCCATGTCTCTGTCTCATCCTGGAAATGCCCCCAACCGCCTCATCTCTGTGCAATGCAGATTTCCATTAATATCATGGCCATCTAGCCATCTCTCCTGTCCTTCCCCACACCTGATCCTGAACCCCTCATTTTCTACCCCATCCTCCCTCCCTGCCAGTTCGCTCCCTCCGTCTGACTCCTGTGACTATTTTAATCCCCTTTCTAAGTGAGATTCATACTTCCGAGATTGGGCCTTCCTTCTTGTTTGGCTTATTTGGGTCTGTAGAGTGTAACATGGCACCTGTATTGATGGCTAATATCCACTTACAAGTGAGTGCATACTATGCATGCCCTTTGAGGACTGAGCTACCTCACTTAGAATGATATTCTCAAGTTCCATCCATTTGCCTGCAAAATTCATGATGTCTTCGTTTTTAATAGCCGAGTAGTATTCCATGGTGTAGATGTACCACATTTTCTTTATCCATTCTTCAGTTGAGGGGCTTCTAGGTTGTTTCCAGTTTCTGGCTATTACAAATAAAGCTGCTATGAACATAGTTGAGCAAGGGTCTTTGTGGAATGGTGGAGCATCTTTTGGGCATATGCCCAGGAGTGGTATAGCTATTCCCAGTTTTCTGAGAAACTGCCAAATTAATTTTCAAAGTGATTGTACAAGTTTACACTCCCACCGGCAATGGAGAAGTGTTCCCCTTGCACCACATCCTCGCCAGCATGTGCTATCTCTTGAGGTTTTGATCTTAGCCATTCTGATGAGTGTGAGATGGAAACTCAGAGATGTTTCGATTAGCATTTCCCTGATAGCTAAGGACTTTGAACATCTCTTTAAGGGCTTCTTGGCCACTCAAGATTCTTCTGTTGAGAAATCTTTGTTTAGTTCTGTACCCCATTTGTTAAATTGGGTTATTTGGGTTGTTAGTGTCTAACTTCTTGAGTTCTTTGTAAAATTTTGGATATTAGCCCTCTGTTAGATATAGAGTTGATGAAGATCCTCTCCCAATCTGTAGGCTGCCAATTTGTCCCATTGACAGTGCCCTTTGCCTTACAGAAGCTTTGCCGGTCCATGAGGTTGCCATTTATTAATTGTTGGTCTGAATCATTGGTGTTCTGTTCAGGAAACTGTTTCCTCTGCCAATTCATTCAAGGATATTTCCCATTTTCTCTTCTATTAGATTCAGTGCATCTGGTTTTATGTTGAGGTCCTTGATCCACTTGGACTTGAGTTCTGTGCAGGGTGATAAGTATGTATTTATTTTCATTCTTTTACATGGAGACATCCAGTTAGTCTATTTGTTAAAGATGCTTTCATTTTTCCATTGTATGGGTTTGCAGTCTTTATCAAAAATCAAGTGTCCATAGGTTTGTGGGCTCGCTTTTGGATCTTCAATTCATTCCATTGATCAATGTGACTGTTTCTGTGCAGGTTTTTGTTTTTATTTTATTTTTTATCACTATTGCTCTGTAATACAGCTAGAGGTCAGGGATGATGATTCCTTAGAAAATGCTTTTATTCAGGATTGTTTTGTGACCCGTCCAGCAGGTCCAGTTATTCGAGGGTCTCGAGGGGACCTTCTTCTAAGAACCAAATGGGGGGAAAAGAAGGACGGACACCAAGTGCGAGAAACGACATATAAACAGTCTGAGAAGCATCAAGGTGTCAACTGTATTAGCCAGGCCCAAGGTTTAAATGCACAAGCAAAAGGGGAAGTGCCTTTCAGCAGGAAGAATGGGGCAGTAGAATTGCACAAGCAAAAGGGGAAGTACAGGTACTTATCAGCGGGAGGGGTGGGGCAATAGAATTGCACATTCTTTAGGCAGTTACACCAGGAAGCAGGAACTTGGCGATATCAGGGTACATCTAGAGGTCAGGACATTCTGTGCTGACTTAGGACTGGAACAATCTGTGGTTGTTCTCAGAGCGGTGCGTCGGTGGCCCGCTTTTGACCCCCTTTTCTTCTGGGGGGAGAGGCCCAATTCAGAGATCCGGACAATTGTGTTGTCTTAATGGCTCCCAACAGTTTTGGCTATCCTAGATTTTTGTTTTGTTTTGTTTTTCTGTAGGAAGTTGAGAAGTGCTCTTTCAAGGTTTATAAAAAATTATGTTGGAATTTTGATGGGGAGTTCATTGAATCTGTAGATTGCTTTTGGTAAGACAGCCATTTTCACTATGTTAATCCTACCTATCCATGAGCATGGGAGATCTTTTCATCTTCTGATATCTTCTTCAATTTATTTCTTTGGGGGCTTGAAGTACTTGTCATATAGAGCTTTCACTTGCTTGGTTAGAGTTACACTAAGATGTTGTCTATTATTTGTGACTATTATAAAGGGTTTTGTTTCCCTGATTTCTTCTTTGACCCGTTTGTCATTTGTATAAAGGAGGACCACTGATTTCTTTGAGTTAATCTTGTATCCAGCCACTTTGCTGAAGGTGTTTATCAGCTGTAGGAGTTCTCTGGTAGAATTTTTGGGATCACTTATATATACTATCATATCATCCAAAAATAATGATGCTTTGACTTCTTCTTCTCCAATTTCTATCTCCTTGATCTTCTTTAGCTGTCTTACTGCTCTGGCTACAACTCCAAGTACTAGATTGAATAGATAGAAAGTGGGCAGCCTTGTCTTGTCCCTGCTCATAGTGAAAATGCTTTAAGTTTTTCTCCATTTAGTTTAATGTTGGCTATTGGCTTGCAGTATATTGCTTTGATTATGTTTAGCTATGTGCCCTGTACCCTGATTTCTCTAATTCCTTTATCATGAAGGGGTGTTAGATTTTATCAAAGACTTTTTCAGAGTCTAATGAAATAACCATGTGATTTTTTTTCTTTCAGTTTGTTTATGTTGTGGACTATATTGATGGATTTTCATATATTGAGCCATCTCTGCATTCCTAGGATGAAGCCTACCTGATCATGATAATTGGTCTTTAATATGATCCTGAATTTGGTTTGTGAGCATATTATTGAGCATTTTTGCATCAGTCTTCATAAAAGAAATCAGTCTGAAGTTCTCTTTCTGTGTTGAGTCTTTGTGTGGTTTAGGTATCAGGATGACTGTAGCCTCATAGCATGAGTTTGGCAGTGTTCCTTCTCTTTCTATTTTGTGGAATAGTTTGAGGAGTATTGGTATTAGTTCTTTTTTGATAATCTGGTTGAATTCTGTACTAAAATCATCTGGCCCTGGGCTTTTTTTTTTGGGAGGGGGGCAGGGGTTGGGAGACTTTTAGTGACTGCTTCTATTTCTTTACAGGTTATGAGGCCATTTAAATAATTTACCTGATCCTGATTGAACTTTGGTAAGTGGTATCTTTCTAGGCAATCATCCATTTTGTTAAGATTTTCCAATTTTGTGAGTACAGGTTTTTAAAGTAAGACCGAATGATTCTTTGAATTTCTTCAGTGTCAGTTGTTATGTCTCCCTTTTCATTACTGATTTTGTTCATATGGATACTGTCTCTCTGTTTCTTGGTTAGCTTGGCTAAGGGTTTGTCTATCTTGTTGATTTTTCTCAAAGAACTCACTCCTGGTTGCGTTGATTCTTTACATTGTTTTCTTTGTTTCTAACTGATTGATTTTACTCCTTATTTTGATTATTTTCTGCCTTCTACTCTTCTTTTTTTTTTTTTTTTAAAGATTTATTTATTTATTATATGTAAGTACACTGTAGCTGTCTTCAGACACTCCAGAAGAGGGAGTCAGATCTCGTTACGGATGGTTGTGAGCCACCATGTGGTTGCTGGGATTTGAACTCCGGACCTTCGGAAGAGCAGTCGGGTGCTCTAACCCACTGAGCCATCTCACCAGCCCCTACTCTTCTTTAGTTTGCTTACTTTTTTCTTTCCCTAGAGCTTTCAGGTGTACTTTTTTTAAAAAAAGATTTATTTTATGTATATGAGTGCACTTTGCTCTCTTCAGACACACCAGAAGAGGACATTAGATCCTATTACAGATGGTTGGGAGCCACCATGTAGTTTCTGGGAATTGAACTCAGGACCTTTGGAAGAGCCGTTAGTGCTCTTAACCACTGAGCCATCTCTCCAGCTCAGGTGTACTTTTTACATTGCTGATATGCAAACTTTCTAATTTATGGAGGCACTTAGTGCTATGACCTTTCCTCTTAGCACTGCTTTCATCCTGTCCTATAAATTTGGGTATGTTGTGTCTTCATTTTCATTGAATTCTAGAAACTCTTTAATTTCTTTCTTTCTTTTTTCCCTGACCCAGAGTTCAATGAGTAGAGAGTTGTTCAATTTCCATGAGTGTGTAGGCTTTCCAGTGTTTATGTTGTTGTTGAAGTTCAGCTTTATTCCATGGTGGTCTGATAGATACAAACTGTTATTTCAATTTTCTTGTATCTGTTGAGGCTTGCTTTGTGACCACTAGATGGTCAATGTGGGGAAGGATCCATGAGGTGCTAAGAAGAAGGTATATTCTTTTGTGTTTGGGTGAAATAGTCTATAGATGTCTGTTAGGTTCATTTGATTCATAATCTCTGTTAATATCTTTATTTCTCTGTTTAGTTTTGCCTGGATGACCTGTCAGTTGGTGAGAGTGGTGTGTTGAAGTCTCCCACTATTAAGGTGCGGGGTTCAATGTGTGATTTAAGTTTTAGCAATATTTCTTTATAAATGTTGGTAGCCTTGTGTTTGGAGCATTGATGTTCAGAATTGAGGTAGAGTTTTTCCTTTGATGAGTATGAAGGGTCTTTCTTTGTTTCCTTTGATTAATTTTGGTTGAAAGTCTCTATTTTATTAGATATTAGAATGACAACTCCAGCTTGCTTCTTGGGTCTGTTTGCTTGGAAGACTTTTATCCAGTTCTTTACTCTGAGGTAATGTCTATCTTTGTTGCTGAGGTGTGTTTCTTGTATGCAGCAGAATGATGGGTCCTGTTTTCGAATCCATTCTATTAGCCTGTGCCTTTTTATTGGGAAATTAAGACTATTGATATTGAGATATATTAATGACCAGTGATTGTTATTTCCTGTTATTTTGATGTTGGTGGTGTTAAAGAGTCTCTGTCTGTGTGTGTGTGTGTGTGTGTGTGTGCGCGCGCGCACGTTTTCCTTAGTTTTGCTGGTATGGAATTACTTATTTCCTCTGGATTTTTGGGTGTACTTATCTTTCTTGGGTTGGAGTTTTCCTTCTAGTATTTTCTGTAAGGCTGGATTTGTGGATAGATGTTATTAGAATTTGGATTTGTCTTAAAATAACTTTGTTTTTTCCATCTATGGTGATTGAGAGTTTTGCTGGGTATAGTAGTCTAGATTGGCTCCTGTAGTTTTCTAGAGGTTGCAAGATAACTGACCATGCCCTTCTAGCTTTTAGAGTCTCTGTTGAGAAGTCAGATATAATTCTGATAGGTCTACCTTTGTATGTTACCTGGACTTTTTCTCTTGCTGCTTTTAATATTCTTTCTTTGTTCTGTAGATTTTGTGTTTTGATTATTATATGCCAGGAAGATTTTCTCTTCTGGTCCAGTCTAATCAGTCTTCTTTAAGCTTCTTGTATATTTATAGGCATCTCTTTCTTTAGGTTAGGAACATTATCTTCTATGATTTTGTTGAGAATATTTTCTGGACCTTGGGAGTGGGACTCTTGACCTTCTTCTATACCTATTATTCTTAGGTTAGTCTTTTCATGGTGTCCCAGACTTCCTGGATGTTTTGTGTCAGGAATTTTTTTAAATGTAACATTTTTTTTTGACCAATGTATCAATTTCTTCTATTGTATTTTCTACGCCTGAGATTCTCCTGTATTTTGTTGGTAATGCCTGCATCTGTTGTACCTGTTCTTTTCCCTAGGTTTTCCATCTCCAGGATTCCCTCAATTTGTGTTTTCTTTTTTGCTTCTATTTCCACTTTCAAGTCTTATTTTATTTTAAGTCCACAATTTTATTTATTTCCCTCACTTTGTTTAATTGTATTTTCCTGTGTGTCTTTAAGGGATTTATTCATTTCCTCTTTAAAGGCCTCTATCATCTTTACAAGAGTGGATTTAAGGCCATTTTCTTGTATTTCAGTTGTGTTAGGATATTCAGAGCTTACTCTAGTGGGGTAGCTGTGCTATTGGAGATGTCTTATTGCCCTGGCTTTTGTTGATTATGTTCTTTAGAGGAGAGGACTTTTAGCCACGTGGATGGTTTGGGTTCCTGGTTATTCTTGTCATAGTAGGTATTGAGGTGAACCTCAATGGTCCTGGTGTGGCAGGACCTTCAGGTCTGGTTCAGGTGCCTCAGGTCTGATGAAAGAGGGCAGAGAGGTAGCAGGAGACTGGAGGCCTTCTCAGGGCAGCTTGGCTTGGCTCAGAGGGCTCAGAGAGCGGGAAAGATGGGTTGGGGGAGGGAAGCCAACATTTATGGTTCAGGAGTCTTAGTTCTGATGTAGGAGGGTGGGGAAGGCATCGGGAGAATGAAGGTTCCTCTGGGATAGCATGCTTCTCAGGGCAGCTTGGCTTGGCCCTGAGGCATTTTTTCTTTTATATTATGTCATCTAAAATGGATTTCCACATGTGGCTCTTGAGTACGTGAAATGTACCTGGTGTAAGCTGAGATATGCCCCCAAATGTGCAAAATATCAGATGTCAGTGACCAGCTGCAGAAGGAAATGTAAAGTGTCTTTTCGGTGTTGACTATATTAGAGACCAAGGAAACATTTTAGATATATTAAGTTAAATATTATTAAAAATAATTTCTGGGCTGGAGAGATGGCTCAGAGGTTAAGAGCACTGACTGCTCTTCTGAAGGTCCTGAGTTCACATTCCAGCAACCACATGGTGGTTCACAACCATCTATCTGTAATGGGATCTGACACCCTTTTCTGGTGTGTCTGAAGACAGCCACAGCATACTTACATGTGATAATGAATAAATCTTTGGGCTAGAGCAAGTGGAGCTGGAGTGAGCAGAGGTCCTGAGTTCAATTCCCAGTAACCACATGGTGGCTCACAACCATCTGTAATGAGCATCTGATAATATCTTCTGGTGTGTCTGAAGACAGTAACAGAATATCCACATACATGAAATAAATAAATCTTAAAATAAAAAAGAATTCCACTACTATGACTACTACTATGACTACGATTACAACAACAACTACTACTACTAATTTCCAACTTGAGCATGTTGGCACATGCCTAAAATCCTCGCACTTGGATGTGGAAATGAGACAAATAGGAGGTTAAGATCATTAAAGGCTTTGAGCAGTAGGAATTCTGAGTCTCACCCCAAAGTCTCTTCAAGTCTTGGAAACACCCCTGTAGTAGAGCTACACTGATCTGAGAGTCCTCCATGCTCCCTGAGGTGCGTAAACTCAGTTCTAATCCTGGCCTGGGAGGAACCAAATGTGATGAATCCAGAGAGAGCAAATCATGGGGACTGCTCCAGCCAAATCCAAACCAGGCGACATTGTAGGCATCTGCACGAGAGTTGGCAGGGAGACCATTTATCTCAGTAATTCTGCCAAAAAGAAAAAAAAGTGAAAGGTGGGCCCAGTGGTAGTCTCCTTTGGTACCCGTGTTGTGCCCTTGGGCACAGCCCCTCATTCCAGTAAAATAATAGAATCTAGCTTTCTTACCAACAAAGTCTTTGGAAATAGGAAACCTTCTTTGTTTTTCTTTCTTTTCTTTTTATTTCTTTTCATTTTATTTGTGTGTTTATTTTTTAGTGGTGCTGGGGTTAGAATCCAGGGTCCTTGCACAGCCCAGGCAAGCACTCTTTTTTTTTTGAGGGGAGGGAGTGGGGGGTTTAGCCCTGGCTGTTCTGGAACTCACTCTGTAGACCAGGTTGGCCTCAAACTCAGAAATCCACCTGCCTCTGCCTCCCAAGGCATGTACCACCACTGCCCAGCTAGCAAGCACTCTTTTGGGGGGCCATATCCCTGGTCCCTATATATGTTTTCCACTGGCAATGATGGTGGTTTTTGTTTTGATATAGGTCTTCACTCTGGAGCCAGGCTGGCATCAAATGCTCTTTGATGGTCTGTCCTTCTGCCTCATCCCCTTGTACTGGAATTACAGGTGTAAACTACCACACCTAGTATTCTTGTTGTTTTATTTGACAAAAATCTTACCTTGTAGCACAGAATGGCTTTGAACTCATGGTCATCCTTCTCTACCCTCCCTGGTGCCCAGTGAGACTAACTTA
This sequence comes from Mus musculus, assembly GCF_000001635.26. Classification (NCBI taxonomy): domain Eukaryota; kingdom Metazoa; phylum Chordata; class Mammalia; order Rodentia; family Muridae; genus Mus; species Mus musculus. The sequence goes on from NC_000083.6 coordinate 87,915,168, forward strand.
GAGGCTCTCTCCAGCCCTGGAGGGACTGATAGCTCTACCCATGTTCTCTCACTTAGATTTAAGAAGAAGAAGGAGGTGGAGAGGTGGCTCACCAGTTAAGAGCATACACCACTCTTATGAGGACCAAAGAACAGTTCCCAGCACCCACATTTGGCAACTCACAACACTGTGTAACTCCAGCTTCAGGAGATCTACCATCTCTGGCCTCCACTAGTTCTGGGTCAGGAAGCTTGAAAAATTCTTGTTCTAATTACGTAAACTAGTCACTGTCATTTAGAGGCTCAGGCACAGCAGATATGCCAGGCCTGACTTCTTCACCCTGACCCAGAATGCTAAGTTAGCCTCACAGCCTTCCAGTCTGGAAAAGACGTCTTGACATAATGTTGTGGTCACCACATTCCCACTGTATGCGTCACTGTTCATTGAGCTGGCTCACACAGAGAACCAATTATGTTCAAAGATCATATTCATTAGCCACCCATAGCCTTAATGACATACCCAAGAGAATTAACTTGTAAGGTTCATTTGTCTCATGGTTTTAGAAGTTTTGGTCTATAACTGATTGTCAGTATTGTTTACAGCCTGTGATGAAGCAATGCATTATGGTGGAAACATGACTAAGCAAAACCCCCTTACAGCACTAGTGAGGAGGGAGAATAGAAGAGTTAGGCTCCCAGAGTCCTTTGCTAGGGCATATCTCTCTTGGACCCCACTAGCTAGACATCCACCACCTCTTTCTAGCACCTCCTGAGGTCCAAGCTTTTGACACATGCCCTGTGGAAGATGTTTGAGGTCCCTACTAAAGAGGACAACTGTATCAAATTCAGCTCTGAGGGAAAGGCAGTGCCTCCCACAGATGGTCTCAGTGCTAAGGTAGGCCATTCCTGTTCATCTAGAGAGCTGTCCTGGACATGAGACTAAGGCTTAATGACAGTTTTCCTGGGGACTCTCCCAAGAGGGTCCCCTAAGCAGAATTCTGGGGTGGATGGAAGGCAGCCAGCCAAACAGAGGTAGGAGTGAGGAGGCACTCCAGGTAGGCAGCGGGAACAGCTTGAGCGAAGATACCAAAGCAGGCAAATATTTTGCCCCTGGTGCTGCTGAAGCTGAAACCAATGGCGGGAGTGGATCCATGAGGCTCGGCTCTAGGTTGGCATTTAGGCTTCTATCTGGCTTCCAGTTTCCTCTGCTTATTTCCTGTTTCTTCCTTCCTTTTCCTGGTGTAGTGAAGGTGCCAGGTCATGTTTGAGCCTCTCAGGGCCTCCAACTCTTATTTTCTTGCCGAATCCTACCCACACCCCTCACTCCAACCCATGGCTCTCACAGTCATCACCTGTGACTCATTTGTGGCTCTTAAGTGCTGAGAATGTCCACAAGCAGCAGGAAGACAATTCTTATTGACTTCTAGTGGAGAGAGCCGGGCCTTGGCCTGACTCTGCTCAGGTGCTGAGAGACTGTCACTGGCTCACTCTTCCTGCCGAAAGTCCAATGTCCTCATCTGGGAAATGGGTTCAGTCAGTACAATCCCTGCATGGTACAGTCCTGAACTAGAATGAACTACCTACCACCTGTAAATCCTAACACAAGTTGCTTACCTTGTTATTTTGAGTGACAGAATGGTGTACACAGTACAAATACTGGCTATGGAAGCAGAGAACCTAGGCTTGTTTGGGTGGTTGGTGTTGTTGATTTGGTCTGGTCTAGTTTGGTTTGGTTGGTTGGTCTGGTCTGGTCTGGTTTGGTTGGTTGGTTTGGTCTGGCCTAGTTTGGTTCCATTTAGAGATGAGCTCTTATATAGCCCTGCTGGCCTCAAACCCATGCCGTATATTACTAATGATGACCTTACATTTCTGACCCTTCTGCCTCTACTTCTCAAGTGCTGGGATTACAAGTGTGTACCACCATGTTTGGCAATATAGCGTAGGCTTGAAGCTCAGCTCTGTAACTTACTATGTGACTTTCAGCAGACTGCCTGGCTTCTCTGGGCCTTAGATTGTTCATCTGTAAAATAAGGAATATGTTTCATAGGCCTGTTGTATTATAAAATATGTGAATTTATGTAGTGTCCTATATAGGATCTCATATACAGGAAATTTTACAAAATCTTAATCATTCTTATCATCCTGGCTTGGGGTTTGGGGTCCTGGGGTCCAAGAATCACTGAAGGAAGACCCCAGACTCAAATAGTATACAAAGGCAAAGAGTGTTTATTCTGCAGAAATTACCTACATGCAGAGGTCAACCATTCTTCAAAATGGTGATGACCCAAGAGGCTCACAGGCCCCTTTGATGCAGGGCTAAGGGGATTTTCTAGAAGGGTTAGGTAACCTCTAATATGATTGATAAGGGGGAAAGCAGTGACATTAGTACAATTTTGATTGGTTGCTACATTAGTTCCATTATTTTTGGAGAGGCCTTGAAGAATTTCAGAGACCAGCTCAACTGTGCCCCCATTATCGCCTTCAGTTAGATGTCTCAGAAAGTGACTCCATTTCAGCTTTACCCTCCCTAAGTCAGGGTCGTCATTGACTAAAGACTCACTCACTGCCAGTGGCTCCCTCTGAGGAACCCAGTTTGCCTCCCAGGGAATTAAATTTTTTTAATCTCAAGATTTTTGGACCTCTCACGGGTGGTACATGTAGCAGTGGGCAGATCTTAAAGCTTTTGGTGAAGTTAGCAGAGTGGTCAAAGCCCCCACCGGGGGTCAGGGTCCTAATCCAGTGTTTCCACCTGCTAGTCAGGGTGTGACCTCAGACAGTGCCTTTATCCCTGGATCTTAATAAAAGAAATTAATTTCCTAAACGGAGACCAGTAAGGCGATATCAGGCATGTGCGGGAACTCAAGTGACAAAGCAGATCTGTAAGATGCATTGTGGAGTGCCCCAAATCATGCCAGCATGCAGGAATGTCATTGGCCTGGCAACAGACAGACCCTGGCACTGCAGAGGAAAGGTGGGCTGCTTAGAGGAGGGGCATAGTTCGGTATGGTCAGAGGCAGGCAGAGTCCCATCCTTTGCCACCCTCAACATCCTTTGCCAGCGTGCAGCAAGGTAGCAAAGATGACTCAGTTCTCGCTCAGCAGTCGCATTCACTGCAGAAACATCAAATATTCATGCTGAGAAAGCCCTAGAAAGCTTCTGCAAAATGCCTCTCTAGGCAGCAACTGTGCCAGAACCCGGGATCAGAAAAAATGTCACCTCCTCTGCTTGGGAAGCTGTGCTGGAGAATAGGACACAGCTCTCAGGAGGGACAGAGGCCCAGAAGCCTCTGGGAAGTGGCTCCTTCTGAAGGGGCTAAAGGGTGGCCTGGCTCAGGGTAACAGGAAGGGCTTGCAACTCTTTTTGAGGGCTCTTAATGAGGTCTGACATGCATGAGAACCTGGAGAATCTAAAAATGCATAAGTCGGAGGTGAAGTGCCTCCAGAGGGCCCTAACCTGTCAGGTGACCCAGGGGAAGGTAAGGTCAAGAATAGGAGAAAGCATCAAAGGTTAGATGACTGGGGTGCTACACCTCAAAGGCCTCTGCCTTGGGAGTGGAGGCAGGAGAGTATAAGGATAATAAGGTCATGCTTACCTACAACCAGTCAATCAATAAAATTCAAGTTCAAAGCCAAGTTTTAATTCCAGCACTTGAGGCAGGGGCATCTATCTCTATGAGTTCAAGGCCAGCCTGGTTTAGATGGCCATCTATGACCTTGTCTCAAACACACAAACAAGTAACAACAAACAAGGAGAGCTGTTGGACTGGAGTTTACAGTGTGGAAGCTTTCTTTGTCAGTTTCCTTTTCTGGTGTTTAAATAGTTGGGCAGGCTGTGAGGATTAGAGAGGCAGAGGAAAAAGGATGAAATAGGTAGCCAGCCCCACCAACAAGGGAACCATCAAAAGCCCCAGGGGCACACTGAGCTGGGAAGCCCTGCATTTGTAAGAGCTCAAGGTGTTGGATAAGAATAAGATCAAAAGAAAGCATCTAAGGTCAGAGCTTTCCACTGTGGCCTTAGAATAACCTTTGGAGACAAGTAGTAGGGTTTGGACTTTCATCTTTATTTGTTTTTACGGCGTTGAGGACTGAGCCCAGTGCCTTGGCATACTGGACAGGTGCTCTCACACTCAGCCACAGGTGCACTCCCACTCAGCCACAGGTGCTCTCATACTCAGCCACAGGTGCACTCCCACTCAGCCACAGGTACTCTCACACTCAGTCACATGTGATCTCACACTCAACCACAGGTGCTCTCACACTCAGCCACAGGTGCTCTCACACTCAGTCACAGGTGCTCTCACACTCAGCCACAGGTGCTCTCACACTCAGCCACAGGTGATCTCACACTCAACCACAGGTGCTCTCACACTCAGCCACAGGTGCTCTCACACTCAACTACAGGTGCTCTCACACTCAACTACAGGTGCTCTCACAGTCAGTCACAGGTGCTCTCACACTCAGCCACAGGTGCTCTCACACTCAGCCACAGGTGCTCTCACACTCAGTCACAGGTGCTCTCACACTCATCTACAGGTGCTCTCACACTCAGCCATAGGTGCTCTCCCACTCAGCCACAGGTGCACTCCCACTCAGCCACAGGTGCTCTCACACTCAGCCACAGGTGATCTCACACTCAACCACAGGTGCTCTCACACTCAGCCACAGGTGCTCTCACACTCAACTACAGGTGCTCTCACACTCAACTACAGGTGCTCTCACAGTCAGTCACAGGTGCTCTCACACTCAGCCACAGGTGCTCTCACACTCAACCACAGGTGATCTCACACTCAACTACAGGTGCTCTCACATTCAACTACAGGTGCTCTCACACTCAACTACAGGTGCTCTCACACTCAGCCACAGGTACTCTCACACTCAACTATAGGTGCTCTCACACTTAGCCACAGGTGCTCTCACACTCAGCCACAGGTACTCTCACACTCAACTACAGGTACTCTCACACTCAGCCACAGGTGCTCTCACACCCAACCACAGGTGCTCTCACACTCAGCCACCTCTCCAGTTGCCTAAACTAAACTTTAAAAAAAAATTGAGTATAAGTGTTTTGTCTGCACACCAGAAGAGGGCACTGGATCCCATGGGGCTAGAGTTGTAAACAGTTGTGAGCTGCCATCTGGGTGCTATGAATTGAACCTGGGTCCTCTGGGAGAGCATCCACAGGCTGGGCTCGAACTCAGAAATCCGCCTGCCTCTGCCTCCCGAGTGCTGGGATTAAAGGCATGCGCCACCACGCCCGGCTGTCTGATGTCCTTTTAATCTGACTCATTTTGGTGATGTTTAACATCTACGGTCTCTTCCAACATTAATGTAGACCAGCCATGATTGGAGTGAGTGGCACCAGACTGGGTTTCTCATCCTGACAACTATTAACCTAGACCAAATGCATGAGACGACAGGAAGGACTGAACTATGGTCCTAGAGGGTAAATGAACACATGATGTCAGCTCTAAGGATATGCTCAGAACCATAGGCGAGGAGAGGACTTCAAACACAATGGAGGCTTGCCAAGGTAAGCAGGAGGAGAAAGGAGAGCTCACGAGCACTTAGAAGGCAGTGCCTGTGAGGCGGGACACCAAAGAGAAGTTATGCAGAGGGGAGATGTCCAGGAGGTCACAGGGAACCTTTCTGTCCTTGGCTGGAGGTTGGGCTGAGCTTAAACTGTCTCTTGATGAGACTCCATGAAACCCAGTGCAGAGTTTTTGTGTGGGCCAGAGGCTGAAAAGAGGCACCCGAGGGTGCATAGATTTCAATCAAACATGTTGAATATGGACTAGCTTGGGGTGGGGGAGGGAGAAGACCCCAAGAACTCACTTAGGAACCATGAAAGCCATGTGTGAAATTAAGGATGCTACCCCCTGAATAAGGGTCATGACTAATATTAAGAATAGCTCAGGCTTCCCGTCCCGACCACAGTCCTAGAGCAGCAGCCATGGCCCTGCGCTACCCCATGGCTGTGGGACTCAGCAAGGGCCACAAGATGACAAAAAACATCAGCAAACTGAGACACAGCCAGACGCCTCACCAAGCACACCAAGTTTGTGCAGGACATGATCCGGGAGGCTTTGAGCCCTATGAGCGGTGAGCCATAGAGTTGCTCAAAGTGTCCAAGGACGCGCACTCAAGTTCGTCAAGAAGACGGTGGGCACGCACATCCGCGCCAAGAGAAAGTGGGAGGAGCTGTGCAACGTGCTGGCAGCCATGAGGAAGGCGGCGGCCAAGAAGGATTGATTAAACCCTCCCCCCATCAAAGATCGTTTCTATAGAAAGAAAGAAAGAAAGAAAGAAAGAAAGAAAGAAAGAAAGAAAGAAAGAAAGAAAGAAAGAGGGAGGGAGGGAGGGAGGGAGGGAGGGAGGGAGGAAGGAAGGAAGGAAGGAAGGAAGGAAGGAAGGAAGGAAGGAAGGAAAGAAGAAAAACTCAGGATAGTTGCACTGTTAATCACCTGTTCTCTATCTGGTCTGTAACCTGTCTGTGACACTGTCACTGGGGAGGGGCGGAAACATGTATGTTTGTCTAAGGTGAGAAAACTGGCAACAGATCAAAGTTGTTGCCACCAAAATCCACCACCAAAGTCTGACTTGGTGAACCAAGGGGTTTATTGCAATTACTTATATTATGCCCCAATTCCTCGGGAACCTCAGGAAAGCTCAAGAACTGCAGGGCCCGATGCAATCATGCATGAGTTCTTATCATTATTATCATTGTTATTATTATTATTATTATTATTATTATTATTACTATTGTTATTACGAGTCAGACTCGGATTGCAAACCTTCCCACTGCACAGGACAGAAGTGCAACCAGGAGCCTAAAAGGCTTAGCGCTTATATACAGCACAGTTTGAAATTCTTTGGATTTTAGGGTGCCGGGGAGTGACAAAGCAGGTCATTTTTCAAACAAGGTATCATTGTTTGTTCAGGCGGCAAGGTGGAATTGCGCGAGTGGGAGGAGGGGCGGAACTTTTCCTGACCTAGGGAGTAACTTTATGGTGTCAGCATGAATTTTATTTTACCGCCAGTCATTCCTGCCCTTGACCCTTGATTATCTTCTCAAGGATGTTTTCTTTCACTTTTTTCCCCAAGGACAGGGCCTGCTGAACCTGGGAAGTGCTTAGCCTGTTATCAGTGAGAGTGCCAGCCTCAGCTACTCTTGAGGCAAGGGAAGCTACCATGTGTCTATTCTAAAGCAGGCATTTGTGGCTTCTTGGGGGGAGGGGTTCCGTTAAGAGGTGTCTTTATGGAAGCGAGGACAGCAATATTCTGATGCCAGACTGGGTCCTCTCGGAGCAGACAGGCAAGGGGAGGAAGCCTTGAGCTTGCTGCAGGAGATTGGGGGTGGGGGGAGAGGAACTTCTGAGAGAAAGCGCAGAGGCAAGCTGCCTGCACACTCTACCAAGCTTGCTGTGTGAGAGAACATGGGGTGGGGTGGGGGAGGGAAACTTCTGCGAGAAAGCACAGAGGCAAGCCTCCTATGCACTTCACTTATAGGAACATGGCAAGGGGTTGCTTGCAAGAGCAGAAACGACTCAGTAGATAGATATACAGCCAAAACCCACCTCATGTGTGCCAGCTGTAAACCTGGAGCATCCTGTACTACCTATGGGCAGCTTGGGGCAGTGGAGACAGCCCAGACTGGTCAGCTGGTCTCTGCTTCTTCTAGAATGCTTGTCTTGTCTGAGCCTCTTCTAGCTTAAATGTCTTTTAACAGTCTTTACTGCTTATATGCAGTTGGAGAGGGAGGGGCCTAGTGAATCTGGTCAGTTTTAGGCACTTCCTGGAGCTTTTTCCAGTTGTTTACTTGCTTGCTGAGCTTAAGTAGTAAGAGTTTTGGTTTCTTTAAAAACACAGAAATACTATTAAGAATATGTTTTCATTTTAATCCTGGGTATGGGATACAAGGCTGCTTCAGATTGTCTACGATAGCTGACTATGATTTGCCTCATGCTCTAGCAGGGATGTGGTTTTTCCAGCTGCAGATAGCTTTTGTGAATGTGTGACCTTTGGAGTTCTGGGAACTTTTCAGAAGATGCATAAAATGCTAGAACCCCGATAGTTAGTGGCTATTTGGCTGTCTGGTGGTTGTCTGGTTGTCTGATTGTCTGGTTGGATGCTGTTGGTTGTGGTTTGTCAAGTAGTCATGTATGAAGAGACAAAAAGAAGAAATTCCATATCCTAATGGTGAAGATCAAGGAACTTGACAACCCTAATCAGAAGGAAGTAGTCTAATGCTATCTTCACCCCATTCCCCCTCTATCCTTTTCCTCTCCTACCTAGTGTTAGAAGGTTGAAAGGATGGACAAAGAGAAGTGGAGAAGAGTGGAAGAAAAAAAGGAACCCAAAAAGTAGCCAAAAGTCCAGCTACCAAAGAACTTCATGTCAAGATGGAATGTTTGCCTCCCACTGGAACATCCTATTGATTCACTTCCCTGTAAACATTGCCTTAAAATATAATGGATCAGCCAGGCGTGGTGGCACACACCCAGCACTTGGGAGGCAGAGGGAGGAGGATTTCTGAGTTCGAGGCCAGCCTGGTCTACAAAGTGAGTTCCAGGACAGCCAGGCTACACAGAGAAACCCTGTCTCAAAAAAACAAAAAACAAACAAACAAAAAAAAAACCAAAACAAAACAAAAAAAAAAAAAAAAAAAAACAACCAATCAAACAAAAAGGACCACCAGGAGCCCACATGCTTAAATAGTAGCCTGAAGCCCAAGATAAGAGGCCATTCCTATCAAGAGGGCTATGGTGATACAGTCACTGGGCTGAAACTGGCCTCATGCCTTGCCAAGGAACTTTGGCCATAGTGTTGGGAGTCAGCAATCAGACAGGCAGAGAGGAAGCACCAGGTCCATCAAAAACCCATGTTCCTACAAAGTGACCCCAGACCCCTCTGCTACCCAGAGTTCACACTACAGTCACTGCAGAGGAAATTGCTTAGAGGATCTAGGCCAGTATCACAGGGATGAGCACAGAATGTTGATTTAGCATGAAGACACAACAAATCAATAACCGACACAGTAGACTTTAAAATGGCTGACATAATCAGGTCAAGGCATAAAAGCAGATACAAACACAATGATCAAGCAAATGAGAAATCTCAGCAGGGAAATGGAAATCATAAAGACCAGAGTGGGCTGGGGCTGCAAGATGGAGAATGGCTGGCCAACTGACTGACTCCTGACAAAAGAGTGAATCCACCCAAGAGGGAAAGGAAACTTTCCAGCAAGTTCTACAGGATAAGCAGGGGGTGGAGGGTGGGGGGTGGGGTGGAGCCTGAGTCACTGCCACACACACAAGTCAACTGAGATAGTCCATGAGCCTAAACAGAAAACTAGAGCCTTCTATTTTCTAGGAGAACATCTTCATGATCTTAAACTAGGTAAATATTTCTAAGACAGAATTCAGATAGAGGTAGGTAGCCAAGGCTAGAGCGACGGTGCCCAGCACTCACAGCTCACAACCTGCAGGGGGCATATGATGCTTCTGGCCTTCATTGACACCTACAGACACACACACACACACACACACACACACACTTTAAAATAAATCTTTTTTCGGTTTTGTTTGTTTGTTTTCAGAAAGCAATCAGTAACCATGAAGGAAGTTGATAAAATTTGACTTCCTAAAAATTAGAAACTTCTGTTTATCAAATGATAAGCCAGACGTGTGGTACAGCACATGGAGGCAGATGGATGAGGTGTCGAAGGCCAGTATCAGATACATAGTGAGTTAGAGGCCATCTTGAGCTATGGGACATCTGTCACAAAAAAAATAATAATAATAATAATATAATAAAATAAAATAAAAAATAAAAAAATTAAGAAAAACAAAAGCAGAAAAAGAAGGTGAGTATAGGATATAAGGTAAATCTTTGCCCCACCCCTGTGCTGGCTTCTGTTCCTACATGTGAACAGCATGGTCTTTAAAAAAAAAAAATGGAAAAGCCCAGAAATAAGTAATTTATAAGTTCTGTGGTTTGTTTGTTTTTTCTTGTGCTGGAACCCAGGGCCCTGTACATACTAGGTGAGTGCTCTGCTACCAGTCAGTCTATCTGTCTGTCTGTCTATCTGTCCATCTCTCTTCCTTGAAACAGGACTTTAGTTTGGATTTTATTGCTGTGGAGAGACACCATGACCAAGGCAACTCTTATAAGACAATTCTTATAAGAGACAACATCTAATTGAGGTTGGCCTACAGTTACAGATGTTCAGTCCATTATCATCATGGCGGGAAGCACGGCAGTACCCAGACAGACATGGTGATGGAGAAGGAGCCAAGAGCTCTACATCTTGATCTAAAGTCAGCTGGAAGACTCCTGTGTCTCATACTGGGCAGAGACTGAGCATATATACCTTCAAAGCCCCACCCTCACAGGGACACGCCTCCCAATAGCGTCACTTCCCCGGGTCATGAATATTCAAACCTCCACAGTGCCTCACTCTGTATCCCAAAATAATCACCAAGGCAGCTCTCCTGTCTCGGTCTTCTGGGATCCCAGATGTATGCCAAAATACCCAGCATGTTGCGTACTTTTGAGACAGGATCTCACTGTATTGCCAAAGCTCATCGCAAACTCCTAGACTTAATGATCCCTTCTAGTTATCCTTCAGAGCAGCTGGCAATTCAGGGTCACCAGGACCAGCTCAACTTCTAAGCTTTGAACTGCACTTTCACTGAAGTATTGTGGTGCATCCCCCTCTATCGTGCTCCATACTGTTCAGGATCCCTCCTGTCTACAGTGCAGCCTGCTTACTGCTGATTACGTAAGCTCTCAAAGGGATCACATGACTATGTCGGCATCACAGTGCTTGTGTGTGGATATCTCCCGTAACATATTCAAACACTTCACTTAATGGTGACCCAGATTTAAGAGTATTGACAGTTCAATTGGTTGTGACCAAGTGTAGGTCTGTGACCACTCTGCTGCTGAACATGGCCTCTTGGGGAGTCAGAATGCGGGAGTTGACTGTGTTTACCCCACGCCACCGCTGAGGTGGGTACCAGGCTGTAGGAAATCGCCAAGACATCGAGACACTGCTTCAGGGGTGGGAAAGCACAATCTGAGAGTGGGAAAGCCGGAGCTGGTTTTGGGGGATCCCCAGGTGTGCAACGAGGCCAGGGCCATGGGGTTCTCAGACTCTTGGACATCCAGGCACCCCTGAGAGTTGCAGAAGAGCTGAGAATGAGTTGGGGGCCTGCAGGCTGGGGACAGCCTCTAGCCCGGGTAAGGGGTGGGGAAGGGAGCTCTAGCTTGTCCCATGGGTGATTGTCCTTTGCAGGCTTGGTGGCTGTGGCTGGGAGTGCAGAGAGGCCTTCTATGGGAGAATTATGTTGCAGCTCTGTAGGTGAATGCCTTCTGTATGGCTCCCCACAGAGGGTCTCCATGAAAGAGACAGTTCATGGTTCTCAACAGTTTATTGGTGGAAAACATGGTGGAAAATGGATGTATACTATACCAGACCCACTTCTTAGGGTGGGCTTGAGATTAAATACCTTTTGCAAGGAGGAATGTCTGGGAAGGGAAGCTTATTGACTAAGCCCTCTGGGCCTCTAGCTACCTCATTAGCATGGAGAACTCTGCCTTGGGCCTCCGTGGCCATAGACACATTTGTTTTATGTGAGGAGCATAGTGTGTGTCCAAGTCAGGAGTCTAGCAGGGAGCTGGGAGTCACCTACGCCTCAGGTGTGTGCCCGCCAAGTCTCTCGGTCTCAACCTGCTCTGCCTTCCCAAGCTTCCTGGTTTTAAGTTCCACAACCACGAGAAGCTGCTGAGTACTGTGAAAAGGTAAAAGTTCTCAACTTGATATGGGAAGGGAAAAGATTGTATGTCAAGGTTCATAAGATCTATGGCAAGGTATTGGTAATATGTGGCTAATTTATAAATTAAAATTTATTGTAGATATGAGTAAATAGGACATACACAGATATAGATATAGATATAGATATAGATATAGATATAGATATAGATATAGATATAGATATAGATATAGATATAGATATAGATATAGATATAGATATAGATGATACCTCTCAGGTGTGCACATTGTGAGGAGAGGAGGCCTTTGGAGGAAGAATGCCACTGGGAATGTGCATTGACGAGGTTTGTTTTTAAATATTAAACTTTTATTTTACATATATGGGTGTTTTGCCTGCATGTATGTCTATGCACCACATATGTATAGCATCCACAAAGGCCAGAGTGGATATCAGATTCCTTAAGACTTAACTAACAGACAGTTGAGGATTGCCATGTCAGTACTGAGCATTGACCCCAAGTCCTCCGAGCCAGCTCTCTAGCCTGTAGGCCTAGGGGTTACAGAGCGTGTTTCCTGCTTTCCTCTGTTTCCTGGCTGCCTGACTGGCCTCGTGCTCCTGCCGCCCGCCCCACCGTCCTCCTCAGGATGGACTGCATCTCCCCTGGGACCATGAGGCCAAAACAAATCCATCCTCCCCTACTTCACTCTCAGAGGGCTATTCTATCACAGCAACAGAATTGTAACTAAGAGAGATGTGCACGTGCTGGCTAAAGAGAATGGGAGCTGTAATTTTGGATAGATATTTAGGTTTCTCCTTCATAATGTGGTGTGAAGTTAGCTGCTGAAGTAGGTGGATAAAGAGCTGTGGGCATACACACCCGGGTGGATTCATCATCTATTAGGTATAAACAACCTACACAGGCTTCCCTTTACAAGACAGCCTGTGAGCCTATACAATAGGCTTTCCGCAAATGTACAGAATTCACAGAAATCCAGAGTCCCAAAGAAACCTTATGTGCTTTGTCTATGAGCTAGAAAGAAGCAGCACTGAACCCTAGCTCCCAATGCAGACTAGCACCACCAGTCCACAGTCTTCCATTTTCCCATCCCCAGATCCTGGGGTTCTACTTCCTTCCCCTCCCTGCTCAGATCCTGAGATCATCTCAGTCACTCTCAAAGCCTTCAGCTCCCACAGTTTTCCTTCCTCCTGCCCACTCAGTCCTACCAAACATCCAAGCTTCAGATCCCTGCGCGGTCCTCAGGGGAGACCGTTGAACTCCAAATGTCTTCTTTGCAGTTTGAACCAAGGTCAGTGATTAGGTGTCCACCCCACTACTAGAAAGGAGAAGACAAGGGGACAGGTCATTTGGAGCAGCTTCTTGAGCTTTATGGCGCAACAAGTGGCAGGCCAGATGTTGTGACAGTGACATCTGTTTCATTAGAAAGAATAAGAACCTGAGAGTTCCAAGTCCTTTGCCAATCTACAGGCCGTCTAGGAAACCGTGAGTGTATCCAGAGCCTCACACAGCCCCACCACTGGTGCCTGGAGCCCTGGCACTGGGATAAACCAAGAGTTAAATTCTCTAATCAGGACAAGACTGGTGTGCTTCAAGAAGATTCCTATGCAAACTTTAAAAAAAAACTGTGGTGTGGCTCAAAAGAATAAACTCTATTTCCTAGAAAACCCAACTTCGATTGGATGATTTATTCTTTCTGGAGTTTTGTTAGGTGAATATGAGAAGCAAGAAAGGTATAGTGGGGTGACTCTTTGTGATGATTAGGTTTTTAGGGTTTTTTTAAGATTTATTTATTTATTATGTATACAGTATTCTACCTGTATGTATGCCTGCAGGCCGGAAGAAGGCACCAGATCTCATTATAGATGGTCTTGAACCACCATGTGGTTGCTGGCAACTGAACTCAAGTCCTCTGGAAGAAGAGCCAGTACTCTTAACCTCTGAGCTATTTCTCCGGCCCACGATGACTAATTTTATTGTCAACTTGATACAATCTGGAATCATCTGGAAAGGGACTCTCGAAGAGGGATTGTTTGGATCAGGTTGGTCTGTGGGCACGTCTGTGGGTGATTATCTTGACCCTGTTCATCAAAATGGGAAGACTTGCCCACTGTGTGTGGCACCATTTTCTAGACAAAGAATCTTGGGTTGTGAATAGTAAAGAAACTGAGTTGAAAGGTGGCGGGGATAATTTAAACCAGAGTATGACTGACTAGTATGGATACTATAGAAACTAAAAAGCTAATCATATCTTTAGTGAGATCTTGTGATGGTCTGTGTTGGTCACCAACTTGACAAAATCTGAAGATCCCTGAGAGATGAACCTTCGGACATGCCTGTTAGGTGTTGTCTTGATTGAATTAATTGTGTTGAGAAGGCCTGCCCACCATGGGCGGCATCATTCCCTTCCTGGATTGCAGACTAGTCGAGTGGAGGAAGAGGCTGGGGAGGAACACACATCAGTTGTTCTCTTTCTCCTGATTGTGGAGTCCATATGCCTCAAGCTCTAACCGCTTTGACTTCCTGCTGTGATGGGCTCTACCTTTGAACAGGGAGCCAGAATAAACTGCTTTTGTCAGAGTATTTTATCACAGCAAAAGAAAAAAATTAGGTGGCTCCTACTTAATCTTCTTTGTACTACATACGGACCAAAGACCATCAAGGGGAAATTTTTTAAAGAAAAGAAAAAGAAATTAACTAAATCCTTTGCAGTAGAAAATAAAGACCAACTGATAAGAACAAGCAAACACGTTTATGTAGAGCTTGCTACACAAGAGGATCCCTACCATCGCTTGCGTTTGACAGTGACTCAAAGGTAGACCAAGAGTGTGGAAACGTTTGTAATATAGAAGGAGGGGCATAGATGGGCCCTGTTGAGGCAGTTGGCTTGGGGACTAGACAGAAGACTTGCTACAACTGGAGCAGCCAGTCTGTGTGACTGATTAGGAGAGCACACTGGGTTTTCCATACTTGGTTCTAAGTTAGAACCAGGTACAAAAACTGAGGAAGTGGGCTTGGGAAATGGCTTAGGTAGCCAAATGAATCTAAGTTCAGCTCCACAGCACCCATGTTCAAACCGGACACACTGAGAAGTATCTATAACCTTAATACTGGGCAAGAAGAGACAGACAGACTCTTCCCACTTGGAGCTCTCAGGCAAGTCAGCAAAGGCAACTGGTGAGTTCTGAATTCTGTGAAACACAGTCTCAAAAACATTAGGAAATAAGAAAGATGCCCAATGTCAACTTTTGGTTTCCATATGTGCATGTACACACGCACACGCACACACATACACACACACACCAGCACATTTTTAAAAACCATGGAAGCTGCCACAAGTCTCGATTGCTGTGGGACAGTTGCACAGTTGCACCAGGAGCCATTGTTCAGTTTTCTGGATTTGACAGACGTGACAGCCTGATTTCCTTAAGTCTGAATCGCAATTCTATGTTCTGGGCCAGGTCCTGGTTCCTGGTTACTATAGCAGGTCCATTTCCTGTTCTGCTCTGTTTGCTTTGGGTTCTGCTTCATAGTTTTTAGACTGGGTCTCTTGTATCCCAAAGCAGCTGCAACTTCCTTTCGTAGTCAAGCCTAACCCTGACCTCCTGTGCCTCAAGTGTCTACTTCCCAAATGCCTTAATTACAGGTGTGTGCCATCTTGACCTGCCCAGAAAACTCTTTATGCATTGTCTATAGGCTAAAGACTCTTTATGTATTGTCTATAGGCTAAAGACTCTTTATGTATTGTCTATAGGCTACAGACTCTTTATGTATTGTCTATAGGTTACAGACTCCATATGTATTGTTTATAGGTTATAGACTCTTTATGTATTGTCTATAGGTTATAGACTCCTTATGTATTGTCTATAGGCTACAAACTCTATGCATTGTCTGTAGGCTACAGACTCTTTATGTATTGTCTATAGGCTAAAGACTCTTTATGTATTGTCTATAGGTTATAGACTCTTTATGTATTGTCTATAGGTTATAGACTCTTTATGTATTGTCTATAGGCTAAAGACTCTTTATGTATTGTCTATAGGCTACAAACTCTATGCATTGTCTATAGGTTATAGACTCTTTATGTATTGTCTATAGGCTACAGACTCTTTGTGTATTGTCTATAGATTACAGATCTTTAACTGTTTCTCCCTTCTGAAGCATCTCCCTCTACACACAGTAAATAGGAAAGCAACACAGCCCATTGTCTGGCTGTTGTGTGTTTGTATCTAGTCTCTCAGCTAAACAAGCTTGCTTATGCCAACATTTAAGGTCACACACACAAACGAGTGTGTCCCTTGGCAAGCTTCTCAAGGTCTCTGTGCCTTTGTTTCCCCATTTATGAATAGAAGGTTATTAGAGTGTCTACCTTAGAGAGCTCCAGAGATATTAATTCCAGTGAATGTCATTCACTGTATTATAATTATCCTCAAAACTCAGAGAGAGCTCCCTCAAGGCAATTTCCTCTCAATGGCTTTTGTCCTACTAATTCTTTTTTTTCTATCACAGACTCTGGAACATAGTAGGCATTCAGAAAATAATCTGGTGAATGAACAAATGAATCATGGGAAATCAGAGCTGGAGGGAATGTGATATTCCATTTCAAGGAGAAAGCACTCTATTTAAAAAAGAAAACAAACAAACAAACAAACAAAAAACCAATTAAGAGAAATGAGAAACAAACTTGCAACAACAAAAGACTAGCCTTGCCCCACCATTTCCTCTTTGGAATTCAGCTCCCACCCTGTTTTTAAGCTGAGAGAAATCTTATTCAGAGCCATCTACCAGAAGAGTCTTCGTCAGGAGTCAGTCTCTGACTCTTAAAGATACTCAGGTACCCTGACTTTGACACAGAGTTCCATTGGTTCCCTGGCTTTGGGGAAGCCTTCCTGCCCCGGCCGTGGGCACCGTGGGAATTGGTGCCAATGTTTACACGCTGACTCAGTGCTTCTCAAGACAGCAGTGATTTTTTAAGTTAATGGAAAAATAACTGCAAAGCAAGATGTCTCTGACCTGTTTCTTGACCTTGACAAAGCCGGACCTGCAGAGAAGTGGGACCCTGGGCCTGGGAGATACTTTAGAGCTCCCAACCTCCAGTGGCTCTGCCTGGGAACAACAGCCTGTCCAAAGCCCACAACCCCCAAATCCATCTTTCCATAACAATCCCCAGAATGTAACCCCTGGCTCCAAAACCAGAAAAAAAAATCCTGTTTCTGTCCCTCTGGTTTATCTTCTTTCTATCCTAGCCCAGTCCACCTCTCTTCATCCCTCCTTTCTCCTCTGCATTTTGATCCCCATAACTTCTTCCTATAGCTATAGTACTGACCTGCTTCTGAGACAAAGTCTCACTTTGTAACCCATATTGGCCTGAAATTTACTACATACATAGCCCAAGCTAGCCTCTTAGGACAATCCTTTTGCCTCAGGTTCCCAAATACTGGATTACAGGGGTGCACCACCAGGGCCTTCCCGACAGCTCAGGGACAAGATCCCTTGTCACTTTTCAGTGTACAGCCCTATAAAGTCCCATTGGCTGGAGTCAAATACCTCTAACACAGAATCTCGGCCATCGCCACCAAAAAGGCACAATTTACATACACTGTTGTTCATTCTTTTTAGTGTACAGCATTGCAAAGGGTTGTCTGTTATATAAGGTCTTGTTCTATAGCATCAGTTAGCCAGTGACTCTCGTCCTCCCTCCCAAGCCTCCCGAGAGCTAAGGTTACAGGCATACACCGGCACAACCAGTCAATCCTGTGAATATTAACAACAGCTCTAACACAGCAAGATGTAAAACAGTCTCACTGTGGTGAGCGACTGGATCGGGTTTTCTTCTTTGTTTGGTTGGAAATTGTGTATGCAGAGAGGCAGAACTCATCATTGACCCTGCTAAGATCCAGAGGATCACAGGCTAGGCTTCTGAACATGAGAGGCTTATAATTCTGAGCTTTGAGCATTAGAGTCTTCCATCTCCACTTTAAAGCTGGAGGCTCATTGCTCTAAGCTGACAAGCTGGAGTTTATTGCTTAGAGTACTCACGTGGCGATTAGCACTGTAGCTATGCTGGGGCACTTGGCTCTTGTATACTTTCTCCAGCTCTTTGTTAGGTCTCTTGCCTGGGACATTAACATATCAAAGCAGACACTGGCCACCAGGTTGTCCCTGTACCCCTTAGTCCCCTTAGTCTCTACCTGTTACAAGGTGTGGCTTCTCCACCCCAGGGGCTGGCTTTCCCTCTCTCCAGCTACTCCAGTCCCTATATAACGCAACCATTTTGGCTATGCCAGTCTCTTGGCCCAGGTTGTCCTTCTTGGTCTAGTCTCCTCTCACCTCCCCCATACCCTCTTTCCTCACATGGCCCAGCTCAGAGTCCTGTTCACTCTGGGCTCTCCCAATGTCCCTGCCTCTGGCTATTCCTTTTATCTGCAGTAAGCTTTCTTCTCCACCATCCCTGGGAACAGTCACGTCCTTCACACTCCCCTCCCTTCATTCTTCTAGCCACTGGCCTTTATTGTCCTTGTAGCTTACAGAATATGCCTTTAGCCATTCTCTCGAATTCTTCAGTTGTGTCCTAGTTTCAACAGCTCCGAGATTTGGGTGTCAGAGTGCCCATCTCTTGGTGGCTGTCTGATAGCCTTAGCCACCTTTTGGTGTTACCAATCTGGGTTTTGGGTACCTGAGGACTCAGACCCTGGAGACCTTCAGCTTCCTCCTCATTGCTGACACCAGGGCTTCTTGTTTTTAAAAATGGTACTTATTCATTTATTTTTAAAGTGTGCGTGTAAGAAGTCTAGGCTGATTCCATGACAGGCTTTAAATTGGCAGTTAAGGAGGCTAGGCCTAAATCTGTTTCCAAGAACTGGACAGTTATAGGCAAGTCCAGGCCTCCGAAGCTGCCCTACCACCTGGCCTGAGGCAAGGACAATGGGTTAGCAGCAGTTTCCAGACTTTCTCAGCCAGTTTCCATTCTCTACACACCTGGGGAATATAATGTCTGTAGAGATGGACCTAACAGATTAACACAGAGGTTCCCTAACCCAAATTCCCTAATGTGCTTTAAATCAGGCCTGTGAGCTCACTTCGTGGTCTCTCTATCTTGGTAATGAGGAGACCCCAGCATGCTGGACCTCTGCAGAATAAAACATACATTGTGTTTACATTCTATTTGAGTCCGAGATATCATTCTTTGGCGAATCATGGACCCGTGGGGGGTGGGGGGAGGTGTGTGTATAAGTTCTCTTTCTGAGGCCAGAAGAGGGTATCAGACCTCTGGGAGCTTGAGTTACAGGCAGTGGTGAGCTATCTAAGATAGGTGTGGGAAACTGTAGCCGCCAGTGGCCGTGGGTTACTGGGTTCCTGAAATGAAAACTGGAGTTGGATGGGAAGGACAGCGAGAAAAATAAGGAGCCAAGACAAAGTTCTCTGATCAAGGATCAACTTTAATTCTAGCGTCTGATGTTTTTAAGGGGGAGGGAGGACCCATCCCCCCCTATGCCAAGATCACTTTGTCGGGATCTGTCAGGAAAACAAGCTCAGCTGCTCAGCAGGTAGCTTCTCACAGGAAGCTGCGCACATGGCAGACAAAAGACTTTACCTAGGTCGGAAGACTCCACCCTAGGTGAGCAAGCAACTGTGGCAAACAAGGTCTGAGCCAGCCTGCTCAATGTTGGGGGGGAGGGAGGCACAGGAACCAAACTCGGGTCTAGAAGAGCAGCTAGTGCTCTAAGCCATCTCTCCTGGGTTTTTGTCGGTTCTCCATGCAATCAGCTCGGACGGCTCTACGGCCCAGAACAAGGATCACGGACTACTCAAAGAATATGCTTTTCTTTATGAGGCCTAGAGCCGCAACACCAGGAGGCAACGTACAGAAGAGCCGCTTTCCTCGCTGTTATAGAGTGCAAACAGCCTTTTTGCACGACAGGGAGGAAAGTGGTGTGCTTGTACAAGGATCACAGTTTCACCAATCACAGAGCTGCAGGCGCACTTCTAGTTCCACCAATGACAAGCCAGGTCTGAGCACCAATCACAAGCCTGGAATCTACACGCATGCCAGGCTTTGTACTGAGTCATGGGGAAGTGGTACTCTCATCGGAGTCCTGAGTAAGAATAGCACAAGCAAGAGTTGGGGAGAGGGGCAGTACTAGAGAGATGACACAGCAGTTAAGAATAAGTACTGCTCTTGCAGAGGATAGAGTTTTGTTCCTAGAACCAACCTGGGTGAATCACAGTTGCCTGTAGTTCCTCCTCCAGGGATCCAATGCCCTTGTCTTGCCAAAGTGCCTGGGTGGTCATACCTGAAGCAAAGCCTCCTGAAACAGCAGATGTTTCAGAGGTAGCCCTGGTTACAGTGTGCCTTGTAGGTAGAGTATGGTTTTGAATCTTCGAAGTATCTGGAAAGTGCTGGAAGCAGGCAGGAAGTGGTGATAGTTTAGCTGGTTACTTCTAGAAGAAGGGTAAGTAGTTGACAGGAGTGTGTTCTAAGCACCCAAGGATAAAGGAAAGATTTGATGCTGTCATTCTGAGAGCCAAGGGACATACCTTTCTATCTGAAGGACTAGTAAGCACTAACCAGTGCTTAACAATAAAAATCTATTATATTAGGACTAGAGAGATGGCTTAGCAGTTGAAAGAGTAGATAACACTCTTCTAGAAAGCAGGGTTTGCTTACCCACCAACACCCACCTGTATGTGTACCACAGGCATCGAAAGAAGACATCAGGTGCCTTAGAACTAGAGTTTTTAGTGGCGAGTGGCTTGTGAGTTGTCATGTAGATGCAAGAGCAACAAGCACTCTTAACCACTGAGCCATCTCTCCACCCCCCCCCCCCCAAAGATCTATTATTAACATTAACATTCTCAATGTCTTCAGTAGTCCTTAACTCCTAGCCAGATAGGTTTAGGGAGAGTTAGGTCCTCCTGACTCTTTATCATCAGCCATAGTGTCCTATCAACAGGAAAGTATATCACCTGCACTCTCCTTCAATCAGGGTGTCTGAGATCCACCTGCAAGGTTCCACATACCAGTAGCTGGTCCCACTCCTTTGCTGAGTAGTATTTCAGTATCTGAATGTGCCGCACATTATTTATGCTCTAGTTGAGGGACATCTGGGTCGTTTCCAGATCTGGGAGATTATAAATAAAGCTGCTATAAACATAGATTTCATTTTCTCTTGGGTAAACACCTAGGAGTGGGAATTTGGGGCTGCATGGTAAATGTGTAACTGTGGGACTGTCTTCCAAAGTGTGTTCTTACACTCCTAGCGATGCAGGGACTTTCCAGTTGCTTTTCATTCCTGCCAGAACATTTAAAAAAGCTATTCTGATAGGCGTGTGGTGGTATCTAGTTATGGTCTCAATTTGTACTTCCCTAATTACTAATTATGTTGTTCATATCAGCGTGTACATATTTCCCATGCATACATTGCCCCTGGAGAAGTATTTAATCTTTCCTCAGAGCTTCAGAGTCAAGTTCACTTTTTTTTTTTTTTTGACGTCTGAGGTTTGTGAGTTCTTATATATCCAGGAATCAATTCTTCTGTTAGCTAAGTTTTGCAAAATTCTTCCAAGGTTTTGTGGCTCATCCTTCCCTGATCTGTCCCTCCCTCCTTCTTCCCCCTTCCCTCTGCATATGTATGTGTGTGTGTGTCTACATATTTCACATGCGTGCAGAGGCCTACTGTTGACAGCCAGTATCTTCCTCAGTTGCTTTCCGCCTTATATATTTAAATACAGTTTTTCTTCCTTTCTTCCTTCCTCCCTCTTCCTCCCTTCTTCCTTCCTTCCTCCTTTCATCCTTCCTCCTCCTCCTTCTTCTTCTTCTTCTTCTTCTTTTTTGTTTTGTTTTGTTTTTCAAGACAGGGTTTCTCTGTATAGCTCTGGAACTCACTTTGTAGACCAGGCTGGCCTCGAACTCAGAAATCTGCCTGCCTCTGCCTCCCAAGTGCTGGGATTAAAGGCGTGTGCCACCACCGCCTGGCTTCTTCCTTCCTTCTTTCCTTCTTCCTTCTTCCTTCCTTTTTTCCTTCTTCCTTCCTTCCTTCCTTCCTTCCTTCC